>NC_136968.1:19155292-19630292 GCF_032717465.1 Coenobita brevimanus | reverse complement strand
CCCGTGTTGAAAAATTGATTGACATTGAAACTGAAATGCCTGAGGGAGTAGAGGTGAAACAGGAACCATCCATAATTGATGAGTGTTTTGAGCGTATTAGAGCGTTGGAGGACATGTTAGGCCCACCCAGACTCACCCCAATCAAGGTTGGAGGTCCATCACAGTATACTCCTGTTAGGTCTGGAAATCCATTTAGGCAGTCAACTCCACAGTGGTCAAATTTCCCTGTAGGAGGTATGCAGAGCTATCAGGGAAATTCGGTAGTTCTAGAGTGCAAGGATGTTGATGTTCTAAGGATGAGCTAGCCCAAATGGAGTATAACTTTGAGGATCCACCAAAGAGATTTGTTAGACAGTTCAGGAGTAACTTCAGGGCAATCTGTAGAGAACATCCCCATATTAATCCTCCCAATGTGGAGCAGTTGTGGAAGAAAGCTGTGCTACGTAATGTACCACAGGAAGTAAGGGAACGATTAAAGTTGTTTAAGGATCTGGGAATCGAGGAGACTTTTATTTCAGAATTAGAGAGAGAAAGGGGTTATAGACAGTGGTGTAGAGTGGCAAAAGTTGTGGATGAACAAGGATCTGATGATAATTATGTTCCAACCCCTGCTAAAATCACACCTCCAGTTGTTAGCGACAATGCTCGACCAGTGACTCGAGTACCCGTACATCAGGTACCCTTTAAACCTAGACCTACAATGTGGTCTTGTGGGTGGTGTGCAAATGGCAGTAAACATGACAGGGCGAATTGTCCAAGGAAGCCAGAGCAAGGAAGTAGTTTTGATTGCTTGAAAGTGAACTCTAGAAGGGGACATGAGGGATGCCCTGGTAGACCTAACTTGAGTTAAAAACAGGAGAGAAGCGTGCCATGTATACCGCCCGCAACAGCTAATCCCCTTCCACAGCAGGATTCTCAATTGCATTCAGACTCCCAACTGCCTAGAGAATGACTAGAGGCCCCTGAGGTAATGCAAGTTGCCAGTCATGTCGTGTGCAGTGTACAGGACGTAGAACTGAATGAGGGCTGTCAGAACCTTTCAGATGGTGAGGTGGAGGAAGTTCAAAAAGTTCGAGGTGAAGTAGACACTCCAGTGATACGCTTGATTTTGGGCCAGTATCAGGTTTCAGCTTTTGTAGATACTGGTAGTGTAGCAACATTGATGAAAGAAAGTACAGCAAATAGATTAGGATTAAAGATTAGCAAGTGCCGACGTTCATTGCATTCAGTATCCAACCATGAGTTAAATGTTGTTGGCCAGGTTTCGTCGGTAGTGCATATTGCCCCTGAGACAAGCATAGTGGGGCGATTTGTAGTGGTCCCAGACTATTATTTGTCAACTGAAGTGCTCATGGGTGCGGACTTAATTGGTAGGGCGATTTTCACTTGGGATGGAGAAGGTCAGGTTATGCATTGGGGTGGTCAGCAGTACGAGGTCCGAAATAAGGTTTGCCAGACGGTGAATAAAGTTCCAGACTAACCATATGAGAAAGGAAGAAGGAGAGCTAATACAAGTGAAGTGTAGGACTGTGGTACCTGCACAGACATTGATGTCAGTACCCATTGCGTTGAAAGACAGAAAACCCAGAGATGTCTTACATGTTAGTAAATTTCAGAAGGCTAGGGGTAAAGCTTCATTAGCACCAAATTGTTGCGTGAGAGTTAGTGAGAACGGGACATGCTATTTACCCATTGCCAATGTAACCAAGGGACCAGTGAAGCTAAACCCAGGACAAGTGTTGGGGACGTACCATGTTGTTGACGAGTCGAACATTACTTACCTTAGCCCCAAAGAACAGGACAGAAGTCCACTTGAATTAGTGCAACCAGTATACGAGGCAGAAGGTGACCTTGTGGCACCAGTAGTTCGGGTAGATAATGTATTGTTACCACACATGGATCAGGCACAGATGGGAGTGACAGACGTGCTGCGCTTAATTCAGTTCTCAGAGAGTTGAAGCGGACACATTTGTCTCAGTCACAGAGGGACAAATTGAGAGAGTTGATATTGGATAATAATACACTGTTCATTCTTGGTCCGAAGGAAATTGGTACCCTTAAAGTACATGAAGCCCACATTGATACTATTGACTCTGAACCCATGCGTATGCCCTTGTATCGACATCCTGAGCAAGCAAGGAAGATAATTTCCGAGATGATTGACGAGATGATTGAAAAGGATGTGATTGAGGAATCGAACGCTGCATATTTAGCCCCCATAGTCTTAGTCAGCAAGCCGGACGGCAGTAAAAGGATGTGTATTGATTATCGGGCTCTTAATAAGAAGGTCAAGATAGATATCCAACCCCTACCCCGATTAGACGAATTAGTAGAGGATAGTGCAGGAAAAAAGTTTTACTGCACCCTTGACATGAAAGACGCCTACCTCCAAGTTCGGTTGGATGAAAGCTCTCGAGACTTGACAACTTTTTCTGATGGAGTTAATTTGTTCAGATACAAGCGCTTACCTTTTGGATTGTCTGTGAGTCCAGCAATTTTCACAAGGAAAATGCAGCAAGTGTTAGCCCCTTTAGTTAGAGAAGGTTGGTGCCGTAACTACCTAGACGATGTTGTGATTTGGGCAGACTCTTTCGATCAGATGCTTGACCGACTGAAGATTACTTTTGGAAGATTAACTGAGTTTGGAATGAAGCTGAATGTTAGTAAATGCTCTTTCATAAAGCAAGAAATTAAGTTCTTGGGACATGTAGTGTCGGAGAAAGGATTACTCCCTGACAGTAAGAATCTCGAAGCCATTGAACAGATGTCACGACCAACGAAGGCCAAGGAAGTGAGACGCTTTGTGGGCATGTGTAACTTCTATCGCAAACACATTCCTGACTTTGCAGTCATTGCCAGTCCTCTCACTAATTTGCTTAGGAAGGACACAAAATTTGAATGGTCAGAGGAGTGTGAGAATGCATTCTTAATTCTTAAACAAAAGTTAGTGTCAGCTCCAGTACTAGTAAAGGCAGCTTTAACTAAACTGTTCGAGTTACACACAGATGCTAGCGACTTGCACATTGGCGCAGCTCTTATGCAGCTGGAGGGTGAGAAAGATTTGAGACCTATTGGGTACTTTTCAAAGAAACTTACCCCAACAGAGAAAAGATACTCAGTAACAGACAAGGAAGCTATGGCAGTAGTGAGTGCATGTATATTTTTCAGTCACTATTTATGGTGCAAACCCTTTTCCATCGTCACTGATTATAGACCATTAACCACTATCTTTCAGAAAAAGACTAAATGCCCACGTATGTTGCGTTATTTGTTGGAGATGAGAGACTACAATTTTGTGATAAAGTGTAAAAAGGGTGTGAATCATTATGTCCCAGATGCTTTGAGTAGACCAGTAGGAGCAATCGAGGAGACCTCAGATGTAACTCAATCTAATGCATAGTTTCGGTGGTTAGGCCTTACTGTAGACAAGGTTCGGGAAGCCCAGAGAGCAGACCCAAGGTGGAGGCAGGTAATTCAGTATTTAGAAGGTCAGTTACCCAGTAAGTAGTCTGGTAATCGTCCCATTTATGCTTTCGAAATGAATGAGGAGATTCTGTATGTCCGAAGAGATGAAATGGGAAAGTCGAGGTTGTGCCTGGTAGTACCCAAGTCTTTAGTTACTATTGCCTGCTCAGTTGTTCATAACCCTTCACACCTAGGAGAACGCAAGACGGTAGCCAAGGGAAGACAGTTTTTCTATTGGCCGTCTCTTCTGACCGACGTGCGACATTTTGTTAAATCATGCAAGTCATGTCAGCAGTTCAAGGGTCATGGGAAGATTGTGCACCATTTTAAGGAATTGCCACCAGTAGATGACAATGGTCAGAGAGTTGTGATAGATCTCATAGATTTGCATAATAGTAGGAGTGGTCACAGGTATTGTTTCACGGTGATAGACCATTTTTCTAGGTACCTACGTATCTACCCCCTTCGTACAAAATCCACCAAAGCCATAACTGAAGAATTTAAGAAGGACATCTGTAGGTATGGCAAGCCGCAGGTAGTCATCATGGACAATGGAGAAGAATTCACCAGTGCAGAGTTTAGAGATTTTTGTAGGAGAGCCGGGATTAAGCAAGGATTCTGTCTACCCTACAATCCCCGAGGAAATTCAGTTATTGAGAGAGCACATAGGACCTTAAAGACAGTACTGGCAATCTTGAGCCAAGAACACCCGAAAACGTGGCCCATGCACCTATGCGACACTGAGAAAGCGTTGAACGAAGCAGTGCATCACCATTCTTTGCTTTTTATGCTCGTCATCCAAATCGCGAGGTAGATTTGCAATTGCCCACTGATGAAGCCTGTATAGAGAAAATAGATGCCAAACAGATGCTCAAGGAGACACAACGTCGGATGACAGCAGGGTACCTTAACTTGGCAAGTGAGGCACGTAGGAATGACTCTTTAGAAGCAGGTGAATTAGTTTGGATCTATGTCGAAGAGTGCATGCCTGGTATGGCATCAAAGCTAAATACAAAATGGCAGGGTCCTTACAAGATTGTCAGAGTTATCGATCAGGGTAGAGCCTATGAGTTAGAAAAAGTGTTTGATGGTACCATCATGAAACGTCGTCTGTGGCATTTTGGAGCCGCGGACTGGGAGGCCCTCAGGCAGTACTTTGATCTTCCCTGGAATGATTATTGCTTCCATGGCCGGGAGCCATCTGAGTGTGCCTTGCGCATTACGGAGGTTATTCTCTCGGTCATGGAAGCATACATTCCTTTCTCATATCCTTTAACTAACGCAAGAAAGCCTTGGTTTAATCACGCTTGTTCTAATGCTGTCCGCAACAAGGAGAGGGCCTACAAAAGGTACTGGGGCCAACCCACCCCTGAATCACATCATCTTTACGTTTCTGCCCGGAATCGTGCTAAGTCTGTTCTTCGCTCTACTAAAAATAATTTCATCCATACTAAATGCTCTCAACTCTCCAACTCGAATTCTTCCCGCTCCTTCTGGCACCTTGCCAAAAATCTTTCTAACAACTTTACCTCATCATCCTTCCCTCCTCTTTTCTACTCTGATGGTTCTGTAGCTATTTCTTCTACTGATAAAGCAGATCTCTTCGCACAGACTTTCTCCTCCAATTCCACCTTAGACGATTCTGGTGCTGTTCCTCCATCACTTTCCCCCTCTGACTTCCTCATGGCTGACATTAAAATTTCTTCAGTTGATGTATTTTCTGCCATCACTGGCCTCAGTACTAACAAGGCATATGGGCCTGATGGGGTCCCTCCTGTTGTTCTCAAGAACTGTGCTTCTGTGCTTACACCCTGCCTAGGCAAACTCTTTTGCCTTTGTCTGTCAACTTGTACCTTTCCTTCTTGCTGGAAGTTTGCTCTCATTCAGCCAGTCCCAAAGAAGGGTGACCACTCCCAACCCTCCAACTATCGTCCAATTGCTTTAACGTCCTGTATTTCAAAAGTTTTCGAGTCAATTCTCAATAGAAAAATTTTAAGGCATCTTTCCTATCACAACCTTCTTTCCGATCGTCAGTATGGGTTCCGTTAGGGACGCTCCACTGGCGATCTTCTCACCTACCTTTCAGACTCCTGGTCATCCTCCTTTCGGGACTTTGGCGAAAGCTTTGCCATTGCAGTTGACATCTCAAAGCCTTTCGATCGAGTCTGGGATAAATCTTTAATTTCCAAACTGCCCTCCTACGGTTTCTATCCTTCTATCTGTGCCTTCATCGCTAGCTTCCTTTCTGGTCGTTCTGTAGCCGCTATTGTAGACGGCCATCGTTCTTCCCCTAGATCTATCAACAGTGGTGTTCCTCAGGGCTCTGTCCTATCACCAACTCTCTTCCTTTTATTCATCAATGATCTTCTAAGCTATACATCTAACCCTATCCACTCATATGCTGATGACTCCACCCTTCACCTTTCCATTTGGTTCCCACAACGTCCATCTCAACAGTTACTTCAACAAACAAGGGATGAGGCTATGGCACACCTAATGTCTGACTTGGCTCGTATCTCTGACTGGGGTAAAAATAATATGGTTGTTTTTAATGCATCTAAGACTTAGTTCTTACACCTATCAACCCGACAAAATCTTCCACAGGTATACCCACTAATGTTTAATAATATTCAGCTTAATCCTGCATCATCCTTGAACATGCTTGGGGTTTCATTTACTCGGGACTTATCTTGGAAAAATCATATTACATCTCTTGTAAAATCTGCTTCCAAGAGATTGGGTGTGCTAAGCCGACTCCGCTCTTTCTTTACCCCTGCACAATTGTTGACTCTATACAGGGGTTTTATCCGCTCCCTGTGTGGAGTACAACTCTCATGTGTGAGGCTCCCCTCATAGAGCTCTTCTCAATAGGGTGGAGTCAAAGGCTTTTTGTCTCATTAACTCTCCTCCTCTTACTGACTCCCTTCAACCTCTGTCTCTTCGCCGCACTGTTGCATCTTTATCTCTCTTCTATCGCTACTTTAATGGTCACTGCTCCTCTGAACTGTCTGCTTGCATTCCTCCACCTCTACGACGGGCGTGTAGAACCCTTCTGGCAGCAAACGCTCATCCCTTTTCTGTCCAACTCTCTAATGCAAGAGTTAACCGTTACTCCCAGTCTTTCATTTATGCAACAGATCAGCTCTGGAACTGTCTCCCTCTGTCTGTATTTCTTGCTGCCTTTGATCTCCAGTCTTTCAAACGCAGTGTGTCCAGGCATCTCAAAATGATCAGATCTTGAATTTGGCTCTCTATTGTATTTTGTTTTTCTCTTGGAGGGAACTGTTACTGCAGGCTCATGGCCTTTGGTTCCTTCTTCCTCACATAAAAAAAAAATGAGTAGGGCAGCTGAAAAGGTCAAAAGATATGTTGAAAGAGATGCCTTATTGAGTACGGTGGATCACAAGTTTTTGACCAGTGAGGATGAGGAAGAGATACTGCCTAGTGTAAGATCCCGGAGACCGCCTGAGAGGTTGCAGTACTTGTAGATGATGGGTGTATGGTGTATATATTGTATATAATCTTTTTTTTTCTCTGAGCACGTCTTGTCCTTGCCTTAACTGGCTGGGAACATGGAGTCAGGAATGCCCTTCCAGGTCTCTCCGGACTGTACCTGCGTATTTATCTTTTCTACCAGTACCTATGATGTTGTAATTTTGGGTTGATTAATAGGGTTGAGTAGTTGTGTAGGGTATGTCCAGCTTTTGGAAAGATGAGGCGTGGAAGCTGTGTGTTGTCAAATCGAGTGCACCACAGTGTACAGACCGTCGTTTTTGCCTTACCTCGATTCTTTTTTTTCTTTAGGTTAGATTGTTAGGCTTAGTTAGGGATAATGAGATCTCACAGTTAGGACTTTATTTTTTTTTTTCCCCAGAGTTAGGGAACTGTACATGTGAGGGTCAGATCTACCTGAAGGTCTCCACCTGGAGGTTTCCTACTTGCTTTGAGAACCTTGAGCGCTGAGTGTATGTAATACCCAAACTGCAGTATAGGATTGCTCAGAGAGAGAGGGGAAGTTTCCAGTTTCTCTATAGGGCTTGGAGAAGTTGAACTATGGGGCTCTCGCATGTTAGGAGAGGTAGGTAGGTTTCGCTCGGTCTCTCTGGACTCGTGTTAACTGAGCACAAAGTTTCTCCTGGTAGCAGGACATTCTCCTTATGAGTAACATGCCTGTTGAGTGGCATACGTCGTCAGTTGCATATAGTGAGTAGCAGGAGAAAATTTACTCGTGGTAGAGAATTTTTTTTATGGACATGATAGCCGCCGACTGTTCTGGAACATAGAGCGTATGTAATATCCCACAGTCACAGTATAGGACACGTTGGCTAGTGTTTTGGAGGCGTGCAGATTGGTTTCCCCTCACGAGCAAGGAGCGTGTGAAACACCCCACAGTGGCAGTATTGAGGGAGACTGGTCAAGTAGGTGAACTTACGTACCATGTGTGTTAAGCATGGGTACTGGGTATTTCGGAGGAGTTCAGGTCTAGTCGCCCGAACATTTGGTCTTCCCTAACCGTGGGCGGATGTAGTGCCCAGAAGTGATAATGAGTTGTATCTAGTTTATTTTATATGACCAAATGTTCGGTTAAGTGAGAGAGAGTGGCCGAGGCATGCCTGTTTCCATGCGGACGTTCCCAGAATGTAGATTAAGTTACCTAGTTGCTAAGTCACTTTTTTTTCCCACTGTAATTTATTAGTATTAAGTATCTTTATAATATAAAATCTCGAGTCGATGGGAACATGTGCCTTTGGTCACGTGATCCAGCATAATGTACGCGTGGGCAAAGTGATGTAAAGCATGATGATTTTCATTATTTTTCGATGTAAGAGTATAAAGAGAGAGAGGTTGCTGAGTAATTATATTAACTAGAGAATGTTATTTTTTTTTGAGTAATTGATTGGAAGGGGAAAGACATCACACTGAGTCTATCTCGAGTCTGTAATAATTAAAATCTTAAATTGCGTACGCCGTCATCCTCCCTTCCCTTTGCATACGCAGTTTTGGCGTGTCTCACTCGCTCACCGGCCGTGATAGGTGGCAGTTGGTCGGTAATGTCGTCATCCTCCCCCCCCCTCCAAGGAATTCTGTAAGTAATTTGATATTAATGATATGTTGAAGTGCAAATAGTGATATCCCACGAGTGATAATAGTGACGAAATTAAGAAACGGACTCGGGTAGAGTCAAGTGTTGTTATTCCTCAGGGAGTGTAACGGTGACGCCATTAGCCTTGGACAAGTGAGTCCTGTGTTCCCACTCACATCCCCTTCATTTTTGAGCTGGATGGTGAGATATTTTCCATATTTTTGTGTACTGTATAGTATTATTATTTAGTAACTGAAGTACGAGAATGCTAGCTAGTTCTGTCTGAGCCTCAGATAAACGTGTGATTCTTGTAGGCCAAGTATCAGGTGCCCAGAGACTGTGAATTATTTATTATTGTGTTGAAATGACTTGGTAATTCAGTACTTATTAGGGCTATGTTGTGAGTAAATGTTCACATAGTTACTTTGTGATGCACAATGATATTGATACAGTGATGATTTTCATGGTTGGAGTTACAGTTATTTATGCTTATTGTGTATGTTTCAGTACTTTTTCTTCCATATTATCCCTACAATAAGTATTATTTTGAGCAGACCTATGTGTCTGTAGTGCCATGTATTATTCTGTTATTACTTGAGATGCCGAGTGTTGTAACTCATGTTTCTTTATTATGAGACCTTCCTGATCATGTGAAGGAATTCCTTGCATTGGGGAGAATAGTTATTCATTATTCATGTTAACTTCTAGCGGGTCCAAGCGTGGAGGTCGAAGTTCCAGTGAGTCAAAATCCAAGTGTGGAGGTCTAAGTATCAGTGAGTCCAAGTCCAAGCGTGGAGGTCGAAGTCCCAGTGAATCAAGGTCCCAGTGTGGAAGTTAAGGTCGGGAGTGGCAGAGGACTGGACCAGTGAAATTTGTGCTCAGAGGGACGATTATGAAGAAACACATTGGACCAGGACAGAGGAGCTAAGTTTTGTGGATTTGATATTAGGATCATATAGAGATAAATTATATTTTTCGAACAATGTGCCAACTGTTTCATGTTTAGTCTGTAAAGCAAATAGCTTGGGAAGATTTCTACTTTTTGGTCTTGTCAATAGACATTCCCTCCCACTCGAACTTTGTTTGTATAACCCTTGAGAACTGGTGGTATAGAGCTTACCTAGTAGTTTATTAATGTGCAACTTAGAAGCATACTGGGAAACTGCGAAGGTCGGGCTTGGGTTGGCCTAGTTGGAGACTGGCCCCGTCATTTAGGCATGCTACCATTCTTAACTTGACCGCTTGAAATCTAATAAACGCAACCGAAGAGGCCGCTAATGGGAGACAGTCTCCATCAGTCTGAGTTCCCGACTGTTCCAGCACACATTGGTCATCAATAGTGACTTGTTTTCTGCCTCTTTTGACCATCTAAAAGTCTGGATCGCAGAGGTGACAGTACACTCTTCCATGACGTATTTTTAAATTTCACTGAGGCGATCACGAGTCGTCTTTATTGGGGATAGTATGGACATCGTTTAGTGGAAAGGGTTAATGAAGGTTTTATCTAACTCTGCTTGTTGGAAAAGACTCTCTTATGCTGACTATAATCGCCTAGAGGTAATAAGTCAATAAATATGTCATCACACTGAAGGGAATACTGTAAATCTAGATAGTTAAACCAGAGAAATGTACTACTGTTAAATACATACTTGGTTTACTTGATTGCTATTTGTTGGTCATGTGGCATGCAGTGTTCTACCTGCCACGACCTTCTGTTTCCCTAAGTCCCTGATGGAAGGTAGGTATATACTGCTTTGCTTTCACCTCTCTCCAGGGTTTTTTTTTTTTTTTTTTGCTTGTACACATACCCTAGGTCATCAATAAAGGGTACATATGTTATAGATAGTTATACTGATTTTTACAAATGGTATGCGGTTTATGTAAATAATTTTAAGACATTATTCATCAAGAAGAATTGGAGTGTGGATGATATGAGCTGGAGAGAGGGTTGCTTGGTGGTGAAGGACAGGGTGACACGGAGGCATTTCGTTTGTGGCCACCCTTTCCAGTCTCTCTCTCTCTCTCTCTCTCTCTCTCTCTTCCCACACACACACACATACAGTATATATATATATATCGAGAGCCTCTGTGGTACTGTCATAGAGTGTGCGTTATCGTACATGGGAGAATCAGCGTTTACGCCCTGCCAGGGAAATAAACTTTGGTAGTGTTCACCCGGCCACGTGCTGTTTGAGCGGACATCAGGGGTGCTGTGGTTGAACCAGTGTCGCATACTATAAGTATGCTTGCACCCACTCAGCCTGCGCGGGCCGATTACACTTGGTTCACAGACTACACACACATCCAAAGCCACTACAACATTACAAACACACTAACAAGCACTTCTCACCCTACATACAATCTCTACTAGACAGCCCAAGCCATTTGGTAGAGATACATAGGCTGTATCATCCCCACTTTGGTCAGGATAGGCCGGTCCTACAGTGGCTACTCATCGGCTGATTATATATATACTGTATATATGTATACACACACACACACACACACACACACACACACATATACATATATATATATATATATATATATATATATATATGTCTATCTGCCTATCTATCTATTTATTTGTATGTAAAAAAAATTGGTTTTACACCAGGCATCCCCGTAGGACTAAGGCGTTGCCCCTGGGTAGAGGACTTTGGATTGGAGCGTGTAGCATTTTTAGACCAGATGACCCTTCCTGATGTCTACCAATGACCCTTGGGTGGGTTTGATCCTCCAACCCTTTGGTCAGAGCAGAGCGCTCTAACCCACTTGGCCACGGCTGCTGCTTGTATATTTATATATTTACATGTATACATTAGTGATGTATCGGATATCCGCCTCCTCCTCCACCTCCACAGAGCCTTCGCAGTGAAAATAATGTCCGCATTACTATCAGCGTCCGCGTCTTCAGACAACAAAAGCTCCGCATCAATATCCGCGACCGCGTTTTCAGATAATAAAAGCTCTGCATCATAATCCGCTTCCGCGTCAAAGAACTGCAGAGGTTGCTGATCTCCACCCATCCAATAATTCTCCTGCCTCTTTTTGTCATTATTCTTTTTCTCTCTCCTTTTCATCCACAACTCTCCTCTCCGTGCCTCTCACCTACCAGTCTCTCTTTCTCTTTCTGTTTTCTTCTCTATTAGCTCTCTTCCTCCCTCCGTCTCTCATTGTTCCTCTTCTCTCTCTCTCTCTCTCTCTCTCTCTCTCTCTCTCTCTCTCTTTCTCTTACCAAGTCAGCATATATCAAACTATAATTTAACAGTGACTCTCAGTGTACAGTCGGCAGCAGTTCCACGGTGTACAGACAGGCATAAAATTTCAGACAAGGTGCCAGTGATCTATTTATCTATGATGCATGACGAGTTGGGTCCCCGTCCCGCATCCTGGTAACACACTTAAGTGTACACTTAAGTGTGGCTGAAAGTCGTCACTTTACACTGCATAAATGTACTGTAATATTTGTTTTAAAAAATCCGCGTCCACGTCCGCAACCGCGGACATGGAAGTAAAAAAAATCCTCAGTTGTGTCCGCATCCGCAAAAATTAATGTCTTGACCTTCGCAACCACATTTTATGGAAATAGATATCCGTCTTCGCCTCCGCGGAGCTCTAAAATTTGGCATCCGATACATCACTATATATATATAGTATATATACATATACATCTAATATACTATAGCACCAGCCGTGATTGTGTATGTGTGTGTGTGTGTGTGTGTGTGTGTGTATTTTGGCAGCCAAAACTACACATTCAAATCGCACCAAAATTGGCACAAAAACTGCAAAAAAAAAATAGCTGATGTGAAAAAACTTGGTCCCATCGTGATTGAAAGACTTTTACTATATATATTTCATGAGCGATCACATTTTGACGAAAAAACGCTGCTACCGGCGCCTGGCATAGGATCTCCGTAGAATTTTTTGCCCATAGATACAACTAAAATATAGTAGTACCTGTGTGTCTGTGTGTGTATTTCGGACTTACGTTAGGAGAACTAGGGTTCCATTCCCGAAGCTGCAAATAACACAATCAGTTGGTTAGTTGCAAAAAATCAAAGTGACAATGTTAGACTACAACAGCACGCCTCTGCAGGAGCAAGTGCAAGGGGCCCGAAGGGGCCCTGAGCACTTGTAAATATTTATAAACACACACACACACACACACACACACACACACACACATATATATATATATATATATATATATATATATATATATATTGTTACGGAACAGAGAAAGATAATGTACACTTTAAGTGAGAATACTAAAAATCACTACTGTCCCGTAAAGTTCCAGGTTCAAAACAAAAGAGTTAGGTAAAATTATAAGTTAAAGTTTAATGCTCAAACTAACAACAAAACATTCAGGATTCATAAGGATAATGTAATGACAAAAAACAGGTTAAATATATGGTTAACTGCAATAGCCTTTATTAACACGAAAATAGCAAGAGTACAGTAAATTTATCTAAGTCAGCCCTGATAAAATGAGAAAACCGGCTAATGCTCAGTGAATGCAAGATATATTATTACAGATACAAAATATTATTAATAATGGCTGTTACCCAAAACACATGAATCACAAAAACCTTACTAGGCCTAAGAAATAACACCCTATGCTACACAGTACAAGAAAAAATGCAATAACAGTTATACTCAAATTACACAGCTGCTAGATGGTTGGAGACTTCCTGAGCACTCACAATAATAACAACTGTACAGGGGAGGACAGAGATGTGAACAAAATGAGGAGTAGATCTAAGTGGCAATTAATGTAGAGACTGAGCTCATTATATAGGGGCCGGCAGAGCTTGATACAACTTGTAAGAAGGACGCGCAAATAAAGCCATAGGGGACAAAGAGTTGACAATCCTGCTCTGAACAACAGAAAGAACGACTTACTCTACTATAAGGGTAGAAGGGGGGAGTGAGGGAGAACACGCTCGTGATCAAACATGCAGCATACTGTACGTTAGAATTACACAAAGGATGATGAAATCATAGGCTATGTAACACCTCCCCACAAAGAAAAAAGAAATTTACAAAGGAAATTTCTTATTACTCTAAAACAATCTGTCTAAAGTCTAGATAAGCAATCTGCAATAACATTTTCTTTCCCCTTGTCTAATGAATACTCCTGAAGAAGTAGACTCCATCTTGTCAATCTCTGATTTTTATCTTTAAACTTACTAAGGAATTTCAGTGGGTTATGATCGTTATAAATGACTATGGGGTCAAAACCAGAACACACAAAAAATGAACAATGCTGTAAACCCAAAATCAAGGCCAAAAGCTCTTTCTCAATAGTTGAGTAGTTCTTTTGAGGTGGAGTGAACTTCTTACTGTAATAAGATACAGGGTGTTCAATACCCTGATCATCCTCTTGCAGCAAAACAGCCCCAGCTCCTGTATCACTGGCGTCAACAGCCATCTTAAAAGGCTTAGCAAAATTTGGAGTAGCGAGCACTGGCTGACTTAATAGGATAGCTTTAAGTTTGCTGAAAGAGGAATCACAGTTATCAGTCCAGACAAAATTAACTCCCTTTTTCAGTAGGTCTGTAAGTGGTGATACAAGAATTGAAAAGTTAAGAACAAATCTCCGGTAATAACCTACCATTCCCACAAATCTTTGTAGCTCTTTCCTACTTTTAGGTCTGGGAAGATCACTTATAACCTGAACCTTAGCTGCTGGTGGTGCAACATGTCCATCACCAATTACGTACCCAAGGTACTGAACTTTAGCTTGACCAAACTCACACTTTGATAAATTAGCTACAAGATTAGCCTGAACGAAACGCTCAAGAAATTTACTGACATGGCATAGGTGATCTTTCCAGTTGTCACTGAAGATTAATACATCATCAATATAAACAACACACCCTGCCAAACCCTCTGTTACAACATTCATGAGCTTCTGAAAAGTGGTTGGTGCATTCTTCATACCATATGGCATTACAGAACATGCAAAATTCTTTCCTAGTGATACAAAACATGAGATCTCCCTAGCACGTTCAGTCATAGGTACTTGCCAGTATCCCTTTAACAAATCAAACTTACTTATGTACCTAGCCTTTCCGATCTTGTCTATGCAATCTTCCACACGAGGGAGAGGGTGTCTCTTTTGGTTATCTGATTAACACGTCTGTAGTCGATGAAAAGCCGCTGTGACCCACCTGGCATAGGGACTAGAGTGACAGGAGAACTCCACTCGCTCTGACAGGGCTCAATCATCTTGTGGTCCAACAGGTAGCCAAGCTCCTTCTGGATGAGAGGAACTTTCACTGGGTTCACATGGTAAGGAGGCAGTTTAATTGGCTTTGCGTCTCCAACATCGACATCATGCATCAACACAGTGGTTCTTCCTGGAGTGGCATGGAACACTTGCGGGTACTCCTGCAGTAATGCCGAAAACTCCTACCTTTCCTCGGGAGGTAGATGAGAAAGCTTAGTCTGGAGATCATTCATGATAGGATTCTTCCCCAAACTATCACTCAGGCTCATGCTGCATGGGAGAGCTTCACTTGCAGACTCAGGTGGATCAGCTACAGTGCAGACTGGGTTATTTTCGTCCCGCCTGTGATATAACTTTAGCATGCTGATGTGACAAAGTTGCTTGTTCTTTCTACGATCTGGTGTGGCGATGACATAGTTGACATCACTGAGTTTCTTCTCCATGAAATAAGGACCACTAAACTTGGCTTGAAGAGGTTGCCCATGCACCGGTAGCAGAATCAAAACCTGATCTCCTGGCTGAAAGTGGCGTAACCTGGACTTCTTATCATACCAAGTCTTCATCTTCTCCTGAGTAGCTCCTAAATTCTCTCTCACCAGCTGTAAAGCAGTGGACAGCCATTCTTTGAACTTCATCACATACTCCAGCAGGTTGACGTCATCTTCCTCCGACTGCCAGCATTCCTTGAGTAGCTTAAGGGGTCCTCTTACTTCATGGCCAAACAGTAGTTCAAAGGGTGAGAAGCCCAGTGATTCATTTGGAGATTCTCTTGCGGCAAATACAACGAATGGAAGACCTTTATCCCAGTCTTTCTGATGTTCCAAACAGTATTTCTTGAGCATCGATTTGAGTGTTTGATGATATCTCTTCAACGCTCCTTGGGTCTGGGGATGGTAAGCTGAAGACGTGATCTGGGTGATGCCCAACTCTTTCAGAGACTGCTTGAAAACATTTGACATGAAATTACTTCCCCGGTCTGACTGTACCTCCTTGGGCAGACCAAACTTTGTGAAGAACCCTAGCATTTCCTTAACCCCTACACTGCGGGCTTGTTTACCAATGACTTGCGTGTGCCACGGGGTTATTTGGGCTCCGACAGACTCTCAAAAAATATTTGCCAAAAATCAGTTATTAGTCCTAGAATAATAAAATTACATATGCTTATGGCACATACCTTCAGCTTTCTCCTGGAATGATTGTTGAGCCTTCGTCTGTTACCGTAGGACTTGTGGAGACCTCTGAATTAGGGTAACGAAGTCTCCACTTTACACTTCCTGACAACCCGTAATATGATTACCACAGCCAGATTCAAACACTATAAACACTATTCTACAATTTTTAAGTAGTTTGGGATCCATACGAAAAAAAAAAAAAAAACACTGTGAAAGCAATGGAAATTACGAGCGCGTCTGATCGTCGCACTGGCACTAGTTCGCTCTTGGTAGTCTGTCATTTATTATTCATAAAACCTCTCACACTTTATATTTCTATTACTATATAACACTTATATATATCTACAGTCTTTATCCATAAGTTTCCTTCAGTAGTATTAGTTTATTGTCACTGTAGGGATTCAATTTCTTTCAGTAAAATACGTAGCATTCACTTTCTCGTCCTGTATACTGGCATTGAGAGTGAATGTCACTTTCATCTTCACTCTCATAACTCATAGCATTCAGACATGCTAGAGTGAAACTTTCACTTTCATTACTCCTAGGGTATATACTCGTATTCTTATAATACTACTCATTTACATTTCTATTTACGTTCTCTATTTTATTTACGTTATTTACATTTCTATTTTATTTACACTGTGTTGTGCACTGTCACTTGAAATAACTTATAAAACTATTTTCAATTGTTCACGTATATTTACATTCATTACTTTCACTTGCTGTTTACACATTATTTACACATTATTTACAATTCCACTTGCACTGTTTTACTCAATAGAAAGATCGTAGTCACTCTTTTATCAATTGTCAGCCCTTTACCTCTTTCCACACGAGGTTTAGTAGGGGGTAAAGGTCACAGGGCCATTTGCATGGGGGTGAAAAAAGGCCTTGAAGTCAGCAAGAAGAAACATATGTACCCTCGCTTCGGAAGATGAGAGTAAACTGATAACGGAGGGCCAGCGTGGAGGCCTGCTTAGGGGTTATTCAGAGTTACCAATATTAGTTCTTGAAACAGCTAAGTCTAGCACTGATATGATTGGCAGGAAATTTAGACAATACATTATAAATTTGGTAGTTCCAGGTGAATGTAAATATCACTTAGGCTTCTCCCTTCCCTCCTTACATGTATATTTATTACGAAAATAGATTAGAGGCCTACTTAGGAGATATATATTCAGAGTTACCAATGTTAGATCTTGAAACAGCTTTGTCTAGCACTGAAATGATTGGCAGGAAATCTAGACAATACATTATAAATTAGGTAGTTCCAGGTGAATGTAAATATCACTTAGGCTTCTCCCTTCCCTCCTTACATGTATATTTATTACGAAAATAGATTATACGGCATATTTCAAGGGGAAAAAAAACAGCGAATATTAGCGAACGAGTGCACGTGAGGTGTTGTCAGGTGATAATTAGCCAATTCCAGGTGTATGGCACTCTCACTTACCTTATTTCTTTCTTGTATATATTATTTGGTATAAGAATAGGACATAGGGCTTATTTCAATGGATGAAATCAGTGAAAAATTCCAGGGAAGATTTACTTAGCGTAGCACGGCCGGGCAGGCGAGAGGATAGGGTAATGGAGGGGGGGTAGGGAGGGGAGTCAAGAACGGGGAGAAATGGCTAAATTGTCAACAATGGATGGGCGTACAGATGAGATTAGGAGTGCTGACTAGTGTTGGACATTGGCAGTACTGATAGATGATACAAGCCCCCACTTGGAAGCCCGGGTGAATTCAAAATAACACAGAATCACAAAAGCGACGCCCCGCGGTATGATCCCTTGCTCCCAAGCGTCACGAAAGTGACGCCCCGCGGTTAAGGGGTTAACCACATTCTTTGCTGAGATATTTCTAAGTGGAATGGCTTCAGGATAACGAGTAGCCATATCAATCAGGGTCAACACATAAGAAAATCCTGAAGAAGTCTTAGGAAGAGGGCCCACAATATCCACCAACACACGGGTGAAAGGCGCCTCAAAAGGAGGAATGGGAACTAGAGGTGCAACCTTTTCGGTCTGATTACACTTCCCCACAACTTGACAGGTGTGACAAGACTTACAATACCAGGAAACATCCCTGAAAATACCTGGCCAGTAGAAGTGTTTCAAAATGTGTGCCACAGTCTTCCTCACTCCAAGGTGTCCTGCCAAACTGGAATCATGAGCCACTCTAATGATATCCTGCCTACAAACATGAGGGATGACAACTTGATGTACAACCTCCCATTCACAGTCGGCTGATGCTGTTGGGGGTCTCCACTTCCTCATAAGAACTCCTGACTTTATATAATAACAAGTAGAAGCACCAGCTGACTCTTCCTCACTGCAAGCAGAGTTAGCTAGACCTTTCAACTCAGGGTCAGCAACCTGCAACTCAACCAACTCTTGACGAGACAAATTATCAACACTACGGGGTACTGCCTCATCTGGTGAGTGGTCCAAATTAGCAAGAAAAGTGTCAGCTAGGATAACATCATCATCATCATTATCCTCTAAGTCACCAGTAACTTTAGACTTAGCCCTAGTGACAGCACATGCAGAGAACACATCAGGGACATCACAATCCTGGGTCGCAGCCACTGGCTCACTAGACAACTGAGGAGCTGGACACACTTGACTTCCACCAATATCATTTCCAAGTAAGAAAGTTACACCTGACATTGGGAGTGTCTCAACCAACCCAACCATAACGGAACCATTAACAAAACCAGACTCTAAATTCACTCTGCACAGAGGGACAGAGAAGTAATTATTCCCTACACCTTGTAAGATTACAGTTTCATCAGAGGAATTAACATTAGAGCCTAGAACATTGGTCAGCATAAGGGATTGGCAAGCACCTGTATCACGATATATTTTAACTGATTTCCTGTCATTACTGTCCAGAGGACTGACAAAACCATCAGACAGGAAATTAGCACATGAACTCTTGAGAGTGTCACCCACGTTACTGCTCAAAAGAGGAGCTCCATCATAAGAATTTAATTTACCCCTCAAAGGAGGTTCAGTTAACTCAGTTAAAGAATTCTGGGAACTCTCAAGGGTGGACACTAGACCAATTGACTGAATATTTAAAGACTCCTTTTTGTTCACATCACGCTGTCTCCTGAAACATTTCTCCGTAGTATGACCAAGCTTACTACAATAAGTACATTTACTTTTCTGAAATCTAGAGTTGGAGCTGGTATTTACTTCCTGAGAAACATCATCTTTATTCTCTTTCCTGTTACCTGTACTCTGAGTAGAGGCAATGTACTTACTCTCAGCTTTCCTTTTTTCTTTAGAATATCTCTTGTGAGTGAGAACATATTCATCAGCTAAAACTGCAGCATCAGACAAATTATCTATTCTTTTCTCATCAAGATATAGGCTTACATCATTATTAATACACCCTTTGAAGTCCTCCAGCAAAATCATCTGCTTAAATTTGTCAAAATCAGAATCCACATTCTTAGAATTTAACCACTGCTCTAACAGATCTTCTTTGATTTTTGCATACTCAACATGGGATTGCTTATCTTGCTTATAAGTTGTCCTAAATTTTACTCTATAGGCTTCAGGAACAAGCTCATAGGCCTTAAGAATCAAGCTCTTAACTACATCATAATTATCAGATTGATCCTGAGGCAAAGATGCATAAGTTACTTGAGCTTTACCGGTGAGAACAGTTTGAAGGAGTACTGGCCAATACTTTTTGGGCCAATTAAAACCTGTAGCTACCCTCTCAAACAACTGAAAATACTTTGTTAAATCAGATTCATTAAAAGGAGGGACAAGTTTAACATTTTTAGCCACATCAAAATCATCAGAGCTAGATGATCCAGTTCCACCTTGTTTCATGCGATACTCATGGTCTGCCTGAATCCTAGCTAGTTCAATTTGTGCCTGAGCCTGTATCTGTTCCTCCTGAATACGAGCCTGAGACTCCGCCTCCTTAGCCTGAGACTCAGCCTCCTTAGCACATGCCTGAAACTCAGCCTCCTTAACACGAGCCTCCTCCAGAGCTAGCTGTAACTTAGCTATTTCAATCTGCGTTTGCTCATTTAGAGGAGTTACATTAAACAAGCTTTCATTAATCATGCCAACAATTTGATCTTTAGAATGATGAGAGTGAACTGCATTTCCCAATTGTTGAGCAAGAAGCTTAAGTTCATTCTTTGTTCTGTTTTCTACATCACACACTGTTTGCACATTTGACAAAAAATCTTTGGCTTCATCAAGCGTAGTAATAGTAGACATCATGAATAAATCACAGTCACAAAATATCACGCAATATCCTTATGATAATATCCTGAATATCCTGATAAGAGGTCGCCAAATTTATGTTATGGAACAGAGAAAGATAATGTACACTTTAAGTGAGAATGCTAAAAATCACTACTGTCCCGTAAAGTTCCAGGTTCAAAACAAAATAGGTAAAATTATAAGTTAAAGTTTATTGCTCAAACTAACAACAAAACATTCAGGATTAATAAGGATAATGTAATGGCAAAAAACAGGTTAAATATATGGTTAACTGCAATAGCCTCTATTAACACGAAATTAGCAAGAATACAGTAAATTTATCTAAGTCAGCCCTGATAAAATGAGAAAACCGGCTAATGCTCAGTGAATGCAAGATATATTATTACAGATACAAAATATTATTAATAATGGCTGACACCCAAAACACATGAATCACAAAAACCTTACTAGGCCTAAGAAATAACACCCTATGCTACACAGTACAAGAAAAAATGCAATAACAGTTATACTCAAATTACACAGCTGCTAGACTTCCTGAGCACTCACAATAATAACAACTGTACAGGGGAGGACAGAGATGTGAACAAAATGAGGAGTAGATCTAAGTGGCAATTAATGTAGAGACTGAGCTCATTATATAGGGGCCGGCAGAGCTTGATACAACTTGTAAGAAGGACGTGCAAATGAAGCCATAGGGGACAAAGAGTTGACAATCCTGCTCTGAACAACAGAAAGAACGACTTACTCTACTATAAGGGTAGAAGGGGGGAGTGAGGTAGAACACGCTCGTGATCAAACATGCAGCATAGCCTGCTGTACGTTAGAATTACACAAAGGATGATGAAATCATAGGCTATGTAACAATATATATATATATATATATATATATATATATATATAAGGTGAGAGAGAGAGTTATTCAGAAACCCATAATACTGTATTGTGTGGTCTTGTCGGTTCACATGGACTGCTTCATAATATACCATATTCTTTTCTGAAAATGCACCTTCTTAAAATTTTGTCTTCAGATGCTCTTGGGTGTTTTTGAGGGTATAAAATGCTACTCCCCCCCCCCCCCAAGAAAAAATTCACTTCCACCTCTTAAGGACACATCTAGCAACTCTGCTGTTCCTTATTATTAAAGAGATGAATACAAAACTCCTGAATTTTCATGTAAAGTAGGTTGTGATTTATTTTCATTTATTGGAATATGTTAGGTAAATAAATTTCAAGTTCAAAACAGAGGAAAATAAAACAAATGTCTTATGCTGCAGGTAGTGATTGTAGTGCTATAAATGTGTAGGTTTCCTATGAAGTTTAAGAAAAATTGCATCTTTTAAAATGTGAATTGAAATGTAAAGGGTGCAAAATTTATGGTTGTGGAAGATGAGGTTTGAAATCTGTGTCAGCTTTAACATGACCCTTTACGTTCCCTTACTTTTCAATAGACTTTACCTGCTTCGATTGTAACCCAAATTAATTTGTATAGCAATGTGCCAGTGATGTTTCGTAAGGCAGAGAGAAGGCTCCCATGGTGTCATCGAGCAGAAAGGCAGTCTTGTTGCTTAAGGGAGATGGGAAGTTTTTTTTTGCATACAGTAGGATGGCAGTTATTGAGAGAATATTCCGGATTCTGTTAAGGATGTTAGTTCTGTTACTTAGCAAGTACACAGCTGTTTCATACACCAAAGAGATAGTTTCTTTAGCCTAAAAGAGCGAAGGTTTAGTTATAGGTAACAGAGAGATAGCTGTGCGTCGTCTAGTAGAAAGGTCTTACCTCAGCTGGCATGGAGACTGTAGTTTGCCTATCAGAGCGATGGCTTGGTTATAGGTAACATTAAGATAGCTATGGTTCGTCCAGGGGAAAGAAGGTCTTACTTCAGCTGGCATGTAGACTATGGTTTGCTTCACAGAGAGCAGGTTTTGTTTCGAAAAACAGAAAGATTTTTTTTTTTTTTTTCAGCAGATAGAAGGCTATATTTCTGTTAACAAGATGATTGCTAAGAAGTATGACAGTTTTACTTCTAACAACAGAGTGTAGATCTTTTTTGTGTAGCAACAGAGGCAGCACTGGTTCGTTTAACAAGGAGACGACTTGGTTACAGCTGACATGGGGACAGTTTCACTCATCTGCTCTTGTCCTTGAGTGGATGACTGAGGTGAACGATAGGTAAGGGACAATGCTGACCCTGTTTCCGCCTCCCGCTTCTCTCTCGTGTTCATCACCACAGACTTGGTACCTGACGTAACCTCCCACACCCAGCCATACAGTTTCTCACATGTGGGGTTCATCAGTCCTGGCCCGATTTCTCTGGGATGTGTTGGACCTGGAAAAAAGAAGTGGGTTGGGGTGTAGTTTAGTAAGAGATTTCTAATGTTACTCTGTGTGTGTGTGTGTGTGTGTGTGTGTGTGTGTGTGCAATTTTTGCCAACCTGGCCTAGGATGGGAAGGGAGGTCCGGATGATGATAATGATGATGATGATGAATTAAGTCTACTTGAATAAAAGAAGGAGTGAATAAAAGCTATAAGAAATAGTTCTGATGTAACTATTATTGCATTTTGACTACAACTGATAATTATTTGATTGGACAGAAGAGAAGCCATTGGTGAGGGATTTTTTTTTTTTTAATCCACAAACGTTTTGGACCACAAAATCTATCCTCTGCAGTAGCGGATGATTTTTGCTTTGACTTTTTTTTTTTTATTGTTCCCATTTGTACTGGAGAAAAATATATACAGTATTCTAAAATCAGTTAAGATGTAAGTACGGAAAAAGGGCAAAAACATGAGACAAAGAAAAAAATAAAAAAGACAGTATTTGGGATGCAGTGAGATTCAGGGTTTTTATACCTATTAGTGCATTGCATCAGTTACAAGTATTTTGTGAGTTGTATGGAATGTAGTAATGAGTATAGAACACTGAATATCCTCCAGTCTCGAATACTGTCTTGTGTCTATGCTTTTTTCATCTCTAGCTTCTACACTTTTTTACATCTTTACATCTTGATATTAATACAAATCTTATTTTACTTTATGATTTTTTTTTTTCTGGAAGAGATATTCCAAATTCACATCACTTACGACTATGCTATTAAAAGGCTTTTCACTGTCTGATATTCGCTGCCTCGATAACTGATTCTGTATGCAGTATGTATAATGCTTATGTGGAATGAGGCAACACGAATCGCTCAGTTTTACATATTTTTAGTGCCAAAGAATGTTTTTGGCTGTAACTCATGGACTGTAGCGGGAAAGCTGCTTTAAGTTTAAAAGAAGCATCCTTGGTTGTTAAAATGTATTTTGGCATGTAACACTCTCTTGTACGCCTTTCAGGGGTGCCAGATAAAGAGAAATTTCATTTTTTTAGGGAAGTTATGTCCCGAAAAGGAAATGGAAAAGGTAATACAAATTCAATTAGAATCTAGGGAAGTTTCAATGAAGATCAATATTTTACACAGAGAACGGGCCTTCTGAACAAATCCTGTTAGAGAGAGAGAGAGAGAGAGAGAGAGAGAGAGAGAGAGGGCCTTCTGAACAAATCCTGTCTGAGAGAGAGAGAGAGAGAGAGAGAGAGAGAGAGAGAGAGAGAGACCACAACAAATTGAAGAAATAAAGTTAGTAAACAACATGAAATACTTGGAAATATCGGTGGTCAATACGAGGAATATGTTCAAGACCCAGGAAAATGGGATAATTCAGAAGGCACAAAAGTTGGCAAATTTAACATACTCCATAAGAGAAAAAAGTTATAACAAAGTATTAATAGGTAAGACCTTCTGGAAAACTGTTGCCCTGCCTTCCATACTATAGGGAGTGGATATTGTAAACGTAACGGAAACTGAGATAACTAAACTGCAGACAATAGAAAATAATGTGTACAGGAAGATCTTAGGAGCAATAAAATGGACAGCTGCAGCATCACCTATAAGAGAAATAGGGTCATCCTCCATGAAAACAAGGATAATGACTGGAAAGATGCAGTATATTAGAAATATAATGACTGGGGAAAAAGAAATAATGAAAGGGATACTGGCCAGCATGAAAGAAATAAACTCTAACTGGTGGAAGAAAGCAGAGGAGTATCTAAGAGAAACAGGCTTTACAGAAACGGAATTAAGAGGAATGACGAGGGAGATGGTCAAAGCCAAGACAAGACAGTGGGACATGCATAAATGGATGGGAGAGGTGGAAAACAAAAGTAGTTTAGTTATACATAATAAATGTTAAAGTGAAATGAAACAGGAGGACATAAATATATGGCAATAGATTCTCTTCAGTTATTCTCTTCCAGGCCAGGACAAACAATCTACCGCAAAACACAAGAAGACGAGGAAGTATAGGGTGTGAGCTGTGCGAGGCACCATAGGAGAACCTGGAACACCTATTACTATTTTGCCCAATGTGTAGTGAAGAAAGGAAAGCTATTGCTGAATTGCAACAACCATAAGAAGAAAATATAGAAGACATTATTGGGAAATTTCTGTTTATTAGTGAAAATAGGGAAGCAAAAAAGGAAGGTTTGAACAAGATATGGAGAGAGAGAGAGATAAAAAATAAAGGAACTGAGAGTGGGAACATAAGGGCATAAAATCAGCTTTATAGTGAAAACCTGATGTTTAGTATATTATTCAGGAAAACACAGACCACAAAGCACTGCAGAATAAAGTAGAAGTAAAAAAATAAGAAACAAGGGAGTGCTGCTGCAGAGACTTTATTCCCGTCTCGCAACTGAACTGAACTGAACTGGTCGGACGTTCTCATCGCTGTATCGAGTGCTGTAAATCAAAGCACACCCATCCGCAATATGTGTATCATCGATTCCCCAGAGATAAAGATCGGTAAGTACTGTTATTTTCCCTTAACTTATGCTTATTGACCATTAACCCTGGAGTGACAGTCTAGAGTAGGCCTACCCGATAGCTGTGAATGTGTGATACATTAGTTCATATTTGTAAACTTCTCGTTGGAAGAGTTCCCGACCATGGTAATTGTTTTTGCAGGTGTATTATGTGGCAAAGTGCTGTTTGTGTGCCTCATATTATGAATGTGAGTGCAGAGAAGTTGCACAGAAGCTTCAAGGTCTGCAGTCACCATTTTTCACCAAGAAATTATGTGACTGGACAGTCATCCTCCAAACTGAAACAGGATGCTTGCCCAGACCAAAATATAACCAGTAATATGTATGTGAGGATACTAGCTGACTGTTATAATTTTAGATCTATATTTACTGTATAAAATTCTCTGCCTTCATTCTGATGTATTGACATTATATTGTAAGGTATATGCTTCCAGGTGCTTCATCACACACTGCAGGAGCAACTTTAGTGCAGTCAGGTGATTCAGGTAAGATCTGCAGTTATCATTTCTAACCTAGAAATATTGGACCTGTGGACAGAGTGCCTCCAAAATGAAACATAATGAAAAAAAAAAAAAAATACTGGTATTACTGTATGTACTGTACCTGAGGATATTATCTCCGTGCAGTAATCTTTCCATATCATATTATATGTCATAAAATACAGTACACTGAGGTGGTTTGGACATGTGGGGAGAATGGAGAATGAAAGACTGACTCAGGGTGGCTGTTGGTGAAGTGGAAGGAGGGAGAGGGAAGGGGACACCAAGGATGAGTTGGAGGGATGGAGTTGAGAGGTATATTAGGGAGGTGGGAGTGAGTTGGAGGCAGGGCAGTCAAATGGTGGGTGACAGAGCGACTTGGAGGCGTTTTTGTCTGCGACCACCCTTTGCAGGAGTAGGATGTCTGGCTATAGATGTAGATTGATAGATAGGTTTTTCATTTTCAGTGTTTTTTTTTTTTTTTTTTGCATGGTTTTCTTGGTGTTGAAAATTATTTTGGATAATCCTATGTATGTTATGATGTAAAGATATGGGAGAATGACCTGAAAACACTACCAAAATAAGGAGGGGTACTGTACATACAATAGTGTATAGGTAGGGTGTTTTTTGGTATTCATTGTTTTTTCTGGATGGTTTTCTTGGTGTTTACCATTACTTTTGATATTCCTATGTGTGTTTTGATGTAAAAATATACCTGAATGACAGAGAAACACTGCCAAATTAAGCATAGGTACTGTACAACTAGGTTAGGTATAGGTTGGGTGTAGGTATAGGTAGGGTAGGAGAATAGTGTTCATTATCCAGATGTTGCCACTACCCGGACATACCTTTGGCTCTACTATATCCGGATAAATGAGGGATTACTGTACTTGCCCTGTCCTGTGATTATCTTTATTGGGACCAAATGTGAATGCCACTTGGAAAGGATATAAGGATCTATAAAAATAAATCCCTTGGAAGATAGTTTGGGAAACTGGTTATCTCGCCTCTCCAATTCTAGATTTACAAATTAGTGCAGTATACAAATAAATTCATTCAACTGCACACAAAAAAGGACAAACCGTCTCAAATTCATCCTGCTGTAAGGAAGAGTGCAAAAATATCTCTGATAACCCAGCAAGCCCCAATTACCCCATTTTATACTAGCTACTCATGCAGCTTCGGTGCTTTCGAGTGATTCAGGTACAGTACTGAGTTACTATAGTGCATGTACAGTAATCCTAAATTGCATTTACCACATCTGCATGTCAACCCATATTAGTTTGCATTCATGTCATCAAGATTGTTTACACAATACCAGTAACAGGGAGATTCATTCATTCATTGCCAGACGCCATGTATCCCAAACGGGGTGGCCAAGGGCTTAGAGTTAATTGTTTTACAGGGAGGGGCACTAATCCTCCACCAACCCCACTTGACACGTAGGGAGAACGTTATGCCAACAGTATCTGGTGTTCCCAGGCGGTCACCCATCCAAGTACTAACCAGACCCAACGTTGCTTAACTTCGCTGATCGGACGGGAAGCGGTGTACTCAACGTGGTAATGATATTAACTTCTGTAACAGGTGAAATCAGCAATGATATACAGTATCGACCACTTCTCAAACATTCCTTGCTGAGGCTTCACAAATGACAGATCCTGAATTTGGTATGTCTGTGATTTGAGGAAAGGCTTAAGGTGTTGAAAATAAAGATAGCCCAGTTATACAGTCTTGCATCATGTGCTTATATACTGTATACCCATTACATCCAATAGGGAAGATAATATGAATGTCACTGAACCAACAGTTTAGATTTACAGTAGACATAAGTCCTTACTGTCCACAGTTAGGTTTCTAGGATATAAAAGTTTTATCTGATGTCTTGTTCCCTAGCTAGTATTTAACTGTACATCTTTATTAATCACTTTGGTTGGTTAATTTCAATTTTAGTATGTGTACCATTTACTTCACACAGGCACCTTAAACTGGAATGTGACACATGTGGCAAAATCTTTGGATCATGTGAGCTGGGGAACTTGCGGTGGGGACAGAGGTATGTTCCTATCCATAAAACAACAAATGAATAAAAAATAAATAATTTTCCATATTTTCAGTAATGATATCAGTATGATATCTCCCAGTGCTTTGGAGATCATCATAGCACTGTGCTAGTTGTAATTATTTATTCGTATGTCGCATTACTAGGTATGTGGTCAATAAAAATAAGAATATATCCATCCATCGATCATCCAGTCCTACATTGCCCCATGAAGAGCATAGGAGCCCAGGGCTAAGCAAGTTGGTCCTGACATTTAAGATGAGAGTGACCAGCCTCACTCATCCCTGAGAGGCATCATGTGAGCAACAAACTCCAACTACCCCTTGGATATAAACCTACACAGGCTCAGTCCGACTGGAGTACCGTAATTACCCACTTAACCATCAGGCGCCATAATTTGGTTATATGGTTACCACCCAGCGTAGTAAATGGTTTCCTGGTGTACAGGAAACCATTAGGCTTGTTACTCAATGTAAAGTCACCCACAGGCAGAAGGAAGAGGAAAGTATGAAGGAAAGAAAGATAAAAGAGGGACCGTAAATCACCCGTAGGGAGAAGGAAGAGGAAAGAATGAATGAAAGACAGAAGAGGATGGAAGGAAAGATGGATGGAGGAGAGGAAAGGGCAGACACCCAGGAGCAGCACTACATCGAATGAGTGGATGGTGAGCGCCCTCATCTACCAGAACAAGAATATATTTCATTATATAATACTGTTTAAACATAATTTTCAGGAATCATGTTAATTGTATCCTGCGTTTCTTCTTGTATTTCATGGCTTTATACACCAAATTGAACTTTATTTGTGGTTCTCCCACTTTACACATATCATGAGTGATGTCCTTTACCTTCATAATACAGTTTCAACCTTTATCTTCATGCACTCGACTCATTTTATGAATAGCATGTGATATTGTATACATATTTCAGATGCTGTGAGACAGGTGGAACCTTTTCTGACGACCTCAACAGATCCCTCTCCTTCGTCTTGCTATGGAGTGGTGTCCCTTACTTCCAGTCAGCTAGTGTCAGTCGGCTCAGATCGCCCCATTTCTCCAGCTTGTGACCTTGCTGTCTTCCCTGAACGGGATGGTCTTGTGTTCCGTCCTGAATGTGATGTTCTTGTGTCCCCTTCTGCATGTGGTGGTCCTGTGTGTCTTCCTGCATGTGGTGGTCCTGGGTCACCTTCTGCATGTGATGGTACTGTGTTTCCTGAATGTGGGAGTCTTTTGTCTCCTAGATGTGATGACCCTGTCCTCCTGGATGTGATGGCCCTGTGACTCTTCCTGCATGTGATAGTCATGCATCTCCTGGATGTGATAGTCTACAGTCCACTGTATGTGATGGTCGTGCATCTCCTGTATTTGGCTTTGATGTGCCACCTGTGTTGGACCATCATGGTACATGTTCACCCATCCTTCGTGTGCATGGCATGTAATGTATGTGAAGTAACGAGTTTCCGTAAAAAGCGTAGGTAATGACAGACCTGGATCAAGAGGTGGTGGAGCCTTGTGGCACAGCATGTTGTGGAGGGTCTCCTAGCATGTCAGATTCCCTAGATGTCAGGTAAAATACTAGGGATTCTGCAGTACAGTATTCAGAAACTGTGCACGTTTGAAATCACGGCTTTGCTCCATTCACAGATGAATATGTTATTTCAGGCAAGACTGAGTGTTTTAGGATAGGTTCAGTAAAGAATTGGTCTTTATTTGTAAAGGTTTTTATCTTTATAGATATCCACTCCATTTGAAAGCAATACTTTGCTTGTACAATACACTGCAATTTTTTCACATTTTCGGGGTATGGAATTATAAATATCAGTACAGTATCCACTCTGTCTTATGAGGACCCCTTTCGTGTGAAGGCCCAAGGGCTATAGACCCAGTAGCCTCCCATTCATCTGGCCCTGGGTAAAAACTATAAATTTATCAGTGAACATTTATTTTATGTCTGGAAATTCCCTTCCATATGTAGACTGCAAGAAATGTATATGAGAAAAATAACTGAGGCTGCCTAATCTTTGCATGCCTCTTTTCATTTATGAGATGGGTCTCTTATTTCATCCTACATGTATTTGCCTGTATGCAGTAGAATATATACTATTTTCATTGCAGTTCTCTTATGACAAATATGTATTTGTGGTAAACTGCAGTACTGAATGTATATAATAAAATCATCTTCCATTTGTGATATTGTAGGTAAAACAAGTCCAAGAAAACCCAGGGTCACCTCCAACCTTCTGCAGTCCAAGCTGCGTATCAAATGGTTATTGGCAGAAGTAAAGTCATTAAAGAAGGTGAGACCTGCACATGTTAAATGTCTGCAGCCTGCAGAGATAATTATGCAAGCAGCAAAACACCTAACTGGGGTACAATTAAACTTTTTAAAATCTCAGATGAGGTTAGCAGGAGTAAGGCAAAGAGGAAGGCAGTACACAAAATTTGATAGGTCTGTTGCATTAGGACTGTACCATAGAAGCCCTAAGGCCTATATGTCTAAAATGTTTGTTCTGCCAAGCACAAGGTTTGCTGAGATCATGGGTTCATAATGTTAACTTTACAACAGGATGGAATGATAATGTGTTTCACCTATTAAAGGAAAAAGCACAAACTATGGATACCAGAGACAGGGTTTGCAGCTTAATGTTTGATGCAATATCCATAAAGAGTGGAATGTAGGCTACTATAACATTAGCAAAGATTAAGTTGATGGTGTTGAGGATTTAGGAATGTATGGCAAACCAGAAAAGTTAGCAAAATATGGCTTGGTTTTTATGGTATGAGGACTGACCAAAAAATGGAAGCAGACCCTTGGGTATTTTTTATTCAGTACATCTATTACACCTGAAACCCTACAGAGGATGATCACTGACTGCTCAGGTAAATTACAAAAATCAGACCTAATACCCAAGATTGTCATATGTGATCAGGATGCATGCCATAGGACTGCCTTTTCAAAATTCAACATTACACCTTTATCACCAACCATTCTGCATAATGATGAGCCTTTATGGGGAGGCGTGGCTCAATCGGTAGTAGGTAGCCTGCAGTCCTAACGGACCCAGGTTCAAATCCCGGCTTGGGCAGGGAACAGTTTAAGGATTTGAATTTCATTAAATCATGCTTTACTGATCTACCAGAAGACCCGCCGACATGTAAAAATACCCCTAGCATGTATTCAATATGAACGGTGGGTGTTAGCGCCGAAGTGGTGACATGTAGAGGTGTATGGTATGTAGGAGGACTGCTGGGCCTTCATAACAGGCTCTGAAGCCTTTGCCCTGAGTCGGACACACACACACACACACACATTGCTACCTGGTGCGTCCCCGGGTGGCGGATAGGGGAAGGCCTTGTAGATATACGAGGTACCATCTTAGACGGCGTGGACCATGGGACCCCCTATAAATATATAGGGCTCCACCGAATATAACGAATAATATGGCACAAAAATTACATCTCACCAGAAATTATTTGCCACAATCCTCCCAACCAAACATGAGTTCTATTGCAAATGATTTGACGGGCGTTCCTGTTGGATTATCGTCTACTAAAGGTCCAACCGCACTGCCTCCTGTGCTTACGGGCAGTGTGCCACCGAAAGTGAGTAGGCACTGCGTTGGAAAATTAGACTCTTGGATGTTAAACAAACTGAAATCGATGAAGATCTATGCATACAATGTAAGAAGCCTCACAGAAGATTACAAACTTGATAACCTGATGACTGAACTGGAAAACATTAGTTGGGATATTGTAGATTTGAGTGAGATCCACAGAAAAGAAGAAAAAGTAATTCAGCTCGAAGACAGCAAACACCTATTTTACTACAGAGGAAAGGAAAATGAAAGAGTTAGTGGTGTAGGATTTCTAATTAACAGAAATCTTGCAGACAACATTGTTAAATTCAGCAGTGTATCCGACAGAGCAGCATTTGTTGTCATTAGACTATGCAAAAAATATACCATGAAAGTCATACAAGTATATACACCAACTTCTCAAAGCCCAGATGAAGAAACAGAAACATTCTATGATGACATCTCCCAGATTATGGAAGAAGAAAAGACAACACAATTCATGGGAGACTTCAGTGCAAAAGCTGGGAAGTCGGAAAATGGAGAAACATGTATGGGAAAATTAGGAGTGGGAGAGAGGAATGAAAGAGGAGAAATGCTGGTAAATTTTGCTGAAATGTTTAACATGAGAATAATGAACACATTCTTCTACAAAAGAACAGGGAGAAAGTGGACCTGGAGAAGCCCAAATGGAGAATCAAAGAATGAAATCGACTTCATTATAGCAGATAAGAATAACACGATCACAAATGTCGCAGTTATCAACAAAGTAAATATAAGTAGTGATCATAGAATGGTGGGTTGCACAGCCAGATTCAATTTCAGAAATGAAAGAAAGAAGATAATTAAAGATAAAAAGATATGCCCAGCAATAGTAAATGAAAACAAAGCAGCCCTTCAGTTGGAAATAAGGAACAGATTTCAGGCTCTAAGTAATGCTGAATGTGACATTGATGAGCTGAATGACAGACTAACAAAAGTGCTAAGAGAATCAGCAGAGGTAGTAGGAAAACCTAAAACAACCAAAGCCAAGAAGTATTAAGAAAAGACACTCGAGCTTATGAAAAAACGAAAGGAAATGAAAGTAAAGACAAAGAAAGACGAAACAGAACGAGCAGAATTAAATAAGCTTATCAACAAAAGACAAAGAGAAGAAAAAAGAAAGAGAAACATGGATCAGATTAAAGAAACCATGAAAAATGGAAAAAAGTCTGAAACAGGTCCGAAGTAAAATGGCACTAGGAAAGCAACAAATGACATCACTGAGAGAAAAAAACGGTGAAACCATTAAATGCAGAGATAAGATGGTGAAGAGAGTTGATGAATTTTACAAAGAATTGTATGCACCAAAGACAGTAGTACCAATAGCTAACTTTTCAGTTGACACAAGTGAAATACCTGATGTAACACCAGACGAAGTAAATAATTGTCTTAAAAATATGAAAAGAGGGAAGGCTCCGGGAGAAGATGGAACAGTAACAGATTTACTGTTGGATGCTGGAGTAGAAGTACAAAATAGGCTTGCTCACTTATTTACCCACTGTATAAAACGGGAGAAAATTCCCAGAACATGGTGTAATGCAATAGTTATATTACTCCACAAAAAAGGTGACTCAAAAGATCCTAGTAACTATCGACCCTTTAGCTTCTTATCAGTCATTTACAAACTCTTCATTAAAGTCTTTACGAGCAGAATAACAACAATTTTGGAGGAACACCAACCTCGTGAACAGGCAGAATTCCGAAGCGGGTATTTGACCATTGATCATCTACATACAATGAATCAGCTAATTGAGAAAACTACAGAATATAATAAACCATTGTGCTTAGGTTTTGTTGATTACGAAAAGGCTTTCGACTCAGTGGAGCACATAGCAATTATAAACTCATTGCGAGAACAAGGGGTGAATGAGAACATTGTAAACCTGCTCGAAAACATATATAAAGAGGGAACTGCTACAGTTAAATTACATAAGGACTCAGAAAAAATTAAGATTGAGAAGGGCGTGCGTCAGGGAGATACAATTTCACCCAAATTATTTACAGCATGCCTAGAAAGTATTTTCAGAAAGCTAGACTGGGCAAACAAAGGAGTGAACATTGATGGAGAAAAGCTAAACCATTTAGGATTTGCAGATGACATTGCCCTAATCTCAGAAACAGCGGAGGCATTGCAAGAAATGTTAAATGACCTGAACAGAGAAAGTCTGAAAGTAGGACTGAAGATGAACCGAAGTAAAACTGATGTTTAATACACAAACACCAAAGAGCGTTATCCGAATAAGCGATGAAATTCTTGAAGAAGTTAAGGAGTACAACTACTTGGGACAAATACTAAAATTAACGAAAGATCATGATAGCGAAATAAAAAGACGCATTACAATTGGATGGAAAGCTTTCGGTAAACACAGAGACATTATGAGAAGTAGCTTGCCAGTTTGTATGAAACGAAAAGTATAAAACGAATGTATAATTCCAGCTATGACGTATGGTTGTGAGACCTGGAAACTGACAAAATCAATGGAAAATAAATTAATTCGTTCTCAGAGAGCAATGGAAAGGTCAGTGTTGGGAATATCTCTATGAGACAGGAAAAGATCCACTTGGGTGAGAGAGCAGACTAAAGTCAAGGATATTATGGAAGTTACAAAAGAAGAGAAATGGAGGTGGGCAGGCCATATAGCAAGAATAAGGGATAACCGATGGAGTAAGAGGCTGACGGACTGGACACCAAGAGATTGTAAGCGTAGCAGAAAAAGGCCAGACAGGAGATGGAGAGATGAGATAGGGAAATTTGCAGGGAAAACGTGGCAAAGATTGGCTCAGTCTAGGAATTCGCGGAAAAAGTTGGGGGAGGCCTTTGTTCAGCAGTGGACTAGTTATGGCTGATGACATACATATATATATATATATATATATATATATATATATATATATATATATATATATATATATATATATATATATATATATATATATATATATATATTTCATGTACGACTCTCTTCATTTGATCAAAAGTATCATAAATAACCTTATGAGATATAACATTGGAACTGATAATGAAACTGTAAACTGACAGTATACTGAAGAGTTTTATGTAAAGGATAAATCAATGAGTATCCTCTTGGCACCAAAATTAAGTGACAAGCATATATACTGCAATACCTTTGAGAAAATGAGAGTAAGCTTTGCAACCCAGGTACTGAGTAGAGCTGAGTAGAACTGGCATTGAAACACATTCAGCTCTTGGAGCTCTGCCAGTTGAAGCTGCAGCCACAGCAAAATTCATAAAGAAAATGGATATGCTGTTTGACATTTTTAACTGTGGCCACGTAAATCATTACAGAACCAGTAAGTGCACGTTTAATAATTCCAGTTTGTTGCAGTAGGCTGATCTTGATGGTTGGGTAAATCTTGGACAGTGCTAGGAGCGCGAAGGACTTTGCAGGGGACTCAATATATCATCTCTAAAAGGTCTACGGGAGGACCTGCACAAGAACTATGGTTATCAGTATCTTTTAACAAATCGCTTAAATCAGGATTGCCTAGAAAACCTTTTCAGTATTATCAGGAATTCAGGAGGTAATAGTGGTTTGCCTACTGCACCAAATTTGCCAACCAGCTGAAGAATATTGTCACAAACAGTTTTACGCAATACACTGCTGGGGGATATTGTGCAGATGGCAGTACACAATTTCTACAGTCTCTGGATCCAACATTCACAAAAGAAAGACAGTCACATCTTGGTCCTGTCACAAAGATATCAAATTTGGAGGATGAGATAGAAGGGTCAGTGCATTTATTTGATAAGGAAGTTGACGAGATTATACCCTGCGACGTTGATTTGCAAGCAGTTTCTGTGGAATCCATACCTGTAGGTGAGGAGGAACAACATAGACATTCAGAGTTATGCTCGCTGAGTGTGCAAACAAGTCTTGGCATGATGGTTCTTACAGAATCACGGTCTCAGAATATTTTGCCTCATTTAATCCATTTGAGACAGAAGATTCCTGAATTACATCTCTTGGACAGTATCTTTCTACCTTCCATCCATGTTGTGACTGTGCAGACGAGTGGCAGTGCAATACAATAAATGAAAATGCACTAAAATATTTATCTGGTTACATGTGCCACAGACTTCTCAGAATCCATGACTGCAGTATTTGTAAATTAAACATACTTGGTAGGTGTAATTTGACATCTTCATCAAATGTATTCCTCAACAGAAAGGGAGGTAATAGATCAGACTTACTATGCACACCAACAAATTGTTTTATTAACATAGTTAGACAGTGGGAACATATATTTAAAGATAAAGTTAATGAATTAATATACAGGGATGGTGTGAAAGTTTTGCCAAATTATTAAGTCAAGTGCAGACAGTGTCAACATCTCGTGTCCTGGAATAAATGAGAGATTGACTGACATTATTGTAAGGATGAGACTCCACTATCATATTACATTTTATAACAGGGATATAAGAAGAAAATGTCTGTTTGCATTTGTGCTTGGCAGAACCAGATGTACCAGCAGCAGAAAAATGCAAAAAATAATGCATCTGACTACTGTATTCCAAGAAAGTGGCTGGTGCCATGAAGAACGCCTTGACAGGAAGTAGAGGTCTGAATGTGGTGGCGGCAAGCTTGCATTATGGAGTTTTAGTGCCTATTCTAACATACGGATGTGAGACTGGTGTGGCATAAAAATAGAAAGTCAAGAGACGTAAGGACAGTGGAAATGGAACTGTTGAGGAATGTGTGTGGACTGCGGAGAGTGGATAGGATAAGGAATTGTGAGTGATGAAAGATGCGGAATAAGGAGGTCTGTATACACCAAAGCTGAAGAGAATGTACTTACATGGTATGAGCACGTAGAGAGTATGGGGGTGAAGAGAATAATGAAAAGGGTATAGCTAAGCGAATTTAAAGATGCAAGGCAGTAGGCCGAGAAGTTGGATATTTATGTTAAATCATCATAGGAAAAACAGAGGTAGAAGGTAGCGAGGCTAGGGAACAGACAAACAATTGAGCTGGCTAAATAAATTTCGTGCAGAGAGGTGTAAGGCAGCTGTTTGGCACCCCGTTTTAACTTGACAGTCATCGTATTGACTCTGTCACATAGGTGTGTGCCAAGCTACATGCGGAATGTGTTTTGACCTTTCAGATGAAGCCGGGATTCTGGAGGCATGAATGATGAGTGAATGGTGGTGTAGATTACTGAACAGTGCAAACTTGGTTAGTATCTTGTCCTCTCAAATATTTTCTGGGTTTTTGAACCCCTACCTTAACACACCATGGGGAGAGAAAGGATGTTTGGATGTTTATATTGATGATGATGGTGATAATGATGATAATTATGCTGATGATAATGATGATGATGATTATCATTATTATATTATTCCAAGTCCATAGTGTATATATTTATTTATTTTTCACAGCCCTGTCTTTAATGGGGAGGTACTTATGGAGAACACTGGTATGTATTCGCTGTGTTTTATAGGCTATGCGTTCATTAAAAGGTTTTTATGTGTTCTCTGCATGTTAAAAGAGTACAGCGCATGCACTGATTCAAGACTTTTAAATGCCAAGGCACCTCAGTGTCATTTCATACATGCTGTCTGCTTTTACCTTTCTTTTAGGTATGCATTCTTTTCTCTCGGTTTCTTTTTATTTATTTGTTTATTTTGTTTATAATGTAACCATTGATAAGCATATCTTTGACCAGGAATTTCAATGCTTATACTGTATGTTTCCATGGTTTTCTTCTTTTTGCTAACTGGTTATGTTCATGTATGGTGTACGCCATTCTAATGAACTGATCTGAAATGCTTAGTTGTAAAGGTATACAGAGTACATTTACTGTTCTGTACAACAGAGGGACACACCTTTTTCAACAAATAGAGAAATAAAAAAGTTAATTACGTTTTACTTCTTCAACTACCAGTCTGTTGTCTTTTTGTGTGTTCAAGTATGGTGTATACCAATCTTTTGCTGCTTAGGCATTCCTGGTTTATTCTTTTATATGTTTTCATGTGTGCTTTACACCATTCTATTTTGCTGCTGAGGCATTCTTGGTATTGGCTTTTGTGTATTTATGTGGTGTACACCATTCTAGTTAGCTGCTTAGGTATTCCTGGTTTATTGGCTTCTGTGTGTGTTCATGTATGGTGTACACCACTCTAGTTTGGTGCATCCTGTTTTGCGGGTTTTTTTGCTTTCAGTAGTGAAATACCCGCCGTAACAGCAGAACACCGCCGAAACGTCACGACCCCCACCCCAGGAGATCACGGAGGGGCTTTGAGGGCGCGTGCATCATCCAGGCAGTATGGGCATATGTCCCCTACTACATTGCGCCCTTATTCCCCGCAACAGACCCAGCGGGGACTGTTCAGTGCGAGGGCACTACCCTCCTGCCGAACCAGCTCTCGACAGGTTCGGGATGGGTCTCAAAGCACAGTCCCGAGCAGCGTCCCTGTGACGGCCTCCAGCTGCAAAACCAGAAGACGGCCTCTAGCCGCTCCCATAATAGTGACGGCCTCAGCCGCACACAAAACATGACGGCCTCCAGCCACACATCAAACGTGACAGCCTCCAGCCACACACCAAAAACGTGATGGCCTCAGCCACACAACCATAGAGACAGCCTCCAGCCGCCCAGGTGCAGCTCGACCCCCCCCCATTCCCGCAGAAACCAGCGATGGCCTCCAGCTGCATGTTGGGAGAGACAGGTATGCCCCCTCTCTTTCTGCAGCTGCCCGTGGGAGTATGACACAGGTGACGGCCTCCAGCTGCACCAGCAGGCAGGTGATGGCCTCCATGTGCACCTTGATTGCATGTCACTTCCCTTGCAGGACACAGGTGACGGTGTTCAGCCGCACCCATGGTTAGGTGATGGCCTCTGCCCGCACCTTGCCTATAGTCCTGTTTGGAAGTTGGGCCTCGGTGACGGCCTCAGCCGCACTGACAGAGAAGGGATGGCCGCTAGTCACCCTCCCCCTGTTGCCTACGGGCCCTCGGCAGTGGCTTCCAGCCGCACCAGGGAGAGGCATCACCACCAAAGCCTCTCACCCCCTGTGACTTCCCAAGCGAAGGACACCCTCGCCCGGCTCACCCCTCCTGCAACCAAGCAGGATGTTCCTCTGCTCCTCCCTGCCAAGGCAGCCCCAGGAGGAACCTCCCTGCCTACAGGAAGTGTGGTGAGGTCCTGTGCTGTCCCAGGGAGTGTGTGCCATGCAGCCGGTGCCCGTGGGAGATGACCAGCTGATGGACTCCTGTCGGAGGAGACGCTGCAGTTTGACCCTGACGGCGGCAAGACGAAAGGGATACCACAGATGCCGAACTCCCTGAGGCACCCGTACAACCCCTGGGTGCCCCCTTTCCAGCCCCAGGCAATGGCAACCTTCTCAAAGTACGCGCAGACAAGCATGCCTGCTCGCGCTGTTTGGTCCAAGCCCTAAGGACCAGACTACCCCACCAGGCCCCATGAGTAGAGGGCTTCTCATCATGCCCGACCACAGCTCACAGCAGACGACGTCACCTTTGAGGGTCGTCCCATGGCCCTTGAAAGAAGGGACACCAGACAGGATCCCTCCAGTACCTGGCCGTTACCTGGAGATCACCCTGCCCCTGCAGCCTGGCTGGAGTTCCCAGGCACGAAGGTTGTAATTCCGATAATATACGTGTAATGTTGTTGCCTAGAGTTTTTGTCTTGCTCTTGTCATTGTGGATTCTAGCTCCGATCTCGAAAGAGGACCCCAGCGATATCACAGGTGTTTCTAGGCGAGAAGTCACCCTTAAAACACCTAACATAACAAGTAGGTTCATGTTTTTGAAACCTAGTGTAGGCCACTATGCCTGCAATGCTTATTTGGGATGCTATATCACACATCAGAGCCAATCATTGTTATGCATAATGCATGTAGTATCCAGGTGGTTGTTGGAAATCCTATTTATATACTGGTGATAGAAAAGGTATGTGCTTAATATGCTATTAATTGCAGCACACCAGCGCAGATATGAACCTGCTATACGTCAAGTGGCTGGTTGGTGCTACCTGGGAACCTACCGTAGTACGGTGTAGAATTCTATGAATGAACCTCATCACTTGTAACGGTGATCCCGGTTGGCTGCTTGATTTTGTGGTGTAGTTGTTATGCAAAAAGGAATAATCTTCGACAAATATGTAAGAATATTTATGTGAAATGATTATTTTTACTAGCGTTCCTTACAAGCTTTTTTTTCTTGAAGGTGTGATAGAATTTAATTAGAAAGAAAACACCAGATTCGGCAGTATCTTAGTCCCAGGATTACCACACGATATCGTAGGGCCAGCATGAATATAATACTGGTTATTAGAATTCAATGAAAATGTCTTTCACAATAGGTAGATTAATACATTCTTATTGTTAAAGCACCTGGTGCCATAATACAATGGAGGTAACTGACTGAAATTAAATAGTGACAACTGTTTACCATCTTGCTACTGTATGCCACCTCCACCACAGCAGGGTGGAGGCCCTTCGTGTCAGGGTGACCAACTGTTCCATCCCATATCACCTAGACATACGATGCACTTCTATATTAAAACGAAATTCATTAGTTAGCGACCTCATTATGTTTCCCATAATACAGGCAATGTTACTATGAGGTGTAAGGGCCAAGGCTAGCAGATCAAACCCTGCTTGAGCCCTCTATGAAAGTGATACATCTTCATGCATTATTACTAGTATAGCCTGTTTGATATGTAACAAAGAATATTTGGTGGAAAATAATGTTAATAATTCTCCAAACGATAAAATATAAACACTAAATTGTTACTTTCTCTCACATGTATCGGATGAAAGCTGTGTAAAGAGAACACTAAAGTGATTGTTTCATCAACCTGCAACCCTTCACCTTAAAACTTATCACACCAAAATAAATTCGAGATATGATTCCCATGCATGTGGTTCATAATATCTTTAGCTACTGGTGAACCAAATTTTCATATCCATTGATATCACTCCCATTCATATTGATAAATCATCAAAATCATTAACAACGCCAACTGCCTAATTGTCAAACATCCGGATTAACATCTCACATTTCCCACTTTATCAGTTTGCTGTCATAAATTATTTCCTCCCTCTCTGTGCCTGCTTCTATGGCTGTCCCGTCTCCTATGTTGTATGACGTGCCACACGATTTTGTTGTATCTTCATGACCATAAACATTTTGTAACTGGTGTGCATGTTTGCTCTATCTGCATGGACTAGTAGCTGGAAAAAATCAAGGAGCAAATGTTTTCGTTATCATTTGCTTTTTGCACAATGGACACAACCGTAGCAACAGCGATTCCATAGCATCTTATCATAATATTAGTCACTCGCACTACTCGCATTTTATCACCCATCTCTCCCACATTCCACAGTTGTCACCTCTGTCATGCCTACCCTTCTTATTACCTCCCACCACTACGACTTCTTGAAATCCTGATTGTCTCACCACTAACTCTCCCTATAAAACCATGATAGGTAGCTTATATAACCGTATGTTATTGTATTAGTCTTATCATGGTCTGACCCTTGTCTCAAGATGCAAGGATGATAGCCATTAATATTTTAATCTGTGTGTTGGGAAGAATAGCCTGCCTCTGTGTCTGCACCATACTAAATATCAGGGGAGGCATATATGACAATACTTGCTAGTGTTAAGCATAATTATTTCCTTAAGGATTTTTCACATAGCATGTATAACATGATTAAGAGATACCATTACGTGTATTAGCAAGAATGGAAAGCATGACGATGGAATGAGTGTTTTTGGTATGAACTGAGTTAACGAGGGGGCAGACGTCGATGGTTAGGCAGTTGGTGTTATTGATGATGATTCTGATGCTTTACAAAATATGTGAATGGGAGTGATATCAATGGATATGAAAATTTGGTTCACCAGTAGCTAAAGATATCATGAACCACATATATGGGAATCATATCTCGAATTTATTTTAGTGTGACAAGTTTTAAGGTGAAGGGTTGCAGGTTGATGAAACAATCACTTTAGTGTTCTCTTTACACAGCTTTCATCCGATACATGTGAGAGAAAGTAACAATTTAGTGTTTATATTTTATCGTTTGGAGAATTATTAACATTATTTTCCACCAAATATTCTTTGTTACATATCAAACAGGCTATACTAGTAATAATGCATGAAGATGTATCACTTTCATAGAGGGCTCAAGCAGGGTTTGATCTGCTAGCCTTGGCCCTTACACCTCATAGTAACATTGCCTGTATTATGGGAAACATAATGAGGTCGCTAACTAATGAATTTCGTTTTAATATAGAAGTGTATCGTATGTCTAGGTGATATGGGATGGAACAGTTGGTCACCCTGACACGACGGGCCTCCACCCTGCGGTGGTGGAGGTGGCATACAGTAGCAAGATGGTAAACAGTTGTCACTGTTTAATTTCAGTCAGTTACCTCCATTGTATTATGGCACCAGGTGCTTTAACAATAAGAATGTATTAATCTACCTATTGTGAAAGACATTTTCATTGAATTCCAATAACCAGTATTATATTCATACTGGCCCTACGATATCATGTGGTAAGCCTGGAGTAAGATACTGCCGAATCTGGTGTTTTCTTTCTAATTAAATGCTACCACACCTTTAAGAAAAAAAGCTTGTAAGGAACGCTAGAAAAAATAATCATTTCACATAAATATTCACACACATTTGTCGAAGATTATTCCTTTTTTGCATAACAACTACACCACAAAATTTAGCAGCCAACCGGGATCACCGTTACAAGTGATGAGGTTCATTAATAGAATTCTACACCGTACTACGGCAGGTTGCCGGGTAGCGCCAACCAGCCGCTTGACGTGTGGCAGGTTCATATCTCCGCGAGTGTACATTTAATAAATGAGTGCCTTTAGTTGTTGATTTCATGATATAATAATTCTGAAATATATGAAAGAGAAAGTAAATTACGAGCAAGAGAAAAATATGTAATACACTGAATGAAAGAAAAATTAATTATAAAAATTATTGAGCAACTACGTACAAGGCAATACACGGGGAATAGACAGTACTGTAGTGATCCAAATATCTGTTAATAACACCAGGATGGTAAAAAAAAAAAAATACATATACTGTTATTAACAGGTAAACGATAGAATGGAAGAAAAGCATATAGGTTAAATTTCCAATACATCAATTGAATGGGGAATTATAGAAGCCTTGTACTGTTATTGACTATATATGTACTGGGAGAAAAATTAAAGGAGAATAACGTAGCTACTTTATAACACAAGGATGAGAGAAACAAAATACTGCCATCTTTGTTTATTAAAGAGTTATAATAGTTACCAATGAAGAATAAGGTTATGCATAAGGACTGTAGAGGGAGTGAGAGTCGGCCACAAAGTTGCCAACACATATATTGGTCAACCATTTTTCTACTGGTTGCAGCAGTCACTTTCCTATAATCGTGTATATAGTCATTGATTACAAGTCTCGCTGCATGTTTATTCGGAAACGCCTATCACGTAGTTTTCTGACAGAAATGCTGCATCTGGCAAATGCTGAAGTGAATGTACTGAATGTTACTGATGAAAAAAGTCTAATTTTCAAAACCGAAAACATGAGAAGACGAAACCGCCCACCGAAATCGCGAGCGCTGAATGAGGCAGCTCGTGGTGTGTGAGGTCGGTGCAAATGATCTTAAATTGTTCTGTATGTATATTTTGCGTTCAGCCGGCTTTATATTGCTTTTGTATATAGATATATGAATTTAAATTTTTCAGATATTGAAACAGTAAAGAAAGAGTTGGAGTCAGAGTGAATAATTGGGGTTGGAGCTAAGAAAAATGTTCGTCCCAGAAATCAGACGGTATGCTAATGTTTCCATGCCGGCTAGGTAGCAGACAACACTTTGAGTCTCTCAAGGCGCGATTCCACCGGAGCAACATTTTGGCAACATGTGGCCTGCTACATTGTCGCATAGGCCAAGTGTGTTCCAACCAGTTCAACACAAGCCAACATGTAGCGTGCGACTGTGTGGCATGCAACAGGTGGCAACAAGTTGCCCGTAGAACGTGACGCATGCGACAAGATTTAGCCTGTTGCCTAGTGTTGCCCAGGACCCATATACATATAGGGTCTTCTCACACCTTTCCACTACGCAGATTTACTGACGTCACGCTTGAGACTGGGCACTCCCTCCATTTCTCCCCACCCACCATCTCCCTTGGGACCTCAGAGGGAGGCCTCAAGTCGCGGTGAGGTGCAGCTGTCTGTCATCCTCCATACCCACCACTCCCACCTTGCTTTCTTTACATAACTCTGTTCCCCACACACATTTCCTGAAGTCAAATGATTGTTTAATCTCTCCCTTCTAATATTTAAAGGTACATGATTTACAAATAAACACAATATACTCTAATAGTGACATTTATTAGGATACATGGATATCATCTTGTTATAAATGATACCGGATGTTTATTGGTACTGCTACCGGTATTGACTATATGTTACTATGCAGGCTTCATTTCCTTAACTTCGACATCTTACTCTGCAGCTTTCGTGTCGAGTTACCCAAATTTCTGTTTAATACCCGCATCCTGAAAAATACTCGGTATCGAACAATCAATCAATCAATCATTTCCTGTGGCACCCTCGGGGATCCATAGGGCCTCGATGAACTCACACCACCACATCCTATCTTGTGCAACTCCTCAAGATCTCCCCAACACTCATCTCCAGCTTCCCGTCTCATTGTCCTCACCCACGTCTCTTTTGGCCTTCCTCTACCTCTCCTACCAAGTGCCACCCACCCTGGTGTACCTCGTACTATTCCCTGTCTCCTATACACATGTCCTAGCCACTTCCATCGTGAGAATCTAACATATTCATCGATCGGCTGCACTCCCGTTATTTCTCAAATTCTACTATTTGGTATCCTTTCCCACCACTTAACTCCTATTCTTCTTCTAAGTGCTTTATTTTCAAACACCAAGAATTTATTTTCCATAGTCACTGTGCTGTACCAAGACTCGTGTCCATAAATTAAGATACTCCTAACCATTACCTTATAAAGTTTGATTTTTGTATGCACAGAAAAATTGTTATTATTCCAAATATTTTTAAGCATTCCCATTGCCTGATTAGCCTTCTTTAACCTTTCCTCGAATTCAAAGTTCAAAGAACCATCCTTGGCTAAATAAGTACCTAAATATTTAAACCTATCAACTTGCTTTACAACCATACCTCCAATTACACATTCCTGCGCATTTTCCATATTCATATTGATTATTTCAGTTTTTCCACAATTAATAACCAAACCCACCTTGCGACCTTCACTCACCAAACAGTCCAACACTCTCTGCATCTCTTCTGGCCCATCACAAATCAAAACTATATCATCTGCATAATCTAAATCCAAAAGTTTCCTGTTCTCTCCCCAAAGTATACCTGCACCGGTTTCTGTTCCAACGCGTTTCATAATGTAATCAATGACCAATATAAATAGTAAAGGCGATAGAACACCACCTTGAATTACTCCGGACTTGACTTCAAACGAATCACTCAGACAACCATCAACCATCACTTTACAAAATGTGTCCTCATGCATGTTCATAATGACCCTCACAAACTCCTCTGGTATTCCATAATGTCTCATGATCTTCCCCATAGTCTGTCTCGAAACACTATCAAAAGCCTTTTCAAAATCAACAAAACAAAGACTTAACGTTACTCTCATTTCATTAACTTGCTGCATCAAATGCCTAACTATAAAGATCTGATCATTGCAACCACGTCCCTTTCTAAAACCAGCCTGTTCATCCCTCAGAATACCCTCAACCACCGGCTCCAACCTATTTAACAACACTCTACTGAAAACTTTCAAAGCTATCGGTGACAGATTCCCCTCCAATTACCACATTCACTCAGGTCTCCCTTCTTCGGAACTTTAACAATTACACCATTCTTCCAAACTGATGGTAGTAACCCCGTCACCCATATCTTATTGAATAGCTTGGTCAAGATCATTATTAATCTATCCCCCTCAACTTTAAACATTTCCGGAAATAAACCATCCTCCCCTGGTGCCTTATTATTCTTTAACTGTTTTACTGCTTTCTCCACTTCTGCAAGCCTCAACTCTCCTGTTTCTATATTTAAATCTTCCTGAGCAGACGGTATATCCTCTTCTGGTGGTATTGGTCTATTAAGAACTGTCTCAAAATGCTCTTTCCATCTATTTTTAATATCTCCATCTTTTGTCAATAAATTTCCTTCCCGTCTGTAACTGGTATTTCCTTGCGTTTACCTGCATTACCACTTAGTTCTCTAATCGATTCATATGCTATTCTTTGACTCTGTCCATCATTTTTGTTTATTAAGATTTCAGTCTCTGCAACCTTTTCATCCAAACATCTTCTTTTATCTCTCTTAGCTAACCTTCTTACTTTTGAATTCAAACTCCAGTACGCAGCTCTTGCTAATTCAATCTATCGTTCATCAACGCATTGCATCTCACTTCTCAATTTAGCCTCACCTCTCTTTTTTATCATATCCCACATTTCCTCTGATATCCATTTCTTTCTCCTGAATCTATGTCTCCTTCCAATCGTACATTCAGCAGTCTCATGCAAAACTTTGTTCACATCCTCCCACATCTCATCTACACTTCTCTCCCCCTCTTCCAACGTTTCCAACACCAAAAACCTATTTCTGCATTCTAATCTGAATTCCTCCTTTTCTTCTCCTTCCCTTCTAAGCTTAACAATATCGTATCTACCAACACCAGATTTTTCCTTCTTCTGATTTTTAAGTTTAAACCTTATTTTTGCAATGCTGAGTTGATGGTCACTACCAATATCCGCTCCCCGTTTAACATGAACATCTAGCAGAGAACTTCTATGCCTCCTACTGATAGCGATGTGATCAATCTGATTTTTATATTTTCCACACGGCGACACCCAAGTTGTCTTATGTATATTGCAATGCTGAAAGAGTGTGCCCCCGATGACTAAGTCATTTGCTAGACAGAAGCTTCCAAACCTCACTCTGTTTTCACTCATCCTACTACCAACTCCCATCTTACCCATACATGCCTCAGATCCCTCATTTGAACAGCCCATTACTGCATTAAAGTGTCCAACGCAGATCAAAACATCATGTCTAGGTACCCTTCCTACTCCTTCTTGCAACTTTTCATAAAATGTGTCTTTCCTTTCATCGAGTGCATCATTAGTAGGTGCATAACACACAAACAGACTGATGTTGCCATGATTTGATTTAAACCGTGCGTATAACAATCGCTCATCTATAGGATCGCACTCACATAAAGCCTTATTTGCCTTACAACCCAGCAACAATCCTACTCCCTGATAATGCATTCCGGCCTGTCGGCCAGATATCAATAAACGTATACCATCCTCCAAATCCAACTTATCGACTCCAGTTAATCTAGTTTCTGTCAGAGCACAAATATCAAGTCCGTAATTTTGAAAAACCTTCACTAACTCATCGATTTTACCGTCATGATTTAGCGTTCTCACATTCCAGTTACCAATTTTAATTGTATTTTTTGCATTAACAAAGGAATTAGATTGTAATTGAGGCAACCGTGAGATTCTTAGCACCCCCTGCCCATTTAAGGGCTGCACGGGACTGGGGGCCATTATTGTTCTTTCGGAGTCCATCAAGGTTTCTTTGGCTAACTTCCTGAACACCTCGCCATTGTGTTGCAGTCGCAGTAGGCAGCTAACTTGCCTGATTGCCCACACCCGAAAGACCCAGCCTTTTTGTTCGGTATCGAACAAAAAGGCTAATTACTTCAGTATTTTTGTTTTGTTTTTTTGCCTATCGACCATTGGGGGCGGAGCCCCTGGTCATTAAGGCAAAAATAGGAAGAGACACATGCCTATATATTAGTACTGACAATGCCTTGCCAGTTGTCTTTTAAATTACCGTTGGTAAGGCTTAGGTTTTATGCTGGTTTCAAGCCACAGTATGTCAAATGTATATATTCCGCATATATCATGGAGAGAGAGAGAGAGAGAGAGAGAGAGAGAGAGAGAGAGAGAGAGAGAGAGAGAGAGAGAGAGAGAGAGAGAGAGAGAGAGAGAGAGAGAGAGAGAGACTGCGTAGATACCAAATCGTTAATTATAAATAACAAATCTCTTAATCCGAGCTACTAAATATATGTGAATGTATTTCATATACTCTTTGTGGCTTCATGTACATAAAAAGCTATATAGTTTTTACGAATTATTCACCCTTTGAGAACGAAAAGTGGCTGTATAAATCCTTTCCAGCGACCTGCCACCGTTGTTTTTGCGACCTGGAAGGGAGGGAGGGAGGGAAGGAAGGGGGGGGGGATGATAACATACTTCTCGCCAAACGCTTCCAGATGGAATTACTACGTTACGAACCTGCTTTAAACAAATACATTCTGCGATATACCGTATTTAATTTTCAACACTACTGCTTTCTTGCTAGGGTACTCAGTAATGGTTACCTACAGTACATGGGTAGAACAAAATAATGGTGGGTAAATATGAATACTAGCAACTCATACTAGTGCGGTGGCCAGTTGCCTCAATTTATTTTACCTGGGCTGGTAAATGCAATGCACCACGTGCTTTTCCACATTTCCGCAAGCACTAACCCCGTGAGGGGAGATATGCTGTACTGCTTAGAAAGAGCAAAGCCCACCATATACAGGGATATGCACCTACGCAAAGAGAGAGAGAGAGAGAGAGAGAGAGAGAGAGAGAGAGAGAGAGAAAGGGGAAGGGACTTAACATTTAACCCTTTAACCGCGGGCATTGTTTTGCCCCGACTGTCCTCTCCCGCGGGGGTTTCAGCCAAATGTAAACAAACCTTTAAACCTTAATAACTCTGCACAGAATAAAGCTAGAGGAAAAAAATAAGGTACCATTAGAAAGCACTAACCTTCAACTTTCCATTGATGTAGGTTTCATGACTTTGTTGACTTTCACAGGACGGACAGTGCCGTTAGAAGTGAGGGGTGTAAAATCACTATTTTGCGCCCCACACACCAGTACCAAATGCCAACCACTCTCTGATAATAGTACTATAAACATATATGAACACTGCACATACGATAAACACCCACTCTGTGTTCACTGAGGTAGGTAAAAGGCACTGTAATTGCCCGCACTTCATTGCGGCATCACACGCCCACTGGCGGTTTGGTTAGCGGCGATGTTTTCATTATTTCTAACTTCTAATACTGTTTTACATATAATCTGGGCAATATACATTATATTTACACTGCACTTATTACTATATTGCGTCACTGTCGCATCATATAATTACACAAGTGCCGCAGATTTTCTTATTACCATATCACTTATATACTGGCCATATTTACATAATTTTCTAGGTAAAATATGTCTAATTACTATATTATACAATTATTGGTAAAGCACGTCACTGTCGCATCACAGAATCACAGCAGTGCCGCAGATTCTCTTATTACAATATCACTTATTATACTGGCCAATATTTACATTGTTTTCTAGGCAAAATATCCCTTATTACTACATTATCCATTATACAATTATTGGTAAAGCACGTCACTGTCGCATCACTGTATATCACTGTCACTTTCAGTATTTACTCAGAGAGTGGTACTCGGCAAAGCACGGAGTCACACAGAGAGCGACTTGGCATTCCTGGCACTGGTGTGTGCTCATTTTTCTTGTCCGAGGCCTCCGTGTGGTGTTATGACATACTCTGCAGCGGCCCTGTGACAACCTGCCACCTGCGGTAAGAGGCAGTTTCACAAGCTGGTGCCGGCTCATGTAATTGCGGCACTCAAGACGGTCAGGTTGTGTGTCAGAGTGTCGCCTCGGGATCAATGACGTCACCTGACCAAATCGTGCAAGCAGCTGCTGCACGACAGTCTTGGAGAACTGTCTCAGGGATGGTTGCCTTATGCCCCCGACTTGTGTCTTGTAGAGGATGAAGGCGTTGAGCATGCACATATCGAGCATGTGCAAACAAGCCTTCCTGTACCATCGGGTGTTTCTCCTGAGACAGTCTATTTCGCCAATCATCATATCAGACTTATCAACAAGTCTCATGTTGACATTGTAGTCAATGATGGCATCGGGCTTCATGATTGGCTCTCCCGTCCTGTAGCTGACCTTCCCAGTTCTCTGCAATTCCCCCTTGTGGATGGTGCTGATCATATTCACGACCTTCTTGTCATGCCACCTGATCGCCAGAAGCTTGTCTGACTTCTTCAGGTGCACATCTCCCTTGGATGAGGATGATGCTTCTGGGAAACTTGGCCACTCTTTCCTATGGCTCCGTACAGTGCCAATGCCGTGTTCAGCCAGGTATTTGGAGAGTTTCGGTGCTTTGTAATAATTGTCTGTGTACAGCACATGATTCCCACCAAAATACCTCTCCATCAGCACTTTTACAATGGAGCCAGAGAAGCCAAGGGGGTCTTTCCTGTCCACATCCATTGTGCTTGCAGAGTAGATCACAAAATCAAGGATATACCCCATCTCACAGTCACATAGCACAAAGAACTTTATCCCAAATCAGTGGCATTTGCTGGGGATGTACTGCATGAATTTGAGACGTCCTCTGAACAATACCAGGGATTCATCTATGACGATTTTTTGCATAGGACGGAAAAATCGCATAAATCGATCCCTAATCCTGTTGAGAAAATCCCTCACTTTCCACAAAGGGTCAGTTTGGGACGGGTTTCCATTGTCAGCGAAGTGGAGGTATCCTAGCAGCTGTCGGAACCGATTTCGTGACATGTACTTCCCGAATGTTGGGATAGAAGTAATGTCATCCACCAGCCAGTACTCCTCCAACTCATGTCTCTTGATATGGGGCATCAAGAACATAAGTGCAAAGAACACATACAGCTCTCTGATACCGACAGGCAACCACGACACTTGCTTTGGTGAGCCAATAGGTCCCAGCCCTTCTGCTGCACACTGAGCTGCATACCTATTGGTCTCATCGCTGACAAACTGCGCGATTTCGTCATCCATGAAGGCCAGGAAGTAGTCAACAAAATCATCTCCTTCGTTGCATGGAAAGGCAGGCTGTATTCCCGCATTTGTCATGTCAAACGGCGGATTGTGTGGCTGAAAATCAGCAACGTCAGACCAAACAAATGCATCCACTTTCCCGGTGCGTGGTTCAGTGGAAGTGGCAGGTCGCATTGCACTCGTTTCCCGGTGAGAAGGAGCTGAGGTGGAGGCAATGGGTGAGGCAATGGGTGAGGCAGGAGGTGACGCAGGAGGCGAGCGGGAGGGGGGTGAGTGTGGGGGTGGTGAGTGGGGGGGTGGCGAGGGTGAGGGAGTTGGGCGGGGGGCAGGCGGAGGGGTTACTGACCTGGTGTGTGGTGAAATCTGACCCTCTCTTCCCCGCTTATCACCTCGCTTATCACCCAGCTTTGCCCTCCAACTGCCACGCATCCCCTTTGTTCTAGGCCGGCCTGCCCTGCTTACCCTGCCTGCACGGCCTGCCTTCCCTCGCTGTGCAGGCTCTGGGAATTCATATTCCTCAGATGATGTAGACTGAGGAGAGGGCACGGCAGAAGATGAAGAAGATGTGAGGGCAATAGGGCTAGGGGAATGGGAAAGTGGTGGGAAATGCTTGCTAGGGCCTGGTGTAGGAGATGTAAGTTTACGCTTCACTCCCTTCCCACGTGCAACACCAATTTTCCCTATAGGCACCTTCCCTTTCCCAGAGTAAGTTGGGGGTGGTGGGGGGGAAACTACATGTTCACTTTCATCACTGTCACTGTCAATGCTAAAGGGTTCACCACCAATCACTGCAAAATCGTCACTACTACTTGCTGTAAGTGTATCACTCTCACTGCCACAATCCAGAGTTGTACTTACAGTTTTATCCAGCTCTGTCCTAATTTCTGGAGTGCTCAATCCCTTCTGCCTCACCGTCGGCAATTCCTTCCTCGGTGTAGAGGTTGAAGGCACACTAGCACTAATAATTTCCGAGGAGGAAGTGAGCGACGATGAGTCGGGACGAAGCGCCATTATCAAGCACAGAGCTGGACAGATACTGAGTGATGCGTGTCAGGGCAGGGGTGGGGGGGACCCCCTCGGGGTGGGAGGAGGGAGGTGTGGGATGGCTGGCGTGAAAGAACTCAACAGCTACTCTTGCGTGAGACAAATTGCGCACAGGAAAAACACGCGGTGTTCAAAATATTCACGAACATTCCAGAATGACACCCGCGGTTTGGTCCAGTTTTGTTGATGTCATTCTGGAATGACACCCACGGTTAAAGGGTTAATGAAGCTGATGGCAGATTCAGCGTTGGCAGGGCGTGCTCTTCAAGGTGTATTTGATTTTTTGGAATAGGCAATTTGAGAAGTTCATATTTTAGATTTCTTTTATAAGCACTTTGATCAAAGTGAAGGCTGCAGATGTGAGCAGTATTCGGATTAATTGTGTCTTTCCTCTTCCACAGATGAATCCACTTATGTCTAATCTCTTCATCTTTGGGGATAATATGGAAAGTTATATCCCCACCTTTCTTCAGTAAAGAGTTACAGCAAAACAATGCACAATTGATAGGCATTATTTCACTGGGCACATACAATGGAATAAAGTGCAGGTGACAGAGGTGACCTGTTTGGCGCCGTGACCTCTGAGCAACTGAGTCTACTTCTCACTATATGGCAACCCCTTCTCGGAAGACCTCACCTGGTGTCTTCGCCATGACGTCATGCGCAAACGTGACGCATTTTGGGGTTGGTATGGTTAGACCCTGTATGTATATGGGTCCTAGTGTTGCCCACCTTCCCACCAGTCGAGGGAAGGATTCCATGTTGAAAGCAACAGGATGAACTGGTCTCAAGAATAAAACCTTAGAATTTATTGAATAATATAGAAAACTTGTGGTTCTATGGGATATACGCTTGGAACAATACAAGAATAACCAGGCTACGCTACTATGCATTTCAGGGGCCTTGACCCATCGTTTTTTGCAAATATCTGCGAAACAAACAGTCGGATCAGTATGGCATATTACCACGGCCTGTTTCACACCCTGCCCTAATTTTAGGCACTATAGTGCATTGCCAAATGTACTTGATTACGGCGTTTACTCTTGACTGTGATAACGTCGTATCCTTCAGCCGACACGGCATTCGAACAGGTGAGGCGTGACTCAGTTGTGACGTCACCAAATCCCTCCTTCCCCACCCTCCCCCCTCCCTCCTCTCTCTCTCTCTCTCAATTGCGGTTTTACAACCACAACGACAACGTAACATGTTGGACATGGCAGTGACGAGGCAAGTTTCTTCACAGAATGCGGGAATAAGCCTAATGCTGCCCACTGCCCGTGGCTCACCATGTTAACGTATACCGTACGTGGAGGGAAGAGGGAGGAGGGTGGGGAAGGAGGGGTAGTGTATTTGGTGACGTCACAACTGAGTCACGCCTCACCTGTTCGAATGCCGTGCCGGCTGAAGGATACGACTTTATCACAGTCAAAAGTAAACGCCATAATCAAGTACATTTGGCAATGCACTATAGTGCCTAAAATTAGGGCAGGGTGTGAAACAGGCCGTGGTAATATGCCATACTGATCCGACTGTTTGTTTCGCAGATATTTGCGAAAAACGATGGATCAAGGCCCCTGAAACTCATAGTAGATGCACTGCAGGGATTAGCCAAGAATACACACACACACACACACACACACACACACACACACACACACACACACACACACACACACACACTCTCTCTCTCTCTCTCTCTCTGTCACACACACACACACACACACACACACACACACACACACACACACACTCTCTCTCTCTCTCTCTCTCTCTCTCTCTCCGCCAGTCCTAATACTGTGCCAACACTAGCAAATCTTTCTTCTGTTACATTATTCTCTCTATCTTGTCTCTTGTTATGCTAAGATACGGTACTTCAGAAAATTTTTGCATTCGTGCCTTCCTCTTTACGGCGGGCACGCAGCACCCGTCTTTCTATACATTCACACCTTTTATACGTTATTCTGAAGTCTGTGTGTGTGTGTGTGTGTGTGTGTGTGTGTGTGTGTGTGTGTGTGTGTGTGTGTTTTACACGGTATCTACTTATGTTTTTTTGTTAAGCTCTGTCTATCAATATATCTGTCTGTCAGTCTGTTATATCGTGTTGACAACTGACTCGGTTTTTGTTGAATCGGTGGAAAAAGTTTTGTGGCATTCAACATAAACATTGGCATGTAGCATGCTACATGTTGACTTGTCGCAGTCAACATGTCTCCTGGTTGAATGCCGCATTCAACATACATGTTGAAAGCCAGGCAAATCGCATGCTACATGTTGCCTGTGTTGCCCCAGTGGAATCGCGCCTTGAGTCGTGGGACGAGAGTATCATTACATATGGTCTTCACCTGAGGTATCCTAGAATCTTGTAATCAAATTGCTTTATGTTAGTTTTGTATATACTGCGGATAATGGATGTGAAATTTTCATTTCATTCAAATAATGAGAACAGGAAGATCGTTTGAGTGAGTTAAGAACAAGGTTGGTTCCAAAAATGAGACAGTATGCTAATGTGGGAAATATTTTCCCCCAGAGCAGTTGCGCTTTTTAGTTTTTAAAATGGTCGCCCCTGGTCAAAAGCAGAGGAAAACCTAAAGAGCATAAATAACTAATCACGAGGTTTTATAACCCAGAATTACATTCTCTTTAAAAATTCTTATTATTAATAAATTAAATCCTACTGCGTTTAACCCTTGTGGACAACTATATTGTAAATACATGTAATTACTTGGAAAGTCCATTGACCTAAACTGCGTCTGCGTGGTATATGACGTGTCCTGAGAATGAAAAGCCCTCACATGAAAAGCAGATGTGGGTTTAACATATTTACGGAGATAAAGGGAAATTTGGCTTGGCTTCAGTATAATTAAAACTAAGACTAGTTAGATTCGCCTTGTATATATCATGATGTAATCTAACTGTATTTAGCACTGTAATTAATTACCGGTAATAGTTGGCACCTCTTCAAATCCTATGAGGGAGAAAAAGCTTGTCATGTTAGTCACTCTGCTCCTAGATGTGGTTAAAGTAGCACGTTGTAAATATGCACTTCAAGGACGTTTGGAAGCCCAGGCAACCGACCTAAACATCAGGCTCGTCGTCATCTGTTGTTCGACTCTTTCTAGCCACGTAACCTTTACGAATTGGCCAATTCAATGGGGAATTAGCTAGGAGATAGGAGAGTAATAACTAGATGAGTTGAAATATCAGTTACACCTAATCCTCCTAAGAGACTTATGTGAATTTACCTAAGGTCGTGTTAGAGTAACACTCGTCAGACAAAGGAGTGTAAAAGTATTTCCTGACATATTTTTTGGTGCCCGCTGAGAGTGAGGATAACCGATGTGTACTGAAGCATTGCATGTTTTTAAGGTTGCGATCGTTGGGCATAGCCTACTACCACGTTCTGTACAAGTGGATGAAATGGAAATACGTATATACTAGGCTCCGGGTGGAAGAGCAAGTTCCTTTTCCCATGATGAAAGGCTAAACGCTGTATTAGATTGGGAGCATGACCGCACTATCCTTTTCCTGGTAGGAAATGATATTCATGAAGATGTGAAAGTTAATGAAATTGTGGAAAACATTCTTGCCATGGTAGGGGCCATGGAAGGTTCATGTAAATCCTGGATAACCATAACCCTTCTTGAGCCTAGAAACCTACCATATGGTTCACCAGTTTGCTATGGTACGTATAAATTAATTAGCAGAGCCGTGAACAGGAAGTTGCAAAGAATTAGGAAGGGGAAGGATTTTATCTACTTTAATGCAAAGCCTTTCCAAGCAACACTAAAGGCCGATGGTATACATTGGAATCATCATGAGAGAGAAGCGGTTCTGCGGAAATTTATAAATAACACAGAGTTGAAGAAAGGGCAGTTCTATGCTATACAAGCTATGGGTGGGCCCATGGTATACTAGGAGATAAATATTTCTGAGCTCAGGGAATATGGGTTATTTGGAGATTGAGTGTGAGAATAAGATAAAACTCTATAGGTTTAACAACCCAGGGGGAATAGAGTTGATATTGTGGACCTAATCCCTACTGTACACTCTTCAAAATTTAAAATAATTAGATTACTGAGCTTGGGTAATTTTGTAGTTGAAAATAATGGTTAATTTATTAAATTAGAAATCAGTCAACATGTCTATTTCCTTCTTAAAGAGATCTACTAACAGTATGGCAAGATGGGTAACAAGAGCCATAAATGATTGCAAACAATCGTTAGATGAAACACCTCTGTCTAGGGAGAAATTGAATAGTCTCCTGAATATAAAAGACCGATGGACTAAGTACGAAGAAGGTTACGTAAATTTAGAAGCGGCCATATTAAATGCTGATGATAAAGATCTCTTAGAGTCAGACTCCAAAATTTTAAGGTAAATTAGAAGAATATTTAACCATAGAGAAATTACTAGAGTCAAAATTGGCTGAGACTGTCGCGAAAATACAAGCTGTGGAACAGCGGAGTAAAGCTGTGCTACCACAAATTACGCTTCTGGAATTTGATGGGGAGCAAAATTGGAAATTCTTTTGGGACCAATTCAGATACTTAGTTCATGATAGAACAGATCTCCCTAATGTGTGCAAACTCAAATATCTGTTAGGACAGGTCAAGGGAACGCCTTATAAGCTGATAAAAGAATTACAAGTGGAAGAAAACAACTATGATGTGGCCTTGACTATCCTTAGTCAAAACTACGAAGACAGGGAGCAGGTTATCACCCAATTACTGAAGGCTCTATTTGAATTACCTATACCTAAACATGATTCTGATTCATTGCAAAATTTTGGAATTGCAATGAGTTGTAATTTAAAGGCTTTAGGTACTTACAAAGATATTAAGGCAGCAGATTGGGTGCTTTCTAGAGTTGTGTCCTTAAAGCTTCCACCAAAAACCAAGGATACCTCATACGGTAGGTAGCAAAAGGATAATTTCTCCTGTGAGGAGATTGAAGAAGGCTTAATGCAACTCTCCAAACATTTGCAAGGAACAGTAAAGCCTGCTGAGATTAAACAGAAGACTGAAATAAAGAAAAAACCCACTAACCAACTGGTTGTGACACCTAAGTCAGAGAAGGCTAAATCTGTGCCTAAAAAAGAGATAGGTACTTTCCTTAGCTCTTTAAAGGCTGAGGATAAAATATTAAAGACAAGGAATAGAGAAGCTGATGAAAATAAGGAAGTAAAACCTTCCATGGTAAGGGACAGGAAAGTTTATGCATTTTGTGGTGAGCAACATTCCAGTGCATCTTGTTAACATTATCCTGATTATGCTTCTGGAGTAGGAAAGCAACAGGAACTTTGGTGTTGTATAATCTGTATGAACTCCAAGCATATTTCCGCAGACTGCAAGACAAAATTAAATTTTACTCTCAAATGTAAAAGGGATCAACATCATCGTGCTTTTAAGCCCAAGGATGAAAAATGAGGTTCCTAAACCTGCAAGTGTCAATATGACAATTGCTAAGGGGAATACTCCAGTAGTAATGCCAGCTGCAGTTCCATTAGCAGATGTGAAGGTAGTGATTGAGAATAGAAACCTATTAGCATGTACTTTTTTTGATACGGGTGCTCAGAAAACCTTCATTTCTGCAGACATTGTGAAGAAATTAAGGTTATCTATTATTGGCAAGGTAAATCTAGCCATTACAGGATTCTTTACTACTAAGGAAGCTTAGTCTTTTGATTTAGTTAGACCTGTAATACAACTAGGCAGATATAAATGCCGTATAACAGCAGCTGTACTGGATAATATGGAGACAAGTATATATATATATATATATATATATATATATATATATATATATATATATATATATATATATAAGGAATGAAGGAAACCTCTGATCATTTAAAAACCTCAGGGATAACGTTGGCTAAACGGAATGTGGACTAAGATACTGTGGGTCCCATAAAAATCATAATTGGTTCGGATTACTGTTGAAGATTCCTACATAGGACTTTCAAGAAGAATACGGTACAGTTGTTCAAGAGTCCAGGAGGTAACCTTATTATGGGTCAGTTGCCTTTTCCAAAACAAGCTAAAGGAGTGGCTAAACTAGTAGACTCAGTCTTTGTTACCCCCAGACAGTCACCGATAGTAACTAAAATAGGTGCAGAACTAGAATCTACTGAGATAAATGACTTGCTTAATGAAAATATTGAACCTGTACACAAATTATGGGATCTAGACAGTGTAAGAATACACTCTGAGGAACCAACCCCTGAAGATAAAATCATTTTTGGATTTGAATAACCAATCAGTGGAATTTAAGGATGGACAGTATTGGGTAGGATTACCATGGAAACTAAACCAGACAGAGTTACCAACAAATTACCAAGCAGCTAAGGCTCAGTTAAATACTCTTCTAAGAAAGTTGAGAGATAAACCAGAACATCTAACCATATATGATAATATTATAAAGGATCAGTTGAAGAATAAATTTATAGAAGAGGTAAAATTCCCTATTAACCACAAGGAGGGACTTTATTTACCACATCATGCTGTAAGCAAAGATTCAGTAACTACTCCAATAAGGATGGTATTCAGTTGTAGTAGTAAAGCGTCCAAGGGATCAGCTAGCTTGAACGATTGCCTATACTCCGGAGCTACACTAACAGAGAAGCTAGGGAATGTGTTATTAAGATTTAGAGAGAAATTTTATGCATACATAGCAGACATTAGCAAAGCCTTGCTCAGAATAGGACTGAGGGAGGAGGATAGGAAATTTACAAAATTCCTCTGGCCTCAAGATCCTCAAAATGAGGATAGTCAATTGTAAACTTTGTTTCCGATCGGTGCTCTTTGGCTCTTGTGCTAGTCTTTTCCTACTTTGCAACACTTTAAAGCATCATTTTGCAAATGCCAAATGCCCAGAAATAGGGCATGGTTTTTACATGGATAATTTGCAAGGTGTTGCTGATACAGAGTCGGAAGCATTGAAGGCTTATGAAGTAGCCAATTCCGAATGTGGGAAGGCAAATTTGCCGTTACAGAGCTGGAATACAAATTCACCGCTTTTGAGGAATACAGTACAAGAGGAGTATCCAAATTCTGACATTTTCAAAATTCAAAATGCATGGGGTCTTAACTGGGATACAACAGCTGATGAAATTAGTTTGAAACCAATTAAGTTCTCTGACATCACTCTCACCAAGAGGTCCTTGTTAAGTCAGGTCTCCATGTTATTTGACCCATTAGGATGGCCAGTCCTGTAGTTATTAGGGGCATATGTTTAGTGCAGGAGGCTTGGCGAGAAAAGTTAGACTGGGACACTGAATTAGGTGAGACGTATGTGGAACATTGGGAACAGATTAGAAAGGAGTTTGAAACTACATCATGCATATGTATTGCCAGGAAAATAAACAGTAATGAGAAGTCACACTTACATTTTGTGATGCTTCTCAAAGGGCCTATGGAGCAGTAGCTTATTGCGCAACAGGAGAGGATAGTAAGATTATTATGTCTAAAGCCAGAGTTGCGCCAACTATAGGAAGAACCCTACCTCAAATGGAATTGGCTTCCATAGAAGTAGGAACTAAATTGGCCAGGTATTTGACCACAACTCTTGATACTCAGTTTGAGGATATCTATATATGGACTGACAGTGAGATTTGTCTTTACTGGATAGGGAAGGAAAACAGTAAAATTCTTTTTGTCCACAACAGAGTGAAGACTATTAAAGAGGTGTCTTCGAAATTTAAATTTATGCATGTATCCTCTAAACAAAACCCAGTTGATCTGCTCTCGAGAGGTTCAACTGTAAAGAGACTGATCAAAGATAACTTGTGGTTTTAAGGTCGTAAATGGTTACTCACTAAAGATTGGCCTGAGCAAAAACAGTATAGTACTGCAGAGATTGGTGTAGTAAACTTGGATCCTGTAGTACCTGAGCCAGAAGCAATCGACATTAGCAGATGCTCATCAGTAAGACAACTTATTAACACTACTGAATTAGTTGTTAAATTTTTAAATAAGAAAGTGGGGTTTAAGAAGTTAGATCCCATGGAATATTGCCTGAAAAGGATACAGAGGGATTATTACAGAGATATATGATCTTTTAGGCAAAGGCACTGGGAACGAGAAAAAGCTGATAAAAGATTTAGGTTTGTTCTTAGACGGCAAGGGTCTAATTAGATGCCGAGGCCAAATAATAAAAGGCTGATATGCCTCTCCAAACTAGACATCCCATATTATTACCTAAGAGCGATTATTTTGTACAGTTAATTATAAAGGAAGCCCAAGGTTTGACTCTTCACGGAGGTCTGCCGCAGACTTTGGCCCGAATCCGGGAAGGGTATTGGATCCCTAAGGGTAGACAATTCATAAAAAAATATCTCAAAGGTTGCATTACGTGTAGGAGGTATGAACAACGACCATATGTCTATCCAGGACCACCTGCTTTACCAAGGGATGGGGTAAATATTCGTCGGCACTTCAAAGTAGCCGGAGTTGATTTCACAAGGGCTATAACTATTACAGGTGAGGGAACTCCCCATAAGGTGTATATATGTCTGTTTACTTGCACCTACACAAGGGCAGTCCATCTAGAAATGGCAGAAAATTTGAGTTCAGAGATATTCCTGAACGTATTTAGAAGATTTGCCGTTAGAAGGTCTTTTTCTGAAATTAATAAGCGACAACAGAGCCAATGTTGTTGGAGCAGCACCTCTACTTTAAAATATAATGAATGACCCAAAGGTTAAGTCGATGCTGGGAATTCGAAATTGTACGGGGCAGTTCATAGCTCGAAGAGCACCATGGCAAAATGGATTTACCGAACGAATGACTGGTGAAAGAAACCTGTTTTGCACACAGGAAAAATCATCCAATATAATACCAATATGCCTGGAATCGAACCCTGGATTCTCAGGTGAGAGCCAGGCAGCATACCACTACACCACGACAGGGTAAAAGTTATCTCACATTGTCACAATCTTTCAACCAATGTCCCTCTGCCCCCAACTGTGGGCCTGAAGAGGATGAGATAACCCCCCTGGCACTCATCCTCTTCAGGCCCACAGCTGGGGGCGGAGGGATATTGGTTGCAAGACTGTGACAATGTGATACCTTTTACCTGGTCGTGGTGTAGTGGTATGCTGCCTGGCTTTCACCTGAGGGTCCCGGGTTTGATTCCCGGCATATTGGTTAAAGATTGGATGATTTTTCCTGTGTACAAATCGGGTATGGTGACAATTGACTTGGCAAGTGCTTGTGTGGTCCTGTTGTATAAAGGCAAGGCCGATAAGCATGAATGTACTAGCTTTAGGGGTATAAGTCTGTTGAGTGTTGTAGGTAAAGTGTATGGTAGAGTGTTAATTATGAGAGTTAGAGAGGGTACAGAGGGAGTGACTGGTGATGAGCAGTGTGGCTTTAGGAGAGGGAAGGGATGCGTGGATCAGGTGTTCGCTGTGAGACAAGTGTGTGAAAAGTATTTAGCGAAAGGCAAGGATGTGTTTTGGGCATTTATGGATTTAGAGAAAGCGTATGATAGAATTGATAGGGAGGCTTTGTGGACTGTTTTAAGATTGTATGGACTTGTGGTAGGTTATTAAGAGGGGTGAAAGGTTTTTATGTAAATAGTAGAGCGTGTGTAAGAGAGGGAAATGCTGTGAGTGATTGGTTGTCCATGAGAGTGGGGCTGCGACAGGGATGTGTGATGTCGCCTTGGTTGTTTAATATTTATATGGATGGTGTTGTATGGGAGGTGAATGCAAGAGGTTTAGGTGGAGGTCTGAGTCTGGTGAATGTTGATGGTGGAGAGTGGAATCTGAAGCAGCTGCTATTTGCAGATGATACTGCACTGGTGGCTGATTCAGAGGAGATATTGAGACAGTTGGTAGAGGAGTTTGGAAGGGTGTGTGAAAGGAGGAAATTGAAAGTAAATGAGAATAAGAGTAAAGTGATGAAGTGTACAAGGTTGGTAGATGGTAGGAGGATGAATATAGTTTTGAATGGTGAGTTGCTTGAGGAGGTAGAGTGTTTTAAATATTTAGGGTCACATGTTGCTGTGGATGGAAGAATAGATGAAGAAGTGAAGATCTGAATGAATGAAGTATATAAGGTGCTGGGAGGAATGAAAAAAGAGTTGAGATGTCGTTTGCTTAGAATGGATGTAAATAGAAGGCTGTATGAGGGTGTTGTGGTACCGACTGCATTATATGGGGCTGAAACATGGAATATGGGTGTAGCAGAGAGGAAAAGTTTGGGTGTAATGGAGATGAGGTGTCTGAGGAGTATGTGTGGAGTGACGCGTATGGATGGAGTGCGAAATGATGAAGTGCAAAGGAGAACTGGAGTTGTTCGGGAGATGGCTGGTAGAGTTGAGCAGAGGGTGTTGCGATGGTTTGGGCATATGGAGAGAATGGATAATGAGCAATTGGTGAAAAAGATAACTAGATCTGATGTGAGAGGTGTAAGGCTGAGGGGGAGACCATGAATAGGATGGATGGACAGTGTGAAGAGAGCGTTGGATGCGAGAGGGATGTCTGTAGAGCAAGGAAGAGTGGCTGTGCGTGACAGAAATAAATGGAGAGAAATTGTGAATGAATAAATGATGATGCAGCCCTGAGGGGATACTCTCCCACATTTGGTCTGATCAGCTAGTCAGGTCAGGTGCGGGTAAGGGGATGGGTCTATTATGATGTGGCAGGGGTAAACCAGCTCTGCTGTCGGGCCCTGCTGCGGATGTCACTGATTGCACTGCGCAGTTGACCTTCGTGTGGTGTGGTGTGGTGAGGATCTGTCCCTTCTCCCCTTTGGGGCTAAGATGCGAATGAATGTGTTTGAATGGGTGAGTAAATGGGGAGTGTGTCGTCCTGTCTCGGCTACCTCCCTTTCCTTGGGGGAAGCAGCCTAGGTATATAGATAGATAGACAAAACGGGTTTCTCTCTTCATTTTGACTTGCCGTAAGTGCTTGGGATAGATTAAAAGCATCCACTTGCCCGAGTGCCAGGGGGTATTCTCATTCTCTTCAGGCCCACAGTTGGGGGCAGAGAGACATTGGTTGCAAGATTGTGACAATGTGAGATAACTTTTACCCTGTCGTGCTATAGTGGTATGCTGCCTGGCTCTCACCTGAGAGTCCCGGGTTCGATTCGCAGCATATTGGTAATATATTGGACGAATGATTGGTATTGTGAAGAACTGCTTAAGGAAAACCTTACACAGAACTAAGATCACAAGAGAGGAGTTAAGAACAGTGATAAATGAAACTGAGGCTAGGATTAATGATAGACCTTTAACCTATGTAGATGACACTAGCGTTTCGATTAAGGCATTAACACCGGATCATATATTATATGGCAGCAAACTCCATTCGGTGCTTTGTGTAGATACCCAGGAGGAAGTAGATGATTCTACAATAGAAAATAATGAATTAGGACAACATCTGCTGGAGAGATATCGTTTAAAAAAAGTATTGGACACCTGGAATAGACATTGGAGCGAAGAATATCTTTTGAGCCTATGAGAAAGATTTTATGGGGCTCAGGCTGCCAGCAACAAGTTTGTTATAAAAATAGATGTGGTCTTAGTAAAAACAGAACAACCAAAATCCCAGTGGCTATTAGCTAAGGTGATCTCCACGCTTCCAGATTCAGAGGGGGTGCTGAGACTCATAAAAAAAAAATGTAGGGGACATACCAACATGAAAACTATTGATAAACTGGTACCCCTTGAGTTAACAGCTACCCCGGAGACAGTGAATGGTGGAGACCAAATGCATCAAGATGTGCGACCTGGAAGGACCGCTGCAAAGGGTTCTCGAGACCTATGATACAGTGTATTATTTTTCGCCGGCCCCAAAACTGTGGGAAATATTTTCCCCCAGAGCAGTTGTGCTCTTTACTTTTTAAAATAGTCGTCCCTGGTCAAAAGCAGAGGAAAACCTAGAGAGCGTAAATAACTAATCAAGAGGTTTTGTAACCCAGAGATAACGTTCTCTATAATTATTCTTCTTATTAATAAATTAAATGCTACTGCGTTTAACCCTTGTGGACAACTATACTGTAGATACATGTAATTATTTGGAATGTTCCAGTGACCTAAACTGCGTCTGCGCGGTAGATGACGTGCCCTGAGGATGAAAAGCCCTCACATGAAAAGCAGATGTGGGTTTAACATATTTACATAGATAAAGGGAGTATTTGGCTTGGCTTTAGTTTAGTTAAAACTAAGATTAATTAGTTAGATTCGCCTTGTATATATGATGATACAATCCAACTGTATTTAGCATTGTAATTAATAAATAGCTGGCACCTCTTCAAATCCTATGAGGGAGAAAAAGCTTGCCATGTTAGTCACTCTGCTCCTAGATGTGGTTAAAGTAGCACGTTGTAAATATGCACTTCAAGGACGTTTGGAAGCCCAGGCAACCGACCTAAACATCAGGCTCGTCGTCATCTGTTGTCCTGCTCTTTCTAGCAAAGTAACCTTTGCGAATTGGCCAATTCAATGGGGAATTAGCTAGGAGACAGGAGAATAATAACTAGGTGAGTTGAAATATCAATTACACCTAATCCTCCTAAGAGATTTAAGTGAATTTACCTAAGGTCTTTTTAGAGTAACACTTGTCAGACAATGGAGTATATAATAATTTCTTGACAGCTAACCTACTTTGGTGATTTCCTTTTACTGATCATAATGGAGCGTCTTTTTCTTTCTGTAGTGAGTAAATATGTTATTAACATTTTACGTGTGACTTCAGTAATACTTGAAGCACATAAATGAAAGTAGTTAAGCTGACCGACTTTTAATTCATTAAATTATCAGGCGGGGGTTGACAACTTTTGGGAGTTTGTGGCCAAGGCAATTAGTCACTCTGACTCATATTCATTCCTTACTGTTTCAGTATGTGAACAATTTACATTCGTGTATCTGTATACAAAAACAATATAAAGCCGGTTGAACGCAAAATACACGTACAGATCAATTTCAGATCATCTGCACCGACCTCACACATCACGAGCTAGGCTCATTCAGCACCCGTGATTTCGTTGGACAGTTTCGTCTTCCTATGTTTTCGGTTTTGAAAATTATACTTTTTTCATATGTAACATTCATTACATTCACGTCAGCACTTGCCAGATGCAGCATTAATCTATTTGAAAACTACGTGATATGCTTTTCAAAATAAACATGTAACGAGACTTCTGTCGCACCACTTGTTTATGTATTTCAGTAACTGTTGTGCAATATTTTTCTTAGTAAATCAGGTCTAGAAAATTGGTATAATAAATAATGATTACGTTATTGCAGAATTAATGTACTGTTCACAAATAATTATCATGGAAGGGATTTTAGAAAGTATGCGACTGTGTGAGCCAGGAAGAGTTGACCACATCAACAGAGTTATCAGGTGAGCATTGGCAACTTTGGGGAGTTTGTGGCCAAGGCAGTTTGCCATATTCATATTACTTGATGTGTGAAATTTTGGGAGATATTACCTTATGGTCTGTATACTTTTACTTAAGGAAACAAAGGTAATAGAGAAAAATTTACACAGATAGCTTCAAAACAAGTTGTCGGGTCTGTTTGCCCTGACTATGACCTCCTCCTCCTCCTCCTCCTTCACTCTTTTCAGTGCAATGTGTGCAAGCATTTGTGACAGGCTACTCAATGTAGTGTTGCATCTCTCTCTCTCTCTCTCTCTCTCTCTTAACCTACATATGCTACTGATCCAGCAATACTAGGGTGGCAGAAGACACTGGCTAACTTGCAGAGGCGCTGGCAAAACAATCCTTGTGACGATGAGATACTTGACAGTATGGTGGCAATCGCACAGTACCTAAATGAACTACGTCAGAAGGTCAGAAAACAACACTTGGATAGCTTCCTCACGACCACTGGGAAGACCAAGTCTCTCCATGGTGTATTGTGTAATCAGGATAAGAGGAAACACTAACGGCATAACCTCCGTCTCAGACCCTGGTGACAAAGGCCAAGCCTTGATTGACCAGTGGGTCAGTGCCTCAGCACAGTCAAGCCTACCTGCCAGTCATAGAGAGAGCCTTGACCACCAGAGGCCCTTCAGAAATTCCCTGGTTGATGTCAATATTAATGTGAGGGATGACACCTGTCTTCCCATAACGTACGACGAATTACTATGTGCTGTAAAAAAAAAAAAGGTAAACGGACCGCTCCAGTCCAGGATGGTATAACCTATGACATTCCCAATGCTCTCCTTGCCTTATATGACCATCCCTACTGGATTTGTTCAATATGTCGTATGCGGACAGTGAATTGCCCACATCCTGGAAGAGTGCAGTCATAATCCCAATTCCAAACGGCTGTGGTGGTCATTGCCCCATTTCCCTAATTAGCTGTATCTATAAAATGATGGAAAGAGTTGTTCTAAATAGGTTGTACAAGATAGGCGATCAATTGTCTCCGAACTTACATGGTTTTCTGAAAGGAAGGGCAACGAGTGATTGTTTGGTAAAGTGTCTTAGCAATACTAGATCAACGAGCAGGGCATTCATTGAGTTGAAAGGGGCGTTTGACAAAGCAAACAAGAAGGTAATGCTGGAGGAACTGGTTGCCACAGGGGTTAAAGAGAAATTACTTGGGTGGATAAGATTTTATCTGTATTAACGGCTAGCAAGGGTTTGGTTGCAGGGACAGTTTTCTGACGAAAGGGAAATGGAACTGGGCACTCCCCAAGGCGATGTCCTCAGTCCGATGATTTTCAGTGTACTAATGGACCAAATTGCACGCCACACTTTCCCTCTAGGCACGGATGTAATCATCTATGCTGATGATTTCTTGCTCCAGTGCGAATCCTTTTCCATTTTATGTTAAGCCCTGACCAGTTGGAGGCTCTGTGTGTGCACATGGGATTCATTATCAGTGAGTCGAAAACCAAATTTCAGGGATTATAGAAGCGCTGCAAACTCCCATGTGTAAATTCTACTAAACTAGAACGATTGAGTACCTACATTTAACTTATAAACACTTCCTATCTTCTGCTCTATCCTCCACAAACCAGCAACATTCAATATACACTCTGCTACCTAGCAACAGCCGCTAACAGCCGGGCTTCCAAGGCAATGTAAGGGAGAAATACAAAATAAGAAAGAGGGGGGGGGAGGGGGTTGTGTATAGACTGTATGGTCAACTAAACAGTTGTGATGATATCACACAGAGAAAGAGAGGTGTATTCCTACAGGGTATGTGTGCCATATGTTTCCTAGCCATAGTTGCTGAAAAAATGTACTGCTTCAACCCAATGTAAGCAAAACGCTACTGTGCATCAGTGGAGAATATGTATAAATTAAATGCGCGACAAAAGGAAGGGAAGATGTGAAACGAAGAGAGAGTTTAGTGTAGGAAGAGTGTAGTACTGTAGGTGCGACAGTGGTGGAGGGTGTTTTTGGCCATCACTCACCCACCTGCTGATAAGGCGATGTGACGTCATCACCTCCGGCTACGGCTGGTACTGATTTTTTTTTTTTTTTCACAGTATTCCTTTACTGTTCCAGTACTATCCTTTACTCCTGTATGCAATACGTCATACCAATGTCTCGGTATTTCATAACATAGAGTGTAACCTATTTTTTTATTTTTTTTATTTATCAAAGGGTATGTGGCTAAGCACACACACACACACACACACACACACACACAAAAGTGGCCGCACCCACAAATGTCCAATTACAAACTGTATGTAACCGTATTTGCTGAAAAAGGTGTGTGGCAAGACCCACCACCTTCTTTTTTTGTATTAGGACTCTGTACCTTTTACAACAATAAATATTTCAGTTCAGTTCTCTCTCTCACCTGTTACCAGCGAGACGAGGGCAGCGATGGCAACGGTGAGGAGAGCAGCAAAGAATCCCGTGTAGCAGTACGACAGATCATACAGAGTCACCGGGTCTTCGTCACCGCTGCAGCAGGAACAGGGAGAATATCATCATAACCCCGTTTCTTATGCGTTATATATATATATATATATATATATATATATATATATATATATCTATATATATATATATATATATATACCTGTATATATATACGGTATTACTTGGTCAGTAACTCTCTCTCTCTCTCTCTCTCTCTCCAGTCTCGAACTGTATCATCATACTTTATCCTGTAAATCTACCAAGCATATTCTCATGTCCTTAGGAGGTTCGTACCATTCTGTAATATATCATGAACGCAAATTACACCTTATGCAATACTCTAGTCACTTTATCTTGGCCAAAAATTGCCATCCCTCCATCTTGAATGCTAAGTTATAAAGTAGAATAACACATTAATGTGATTCTAGTCACGAAAAGATGCTACAGAGTGGTTGTAGAGACAGAGTAGTACCTTTTTCTGTCACTGAACTATGGGAAATAACCTGTAAATGGTGAAAATCTGGGTCAAGTTAAAGTGACTGACTTATAACAACTTTTTCTTAAGCGTCAGTTCAGGAACTGACCGAGTTCATTCTATCATATTACCTCCGATCTCCAGTCTTTTAAACAAAATGTGTTCAGACATTTCCAAGTTAACTGATTTTACATTTGGATTTCATTCTGTTCTGTTATTTTGGAAAGGACAATACTTTAGGCATTCTCAAGAGCTCATTTTTGGGGTGAATAGAAAAGAAGTGGACGTCCATCTGAACTGCGCTGAACTTAGATGTAGCAGTACAAAAGTGAATATTGTAACTGTTGGTGGTGGTTTGGTTTAATGTTATGGTGTGGTGTTGTGATTTGTTGTGGTGGCCTGGTTTTGTGGCTTAATGTTGTAATCTGGTGTGCTTCGGTGTTGTGGTTTGCTTAATCTCAACCTGACGTCAACATGTGGACACACATCTGCACTGCGTTGAGAGCAGAAGTTGACAACAGGGTGGGTGCTGTGATAGGGGTGTTCGAGGAGGTGGTGGTGGTGGTGGTGGTGGTTGAGTAGTTGGTGGTGTTGGAGCAGCCGACGGTGGAGAGGGGCAGGGTAGGGGGAGCGCCGCCTCCTCTCAGGAACTTCCCCACTACCACCCAGGCAGAACAGCAGAAAGCACCCACGAATCCCACAATAGCTCCCTGAAATTTGACACACCCATATCACTATCATCATCACCATCATCATCGTCTTCTTAACCTTACTTTCCATCAATATCATCTCCGTTGGATCGAAAGAGTGATGTATCATGTCTCCATGGTGGTTCAATTTGTATAAGGATGGACTTATAACAGGGAAACAATGTAGGGCAGTGGATGCTGGAGCGGCCCTAATGAGAGCGGGTAGAGTTTGGAAGTTTTCTGGTCTGTTGTTTGCAGATGATGCTATATTGTTAAGTGAAGACGAAGGAAACTGCAAAGCTTGGTGAAATGTTTGGAAGAGTTTGTAAGATAAGGGATCTTAATGTGGATGTAGAGATGAGTAAAACTGTGGTCTTCGTGAGGAACGAAATCATTGCAAGTACAATGAGGCTGGATAATGAGGAAATGGAAAATGTTAGTGTATATAAGTACTTGGGTAGTGTGATGAGTAAGGATGGAAATTTGGAGGATGAAATGACAGAAAGGGTACAGCAGGGAAAAATTGCTGATGGTTCAGTGAAAGCAGTGACAAAAAATAAGGAAGGACACAAATCGAGTGTGATAGCAATGGAAATTAGTTATCTGAGAGGAGCATGTGGGGTTACATGGAGAGACAGACCGACAAATGAAAGTAAACGAAAGTTGTGGTGTTGATGTGGATGTGATACAAAGCGTTAAAAGAAATGCATTGAGGTAGTTTGGCCACGTAGAGAGGACGTAAAGTGAGAGACTAACTAGGAGAGTGTGAGTGAGGTGGAGGGGATTGAGTGAGGAATGGACCGAGGATGAGATGGCGGGATGGAGTAGAGAGGTTCATGAGAGAAGGGGGTGTAAGTTGTGGTGAGGGCAGCGAAATGAAAGGGAACAGGGCGACATGGAGGGGATTTGTTTGTGGCCTCCTCTCACAGGATTAAGGCGTCTGGCTATAGATAGATATATAGATAGATAAATCATCTCTGTCTCTGGCTGTAGAGGATAGACTGCTCGTGCTGGCCTTTTGCACTCAGGTGAACTGGACCAACTTCAGTTTCATCCTGGGATCCGAACTTCCCCATTTGTCCTTAAGTCCTGCAAGGAGTACCTCGGCAAGTCGAGGGGGCTGCCGTCTCCCTCGTGAGGGCAATTGCTCACTACGTCGTTTTTTTTATTTTTTCCAATGAGCGAAATGACTCTCTGGCAGTCATTTTCCTCCTCCCAAATCGCGGAGACACTGAGAGGATATCTCGGGCCCCAAACGCAATACATTTTCCTGCTTTAGCCTTTACACATCAAAAGTACTAAATGTACAGGCGGATATATTGATGCAGCTCTTGCAGAGAAAGGATTCACACCGCATGCACAACACTTAGGAACATCAGACAACACTACAAAACAAGGGTGTGTTGCTTGTTGCAGAAGCAACATATTTACAAAAACTCCTGTTACACCAAACTCAGTTCCTCCTACCCCCTCCAAAATCCCCTACTGATAACCATTGCAGCCACATCTCAGTCCCTATGAACAAACACTACACCTACAACAAAGACCTATACAAGATGTGCAGCGCTTCGAACACACAACATAAACATAGTACAACTACATATAGATGCTATCTGCACCAAAACACTACAACATGAACTTTTCTTTATACACACAATAGGCCTGTACGTACACAGTGCACTACTACAAGAAACAAACCTCTCAAGCGCACACACAAGATTCTACATTTCAGAGATTACTTGGATATCGGGACAGACTGACCTGATGGCCATGGAAGCCTCATCATTTACATTCACAAATCCATCTTCTACAAAGCAACAACAAGACAACACAATCACTCTTCTAAAATGACATCACATTAAGAATGCAGTTAGTGACTGTCAACTTTGGACAGAAACAATTAATCAACATAATCAATATTCCGTTCCCTTGTGGCACCTTCCAGTCTGTACCAGTGCAAAACACATGTCGGCTATTCCCCTTAATCTGGCACCAAATTCACTCATTGCCTGGGACTTATAATGCTTAAAGCAAGGGCTGATATAAACACAACCAGATCAACCACGGAGACCTCGACACAGTCCATCAACCTATATATTCTCAGTGGCGTTTCACAATACGCCTATACAATATACATCTCACATCAAGCTCTCAACTTCCACTGCTCCCCACACATCACATTATGTGACAACACATTCGTACACCACATTCAGGTGGATGGAACCCGAACTCCTTTCAGATCGTCTTCATATCATCAATGCCACAAGGATACACTCCAAGCCAGGGAGATCACCATCATTAACACAGACTACATGAAACTAGACGGGATAAAATTGATGTAGGAATCAGAGCAACACTTCAGCACAATAAACAACATTCCTATCATTAACATTAACAGGTACATTATGTAATTTAACATCACACTTAACGAACACAAACACCATATTCCACGAGGCAACAGGATATAATACAACCCAATCTTTACACCAGACAGTGATTAACTAATAAAACAAAGTGATGTACTCGTACTAAGACACAGCTCCTCTCTTCCACTTGCACAAGACAATCAAACAGCAACATAGACAACAAAATATAGCAAAAAGAAAACAGAAAAATAGAAATCCTATGTAACAAAACTGAGCCTCTCCACAAACTCCTCTTGCCCCGAAAACACTAAACAATACCACTAAACTACAAACCCCCGCTGTAGGGGGTCACCTTGACGTGGTGGCGGGGCTTGAAGCGTGGTTGGGAGAGCCTACTTTGGAGGCGTGCCTACCGTTGTAGGGTTCGGCATTTGTCAGTCTCGTGGACCAAGCACCTCCTACAGCACTGGTGGAGGAGGCCTGCTGGTGATGTTAGTCCCTGCCCTTTTGCCATCTAGGGTAGGACCGTTGCCTCGTGCGTGGCGTCCCGTAATGCTGGGAGATGGGAGTCCTAGTGGTTGAGCGATGCGCACGATGCGCCCTGCAGCTAGCAATACACCTCTTTGGTCCCTTATTCTGGCTAGACGGGCGGCCTGTTTGGGCCCGACCAGGTCAATCGGCTGGTCACGCGTTGGCCAGGGTCAAGTGGGCACTGGGGAGCCTGGTGGCTCCTATCATCCTGGAGTCACCCTTGCCCGGTCCCCTGGTGGTTATCTGCGTATACTCTCCTGCTACCTCTGGGGTCACCAGTGGTATTTATCCCTGGCATATGACCTCCCCTTGTTGGGGTCCGTGGTGGGTGGAGGGGTGGGGGAATGAAGTTTTTGTTTATTTTCATGGCTGCCATTAAAAGTACATCTGGTGATGACACTGCATCTGTCCCTGGACATTCTTCAGAATGTAGCTCTCTCATTGCCACTCTGGAGCCTTTTCAGGCCCCTGTGGACTCTCCTTCTCTGCCCCAGCGTTCAACTGGGAATAGGAAGAGATCCCGTCGGGTTGATTCGGCTCTGAGGTTCGGCTCAGACGATAAGGTGCCGGAAAAATATGCAAAATATCTGGTTATGAAACCTTCTATGAAAGGGACAATGCTGGATTTTGACATATTTGATCTGCACCGTGCCATTTTCTCAGCTTGCGGCAGGGAATCTAAGATCTGTTCCCAAGGGGATGGAAACATCCTTACTGAGGTGTCCTTCCCAGAGGAGAGCTCTCAATTACAGGTGCTGACTTCTGTTTCTGGTGCTGCAGTTGACTGCGCTTCCCATGCTACTTTTAACAGCTGCCGAGGAGTGATTTTTTCCTGTGACCTTCGATACTCAGAGGCGCAGCTGTTGGAGGAGTTGAGCTCTTATGATGTGATATGTGTTGAGCAACTACAGAAAAAAATTGGTGGTGTCCTGACCTCAACTCCGACCCTCTTCTTGACTTTCGACAGGTTGACCCTACCTACCTCTGTGAAGCTGGCTTGGCTGTCACTTCCGGTGAAGCCATATGTGCCCACCCCAAGACGGTGTTTCCACTGTCAGGGGTATGGACATGTCAGCAAATTTTGTTGTCGTGCACAGGCTGGCCTTCTTGGTGTCTGTGTCTCGTGTGGAGGAGCAACTCATACCAGTGATTGTAAAGGACCCCTTCAATGCTATCACTGTGGAGGTCCTCATGCTGTCTCCTAAAAAAATTGTCCAAGATACTGCCTGGAAAAGGAGATTTTGTCAATTCGTACACGTGAGAGGGTTTCATTTCCTGCAGCTAAAAGGAGAGCCCAGACTCTCTTACTTATGCTTCTGTCCTTTCTGGAACGTCAGTGCGTCACCCTGTATCTCAGAGGCAGCCTCGAACCATTCCAGTACCCACTCCTTCAACTCGTGATTTACAGAAAGCTGTCCCCATGATTAGTACTGATTGTGAGAATGATGTTTGCCCGACCACTACTCCAACTGTTTTCGCCCCCACTGCGGTGGCTGATGGCTTGCACACATCTGTGGTGGTGGCAAACGTCCACGTTGACCGGACTCCTTCTCCTGCCTTACCCATTATGACTGAGGCTCCACCTGTACCTGGCAAACGTCACCGTTGTTCGTCAGAGTCCTCTGAGCATGAAGACTGGCCACCTAAGGTCTCTGTTGTCGACCCTTGTGTCGACCCTTGTGTCGACCCCTGTCCTGTTTCCTCTGCCCCGCCGGTTGAGGAATCTAGCCAGGGGACGGCTGAAGCTGATGGTTCACCGCTGGTCCAGTCCTCACCTGGGGATGTTGGACAACTTGCTGGTGCTTCACATCTAAAGCATAGGATGTCCTCCTCAAATGATCCGAGTCCTGTGGACTCTACTTCCACTTTTGGGGCTTCTGGTGGGGGCAATGGCTGTCCTACACCTCCAAAGACAGCCCCCAAGCCACCTTCCAAACAAACTGGTATGCCCACTCCAAGAAGGAGTGTTGTAAAACTTACTTCCCCATCCTCACGTTTGTCTTCAGATGTTAGACAGAGGATGCGGGTTTCTGGTGCTGGGCAGGCTCCTATGAAGGGTCCTCATAAGCAAAAGTCCAAACCTGCTCACTTGTCAGGTGTACAGTCCAGCACTTAATCATCATTCCTCCGTTATGGGTTTCATCATCCAGTGGAACTGTCGGGGTTTATGTGCCAGCTATGAGGAACTGTGTCATCTTGTTTCTCAATTTATTCCTCTGTGCATGTGCATCCAGGAGACCATGGTAGGTGATACTGTTCCTTCCGGCCCTTCTGGCTACCATGCCTTTTATTCTGATCCTGTGCCGGGCCAAGGTTATCATGGAGGTGCTGATATCTTCCTTCGCAAGGGTATTCCATATTGTCATTTGGACATCTTCACTCCCCTGCAGGCTGTCACTGTCCGGATGTTTTTACATCGGCAGTATACAGTTTGCAGTCTTTATCTTTCTCCTAGTGCTACTATTGAAAGGGCGGATCTGGAACGCCTTATTCATGACCTTCCTTCTCCCTTTCTGTTACTAGGAGATACGAATGCCCACTATTTGCTATGGGGAAACAGTGAGGCCAACTCTCGGGGTGTAATGCTGGCCTCTTTAGTGGAAGATGAGGAGTTAGGCATTTTCAGTATCAATAAAATGACTTATTTCCATAGTCAGACTGGAACTTTTACTGCCACTGATTTGTCTTTATGCTCAGCTGATGCTGTTTTAGATTTTACCTGGGATGTGTTGCCAGACATGTATGGCAGTGACCATTTTCAGTTACTTTTAACCGCTAGTGCTGGTGGACCTCAGCCACGTCTTCCTCGCTGGCTTCTGGATAAGGCTGACTGGCCACGTTTCAGGGAATTAAGTTCCATTTCCCTTTCTGTCAAAGAGTTTGGCTGTCTTACTGAGGCTGTCATATTTCAATACCGTGTTGCACTCAGCAGCCCTGTTATCTATTACAAAAACGAAGGGTCAGCTTCCTAAACTTCTAGTCCCTTGGTTGAACTCAGAGTGCAGTTCCGCAGTGAGACCCAAACGAGTCGCCTTCTCTCGACTTCGTCATCACCTTGGGGATCCTCAGTATTTGGTGGTGTATCAGAGGGCACGAGCTCATATGAGGCTGGTTTTAAAAGAGGCCAGGCGTTCATTTTGGAAGGGTTATGTTTCCTCTATTAATTCGAGGACTTCCATCACCCAGGTGTGAAACCGGGTAAGGAAAATTTCAGGAATATTTACTGTTCCCTCCCCTCCTGTTTTATCTGCAACAGGTGGAACTGTGGCTGATCCATTTGCTGTTGCAGAGTTGCTTGCTGATCATTTTGCCAGTGTATCAAAGAAGAATGCAGATACGCCTTCGGCTTGCCACCGTTGGCGCCTAGAGTCTCGTGGTCTCAGTTTTGCCTCTGCTGGAGGAGAGCCTTACAATGTTCCATTTTCAATTTCTGAATTCCAGGCGGCTCTGTCACAGTGCCATGATTCCTCTCCTGGTTATGATAATATTCCTTATGCCTTTTTATGCCACCTGTCTGATGAGTCCCTGCTGTTTTTGCTTTCAGTGTTTAATAAGATCTGGTGTTCTGGGGAGTTTCTGGCTTGTTGGGGTGTTGCTGTAGTTATCCCCATCCCCAAACCAGGTAAAGACTACCTACAGGCGACGAATTATCGGCCTATTTCTTTGACATCTTGTATATGTAAAATTTTGGAAAAGATGGTATATGTTAGGCTTGTATGGTTTTTAGAGAGAGGTGACTTCTTATCCCCTGCCCAGTATGGTTTTCGAAAAATGAGATCTACCACTGATGCACTACTGTCCTTGGAATCTTCTGTCACTGAGGCTTTCTCCACTAACCAACACCAGGTCACGGTCTTCTTCGATCTGGAGAAGGCATATGACACTGCCTGGCGTCATGGTATTTTACTCTCTCTTCATGAGTTTGGTCTTCGTGGATGCTTGCCTATTTTTATTCACATTTTTTATCTAACCGAATTTTAAGGGTGCGAGTGAGAGGAGTGCTTTCTACTGCCCGAGCACTAGAAGATGGAGTACCACAGGGGAGTATCCTTAGTGTTACTCTGCTGTAGCCATTAACAGTGTCATTAGTGTACTTCCTGATGGTGTACGAGGATCACTTTATGTCGATGACCTCTTGATTTCCTTCACTGCATCTAGAATGTCTCTGATAGAGAGGAAGTTGCAGCTGGCTCTCAATCGAATTTCTGACTGGGCGGAAACTCGCGGTTTCCATTTTTCTTCAACAAAGACAGGGGCTATGCATTTCTGTCGTCTTCGAGGGGTTCATCCAGACCCTGACTTGTATCTTTATGGTAGGAGAGTATCCTGTGTGGAAGAGACGCGATTTCTGGGTCTTCTGTTTGATAGACGACTAACCTGGGTTCCTCATATTCGTTCTGTTAAGGCGGCTTGTCTTAAAGCTTCGAGTCTTTTGAGGGTTTTAGCTCACACTTCTTGGGGTGCTGACTGTCAGACCCTCTTCCTCTTGCATAGGTCTCTTATTCTTCCTAAACTTGAATGTGGGTGTGAGGTCTACTCCTCTGCAACAGATGCTCGTCTCCGGCTGTTAAATTCTGTGCATCATGTTGGTGTGCGTCTGGCAACCGGGGCATTCAGATCATCCCCGATTTCGAGTTTATTGGTGGATGCTGGTGTACTGCCCTTGGATTTGCGACGCCAGTTGCTAATGATGAGGTGTTGGTATCGTCTTCACCGCATTCCAGACTCAGTTTCTTGTGCCATCGTCTCCCAGGATTCCCGATCTTCTGTTTTTGACACCCGTCTTAATCTCCCAAAGCCATTTGGTTACTGGGTCCAGTCTGTTATGTTAGCCCTCTCTGTTCCGAGACTGGCAATTTGTCCACATCGGATCCCAAGGGTGGGTTCTTGGCTGCTTCCTCGCATTACTTTCTGTAGGTCCTTTATTGAAAAAAAGGGCTCACTTCCCTCTCATGTGTCCCTGTCTCTCTTTTTAGAACATGCCTCCATTCATGAGGGTTCTGTCCCCGTATATACTGATGGGTCTAAGACTGATACTGGAGTAGGATTTGGTGTTGTCTTCCCTTCCTTTAGTAGGGGTGGTAGCCTTCCTGGCATTACTTCAGTGTATACAGTGGAACTGACTGCAATTTTATATGCTGTTAAAATTATTTGTACTCTCCCTCAATCCTTTTTTGTGATTTTTAGTGACTCGCTTAGTGCTCTGTCTGCATTGGAGTCTTTTAATGCATCCCATCCGTTAGTTTTATCAATTTTAGAGTGGCGTTTTCTTCTTGGCCGTCGTGGCCGCCCAGTAGACTTCTGCTGGGTACCCGCACATGTTGGTGTGGTGGGCAATGAGAGGGCAGATACTTTAGCTAAAGCTGCGTCTTCTCAACAGCCTCCAACCGACTACCCACTTCCTGCTTCTGATGTAACACCTTACTTGCGGTACGCGATTCGTATGTGTTGGGAGAGACACTGGGATGTTCTCTCTCACAATAAACTGAAAGATATCTTTCAGAGAGTGGTTGTGCCAAGGGTTCTTCCCTCTACGTCTCGACGATTGGAGGTGGCTCTTACTAGGCTTTGCATTGGGCATTCACGGCTTACACATGGGTTCCTGATAAGTAGTGAATCTCAGCCATACTGTGATGAGTGCCTTGTTCCACTTACTGTCCGTCACTTCCTGGTCGAGTGTCAGAGTCTGGGGGACCTACATCAGAGATTCCTCCATGGGCATAAGGGGACAGATGGTGCCTACTGTTTGTCCTCGATGCTTGGTGATGCCTCTAGCGATTTTCGTGATGTTTTTAGTTTTCTTCAGGAGGCAGGCCTTCTTCCACTTTTATAAGTAATTGATATTTTATAAACTATTCTTTTATTATTTTCATTGTTTTATTCCTACTAACAAATATTAACTCTAATATGAATATGCACTTTTTATTTTGCTTTGTCTTTTACTTTGTTGTCCGACAGCATGTGACCCTGGCAGTTGCGCCGCCAGATTTTAATTATTTGCAATCAGTCAATCAATCAAACTACAAACAAGTACCTTCAACACCCAAACGGCCATCATCACCAAAGTAGACATGCTCGTGGACCGCTAAACAAATCAAAGTCCCCTTAAACCAATTTGCACCAACTCAAAAAAAATAAAAATAAAAATAATAATAATAGTAATAATAAAATTCATTGCATGGGCAATTCTTCCCACTAGACGACAATGTCACCTCTTTTACTACAGAATAAACGCATAGCATTATAAAGAAAAATATGAACCCTCCAAGTACAAGGGTCAGAATAACTAAGAAACACCCAAAACACTTAGGACCACACGGCACCCAGGGCTCCCTATATATCAACAACTACTCGTATGAACACTGAAGCATTCCCAGCATTTGGAAACAGAATACTCATCACTATACATTAGGGCCGAGACTCAAACTCGAGTAGTCTGATAGAAGGAGATTTTCAAGTATAATCAAAATTCACAAGCCATTAAGGTTATCAAAAACGTAATTCATAGAACAAAATTAATGCACTTTAAAACTATCTTCTTAGTAGCAATGAAAAATTAAATTTTGTATTTTAATAAATCTCTCCGCTTTCATTTTTTTAAACTGCTAGTGGTGTAATTTTAAAGAATACAGTTTGGCCTTTAAAATGTACTTTTTTTTTTCTTCCTTTTCTGGCCAAGATTTATAATATAATTGAAAACACCTTTTCTTCAATTCTACTTTCGAAAATTATTGTTTTTACAGAATATAAAAGATATCCAGAGTAAGCTACATTTTAATTTTTATTTCATACACATCATTAAAAAACTCTGATAGTGGCTGAAACCTGAGAAAAGTATTAGCAATTGCATGCAAGTAACCAGCCAAAGCAATTACTGCGAATGTGGACTACGAAGTTTGACTGCAGTATTCCCCTAATATAATAAATTTCATAGAAATTTCAAAAGAATAAAAATGTAAGGAACTGAGAAGCGATCGAGCAGTCTGGATGAACTTTGTCTTGGGCAATAATTTATATGCCCAGGATTTGGCACCCCCTATTTTACTTGGTAGGTGAGTGTGAAGCTACGTGCGGAATATTTTTTAATCTATCAGGTGAAGCCAGGATTCCGGGAGCTTGAATGATGAGTGAATGGGAGTGTGGCATATTCTTTTGGGAAAACTTTGGCTAGTAGCTCATTCTGTCAATCTTTTTTCTAGATGTCTGGACTTTACTTCACCACACTTTGGGGTGGGAAAGAAGGTCTGGATGATGATGATGATGATGATTATAAAGAATGTAGCCTTCACACTGTAGAAACCTATATTCAGTTGAAAATCCTACGTAATTAAAGTCGTGAGTCACTCTGAACTAGGTGGAAGACGTACGCCTGTGTGTTCTCCCTTCCAATAGAATAACGATGTTGTTTTGCCTGCATGAACCAAACATACCATAGTGCCGTGCTATAAGATTTCGTTCAGATACAGTGACTAGAAAATGAAGAAGAGAAAATCAAAATATGCTTGTCTGGCAACATTCTCTGAAAAAGTCTTTAAATACAAGTAAAAAAAAACATATGCTCAAGATTCCCAATGGGTTCACGTGTCCTTATATGTATCTGAGAATCACTGATTTTCACAATACTGATCTTTGAATGTAGCATTCCCCTTCAATCAAACAAGAACACAACCCATGCTTCTTCATACAGACTTGGAACACTTCTCAGCACCTTGTTCAAGATAAATGAACGCCTAATTCTTAAAGTTACATATCATGTCCCCCTTGCTACATCACAACACGGCATGAGAACACTACATTCCACTAACATTTCAATACCCGACCTCACGCAACACGCATCTGATGACATCAACTCTGCAAGCCATGCACAACTTACACGTCTTACAATATAAGACACTGGTGAAGCCTTTAATGCTATACCGTGACACAAATTATTCAGCAAAATCTACAGTGATGACATCGAGAACAATGCCAAAAGCTGGCTTGCCAGCTACTTTTATGGTGGGAAGTTAATGTTACACTACAGGGCAGGTCGTCACGAACACATAATACATCCCTAACGGAGTTTTCTGTATCGTCAATGAAACTAATCAACAAAATCTAAAATAAAGACGGAGAAAAACGCCGAAAGATGGCTTGGCAGATACTTTTCTGTTGGGGAAGAACATTTTGTACTTCAGGGCAGGTGGTCACGAAGACATAAAACTTTCCTAACGGAGTTTCAAAGGGCTCCGTTCTTTCAAGTATATGCTTCAGCCTATATATGCATGGTATACCTACACCCCCGCCATCCACAAATGTTGACTCATCTGTAGGTGACATCACCATAACAACTAAACACCACATTCCTGACACAGCTTCTAGATTGCAGCAAGACAACCTCAACACATTTCAGGTATCAGTCGAGGACAAGATTCTGATTTCCACTCCAGCCAAATCCATTTCTATACTCTTCAACAGCAATCATGAACACAGGTAAATCCCTAACATCAAACTTAACAATGTGCCTGTGTCACAATAACCCCTCCACTAAGATCCTTGGTACCGGTATGCCTTATAACACTAAACTCACCTTGTAGGATCGCATGAATACCATCACGAAGCGGTGCACCGGAGACTCGATCCACTCAGGGCACAGAGGGACAAACTTTGGGCAACAAGAAGAAATATTATCCCTATTCCACAAGCAATATGTAGGCCAATGATGTCCTGTTTCTCCTGGGCATGGGTTCCTATACTCGCCAACACTCACTATGACACCTTGCAGATAATACAGAACGACACTCTGCACATCATAACTGACTGCACCAAAATCTCTTCTACAACTAGCTCACTTAGCCTACACCTTAAATCTGAAGTTCAGCTTGTTAGAGAGGATCCTGATAAGAGAGATACACAGTTCTAAGCGGCAGCCTGAACCACCTCACAGCACAACTAAGAATAGTATAATTGGACAACTTTTCAACTATAACATGAAGAGTAGCCAATGCTGAACCTGCATGAGGTTTGAGCTCAGTTGAGTCGATCCAAAGATTTGAATGTTTCATAGCAGAAGTGGAGAGGGGTGAAAGGGGATGACCGTAGCTAACGGTTGGTGTAATGTATGCCCCGGAGGAGGGTTTAGGTACAGAAGGAAAGCAAAGGTCATTATTAATCTTTTAATTATTTAAACCATAATATTTGATGAAAGAGTATTCCTACCTTGGATTGTATCATCAAGCTGTAGAGAAGCACTGCAGCCTCGTGATGCATATGTGATGTATTCTGTGCATATTTGGGGAGAGGAACTTTCGCCATAATAATCACTCTACCACGCTAACCATTCATACAGACGCACTCGCATTCGTTCACCTGATGCTTTCCCCAAACTTTCCGTTTTCGTTAAAATACCATCATACTTTCGTGTTTTTGTTTTTCAAGAACGTGGCCATCATATGTAAAAGTGCTTACTCCCTTCTCTCTCGGATGGATTGAAATCTGTGCTGTGAGTGATATAGAACTTTTAATATTATAAGCTAAAAAAAAAAAAATACTTTTTCCTAACAGCTTTAGGCAAAAGAATGATGTAGAGTGTACCTAACAGATGTTTAGAGTTACTGACCTGATAAAAAAGAAATCACTGAGAGGGTATGCACACACACACACACACACACACACACACACACACACACACACACACACACACACACACACACACACACACACACACACACACACACACACACACACACACACAGCGTCAAACTGCCTAAGTCTTTTCACATTCAGTGCTTACAGCGCATCCTAGGACACACATGGCACATAATATACCGCTCGCTGGTGCAGTGGTAACGTTCTCGCTTGCCATCTGGTTGACGGGAGTTCGCGCCTCGCTCAGGTTGCGAAAAGTTTCACTGACGAAGTGGGTGGTTACTGTCCCCCTTGAGCAAGGGGACGGGTGTGTGGGTGTGTGAAGGTCACAGCCTTGCCCTTAGATCGGACTATATGAGCTCTCAGCTCCCTTCCGGGAGGGTAAAATGCTGACGATCACGACCATCAAGTGATCCTGACCGACCCGGTGAATTACACACACACACACAAACTTAAAGCTGTCTTTCAACTACAGACGATGACGGCTACAACACTGACGATCATGGGGTGTTTAGCAGTCTTTGGTAACAATGTGTGTGACCGTCAGACCAATTCGGTATCCGTAAATTTAGCCACACAATCGGCATGTCAAGTCCGGGTTTGCTGGGAGAACTGTATTGGATGTGCGTCTTTTGTAAATGCTCTTCTCTGGCCAGGCTCCGAGCATCTTTGAGATGAATGGTTCCTTTGCTGCAGAGGGCTCACCATTGTTTTCTGTCAGAGGCATTGGTTTCAAGATCTTTTGGTGTGATGTTGCATTTCATTAGAGTTGTCCTAACATGATCTTTATATCTCGTCTTCTTTCCCCGTTCGTTGCGACTCGATAGAGGGAGTTGGCCATATAAAACCAGGCTGGGAAAGCCATGCCTAGGCATGCGGAACACAAGTCCAACCCATCTAACCTGTTAGTTGACTTTGCCCACTGGAGACCTTGTGAGTGAGGGATTTTATCCTGCCATGTGTGTCCTAGGATGCGCTGTAAGCACTGAATGTGAAAAGACTCAGGCAGTTTGATGTGACGCTGTAAGTAGTCCGGGATTCATCACCTTATAATAGGGTGCATGGATAGGCATACAGCTGTATATACTGATACCTTCGTCTCGGTTCCGAAGTTGGTGTTTTCAGAGACTCTGGATATGATACGCCCAAAAGAGGCTGAGGCGTGGTTGATTTGTGTGGGGACTTCTGCATCAATGTTATGTTTATCTGTGAGCATATTTCCGGTGTAGTTAAAATTCTCCACCAGTTTTACATTTTCGTCTTTTATCTGAAATATGAGAGGGTCTGTTGTCTTGTTTTTCTGAGATATTATTTAAGTTTTATTGACATTTATTCGGAGCCCCATTGCATGGCATATGTTGGAAATGATGGTGAGTGGCTGTTGTAGGGCTTCTGGGGTATGTGCAAGGACAGCACAGTCATTAGCGTTCTGTAGCTTTAGGAAATGAACAATTTTAGTCTTTGATTTTGCATGAAGACGTCTCACACACACACACACACACACACACACACACACACACACACACACACACACACACACACACACACACACACACACACACACACACACACACACACACACACACACACACACACACACACACACACACACACACACACACACACACTCTTGCACGTTCGCACACTAACTAGTGACATCATCATGACAGATGTGGACACCTATCATCCAATCGCTCAATGTAATTAAACTTTCAGGTAACTATACACTGAGTGGTAAGGCAAATGTGTTCCTGTACTTCAGAAAGCCACTTTACGTTGGGTGGTAAGACTATTTCTACATTAAAGCCTGCTGGTCTTGTGAGTTAAGGAGTTCCTACCGAATCGGGCCTGTACGAGTTTCCACATGAAGGATGGTTGGAGATTATTGTTCACATATGCAACTCAGGCGTGGCTGGTCGCCTTAGCCTTAAATATCAAGACTGAGCAGCCTAGCCCCAGATCTCTAGACTCCTAATGGGGTAAAGAAGTACTTGTGCAGAGATAAATAGAAAGACAGACAGAAAGTGGATATATACAAAGTAGAGAGCATTTTCATGGTTGTTTTCCGAAAGAAGCTGAACAAATAAATGGCCTAAACCAAGACATTCATATCGAGATTCCTCGACCCACTGTATTTAAAAGACCAGAAAAGAACGATGGCGACAGATCCACAGTTGAACAGCTGTATATTAAAACTGAAAATATCATTAACTACTTACGTTGACAACTAAACAAAAATAATGATAAGAATGAGTAAATAGACGGACTATGTGCCCGACTTAATATAAAAACGATGCAAGTCGAGTTCTAAAGAGTATTAGCCATTGTTTCACGGTTACCCATAATTTTCAATCAATTTATTTTTAATACCGCCACCAATGTTTCTAACTGGTTAGATCTAGAGCAGTCATTTTACAGGTTCCTGCTGGATTCCCGTTCCATTTAATCAATGAAGAGAGAGCAAGGTCAAGCTGCTGAAACAGAGTCTTATAGAGAATCTAAAAGACAAGAGAGTTGATAAAAAATAAATACATTATCTCAAAAATTTAGCCATAAGCCGGAACACAGTCACGTACTTTATCTTGTGTTGTTATACAGGAGAAGCAGCTTTCACTTTGAACTGCATTCCTACATTAGTTAATTATCTCTGGTTTAAAATGTCAGTGCATACTCTTCCTCAATCTGATTTTTGGGTGGTAATTAAATAACTATGCATAAATGTTAGTGCCGTTCAGTTACTGATTTGTTTAGGATAAATAATGAAATAATCATTAACTCCTGCTATATAAGAATTACATTTATAAACAAGATGGAACACTAATGCAATACCTGGGCCCACTAATTGGTCTAAGGCCCCAGCATCTGCCTTTCTCCTGTGACAATGACCTTCGACCTAGTAGTACTCGAACAAATTACTTTAGTGTTCCCTGATCCTTAACTCTGCCACCAAGTTGACCTTTATAGGATCAGCTCTGCTTGTGCTGACCTTGCACAGTGATCTTGATTTTGGCCTTTTTCCTGTGTTCTTGAGCATTGATTGATTCTTCTCAGAATCAGATTGTTTTACCACATGAGTGGGTGTAAAGAGAAGGAAAAAAAAAATCCTAATTTACCTTGCCACGTAACCTTGATCTTTGACCTAATGTTCACAAACACGATTGGTCACCCACAACACTGGTCCTCAACACTTTCAACAGGTTTATTCAAAATCATGTCAAAATTGTTTTTGCAATTTTCTTTACAGAGACACACACAGGTCAAAATTTGGCCTTGCCCTCTGGCCTTGACCTTTGAATGTTTTCAGATGTGAGGCACTTTGTTTTTGCTGTACCTTCCACCCTGCCATCGAATTGGGTCTAAATTGGAAAAAAAAATAAACTTGATACTGCTAAATGAAACATTGACATAGGCCTGTGATCTTCACCGTGGACCTATTGGGTCATATATATATATATATATATATATATATATATATATATATATATATATATATATATATATGGGAGACATTTCCTCCTTGGCCATCTTTCAACCCTTCCACTGAATTTGCTTAAAATCGAATACATCAGTCTGAGTTTTTATGCATATACTTGAACTTGAGAGAGAGAGAGAGAGAGAGAGAGAGAGAGAGAGAGAAGAGTGTACACACACACACACACACACACACACACACACACACACACACACACACACACACAGGCAAGCGCGCGTACAAGCACAAGAGTTGGTATCACAATATGATCAATCAGGGACCTTTTTGTTTCCATGTTCACTTGCCTATTTCTTATCACTGCTTTCACCGAACCATAAATCGTTTTTCCCTGCTGTACTCTTTCAAACACTTCATCCTCCGAACTTCCATACATACTCATCTCACTACCCAAGTACTCAAATACACTCACATTTTCCATTTTCTCATCATTCATCCTCACTGTACATTCAGTGACTTCATTTCTCTCGAAGACCATAACTTTACTCTTACCTACATTCATATTTAGATTCAGTTTCTTACACACTCTCCCAGATTCAGTCACCAAGCGTTGCAGTTCCGTTCTCTTTCGTCATCACTTAACAGTACAGTGTCATCTGCAAACAACAGTACAAGAAGTTGCAAAACCCTGCCCTCTCTTATTATAGCCGCGACAACATCCATTGCCCTACATTGCATCCCTTTTATAACCTCATCCATATACAGAATGAACAACCACGGAGACATGACACATCTCAGATTCAGTGCAGTATTCATGAAAAAAAAAATTCTCTCAGTTTACCATTCACACGCACTGCAGCATTAGCACACTCATCCATACTCTTCACAGCATTCAAAACTTCTCAGTTTCTCCATACTGTATATTCTTAATTTTTCCAGCATTCCTTGTCTATCCACTCTGTCATATGCTTTCTTCAAATCCATGAAGGCTGCATACAAGCTTTTTCCCTTCTCTAGAAACTTTTTCACGAAAAACATAAGGATGAATATCCTTCCCTTCCTAAAACCTTCCAGTTCTTCTCCAACTAATTCCTCTCATATTTTCCTAATTCAGCCAGTAATTATCCTACAACATACTTTTCCTATTACACTTAGAAGACAAATGTCTCCCTGACTGTCACACTTCTTTTTCCCCTTTTTCTTTGTACAGGGCAACAATGATACCTGACTTCTTATCCTCCATGACTACGTTCCTCCCAGGCCAATTTGCACATATTCCATATCCATTCTACTACTATCTCTCCTCCATGTTTCATCATTTCACCACACATTGCCTCAATTCCTGGGGTCATTCTCCATTCTGGTTTTCTTCAGTTCTTCCATCACTTCCATCCTACTAATCTCTTCCTCCCTTCTCATCTCCCTCCTTCTCCCAGCCATTCTCCAGCCACTTGTACTCGCATTACTTTCACTCTTTATGTTTAGCAGTTCCTAAGAGTGTTCTCACCATCTATTAACTTTTTCTCCCTTCTCCATTAGCAGTCTACCATTTTTATCTTCCACCCCTCCCCCCCGGATTTCATTTTCATCCTGTCTTACTCTCTTTACCACTTACCAGAACATTTTCCTACATTCCCTCTACTTTACACTCAAATTCCTTCCAAATTCCTCATCCACCCTCTTCTTTGTCTTATTTATCTTTTCATGTATTTCCTCTCAGCATACAACTCTCTCTTCCGTGTCTCAACTTCTTCCATGCCTCTGCCCCCTATCCACTCACAATATACTTTCTTCTTTTGTGTCACAGCTTGTTTCATCTCTTCATTCCACCATGCTGTTCCTTGCACCCCCTTTCGTCTTCTCTTCACCTCACACACCACCTCCCCTGCTGCACAGATTTCTTCTTGGAATATCTTGCACATACCTTCCACCTCCTCCATCTGCTCCTAATCATATTTACCCAATCTTTCCTCTACATCTTTCTTATATTCTGCCTTTTTTCCATCCTCTAGCAACCTTTGTACCATCCTTGTATGTACACTTCCTCCTTTCCTTCCCTCCTTTTATTCCTTCATTGCACTTGAACCTTGACTTTCATCACCACCAAGTGATAAAAAGTCCACTCTCCCAACCTCTATATACTCTTGCATCCATTACGAACCTTCTCATTCTGTCATCCACACACACATTATCATTAATTGCCTTCTGTTCATTGAGTTCACCAACCACTCTTCTCATCACTCGCCATGGATACCTGTGGGTCAGTTTGTGCCTAAAGAGGTATTGGCTATCACCTACCCCCTCCCCACACAAATGTCCACTGGAACACTGCCATTCTCATCCACTTCTGCAGGCACACCCCACTCACCAACTATTCCATCCACCTTCACATTCCCTTTTCCATTCATATCTCCAGTGAAAAATACTCTCTCATTCCTTTCAAAGTTTGCCATGCATGCTTCCACGTCTGCTCAGAACTATTCCTTCACCCCGCTTACACGATCTTGCGTTGTTGCATACACACACACACACAATTGCCCACGTTTGTAATCCTACTTTGAATCTTACCCACACAATCCTTGAAGCTACTGATCCATACTCTCTTTTATTCTCCTTCCATCTCCTGCACACAGCAATACATACTCCCTTTTTTGCCCTTACCTTCTCACCTACTCCCGCGTTTATATCCCATTCATACTCCCACTCTCACACTCACACTTCTCCATTTAGTCTCAATTAATTCACATACGTCCACTTTTGCACTCTCAAGCATCTGGGCAAACTTTCTCTCTCACTTTCCCATCATTATTCGTTCCCCTTATATTTCATGCTACAATCCGTACCATGTCCTTTGTTCAGTCCTTGGTCTTCACCTGTTTTTCAGCCCTGATCCGAGGTTTCTTGTTTGTATTTTTTAGTTAGTTGTTCTCCGGGATCGGGTACTAACCCTCCAGCAACCCACTTGTTGAAACGTATGGAAAACGTTTTGGTTAGTTATAAGGTTACCACCCAACGTTTTAAATGATTTCCTAGTTTACACGAAATCATGCTGCTTGCCACTCAGTGTACAGCTACCTTGAAACAGAGTACCACTACACTTAGTGAGTGGACAATGGACGCCCACACCAACCACAGCAATTTTGCTCACAAAGTGCAGTATTGATTAATAATAGGAGACATACTACATATATTATTTAAATAACTGCAGTCCACAAAAACAATAATTATCCTATCACTCTTAAATGAACAACTTATCTCAAACACATAAACCCTAAGTGACAGTTTTCTACACAATATCTAACACTGCAACATATTTTTGCATAAACATTATAATAATTAATCACAATCATTCATACACGTGCAATACATCATGGTTAACCCCTCCACCCACGAAGATGCATTTGTCTTCATATGGGTGTGTTTGTGACTATACTCGATGACATGTTTGTCGTCATTTAAGCATAGAAACCTTCGACAGAGAAAAAGTTTTCAGCCGATCGGCGTCATTTTTGGAGGCGTGATAGTTCCTGCACTTCTTATCAAAAGTAACGACTTGGCAACCTCGGGTCCTGAGATGCGCAGCAGCCGAACAGGTTGATTAGTTCCACATCAGCTGTCGAGGAGAAGGTAGCGCATGGCTGGGCATTTAAATCATACTCTACCCTGTCCCTGGACGTGCGTCATATTCCACTATACCTATAGTGCTTGTGTTTACTTTTTGGCCACTATTGTGATTAGACTTGGTGTTTGCAATAGGGAATTAGGTTTTTGTGAATCATTCCTGGCTGTTATCAGCCGTTGGCCCAACGAAGATTGTGCTAGGCCTACCCTGATTTTTGGCGTGTCCCAACAACTACACTCCCTCTACCCTGCACCTAATGTGAGTATTCAACCATTGAACAATAGTGACAGTGAATCAGGTGAATATAGTGTGCAATAGCTAGTGAGGAAGGACATGGTGAAACGTTTAGCAGGGGGAGGAGGGAAACTACCTGATGACACAGCGTTTCTTGAACGGAATATTTGGCAAGGTGTTGATGAAGTCCTTGCTTTATGCTGATGTATGGTGGATAGTGTTATTGTGCATAAAGCAATAAAAGGAGCATGGTGCAACGAGTGTACGTGACAAAATATTGACTAGGGCAGGAGTAATGTATGGCTTACAACCACGGCACGATGTTGTCAGGAGGGGATAAAATAGAGGAGGTTTAGAGGGATTTTTTATTTTATCATATTATTATATTTATTCCGTATGCTTTCTGTGTGAAATAAAGCATGAGTGTTATATTGATATGTTTATCATATGCTTGCGTGGATGAACGTAAACACTGCACCATGTGCTCGTCAGAAAATATTGACTGCGATACCTTAGGTATCGCAGATGTGACATACAGAGCACGTTCATGTACTGTTGTGGTGAAATATACTGTGTGTCTCATAAAATGATGGATTTGAGTATGTGTATTGTGAAATAAAATTGTAAACACTGCAGCATCTTCAGGTAAGGAAACCACCATCTGCTACACCTTAGCACACAGGTAAGGGCCACGTACTTGTACTTGTTGTGGAGTAATACACTGTGTAACTCATATATTGATAGATTTGGTTATGTTTTATGTGAAAGACAGTAAATGACTGACCCAATTGCTCATAGGAAAGAGTGTGTCTCGTACATATGAGTTAGCATAAAGGTAGCGTCAAGCAAAGCTAGGTTATTAACGAGTGCATTTACATTTTATTGGTGAAATATACTGTGTATCTTATATATTGATAGATTAGGCTATGTGTTATGTGAAAATAACGTGAAGGACTGACCCACGTGCTCGTAAGAAATAGAACGTCTTGTACACCTGAGCTGGCACAAAGGTAGGGGGATGCAATGTGAGATACGTAATACTGTGTATCTCATACAGTGATATATTTTGTTATGTGTTTATATGAAAAGAAAGTGAAAGTGAACCATGTGATCGTCTGGAAACCATCGTCTGCTACCCATTACAGCCTGGGTATGGGCCATGTAATTGACCTACGGAGAGCGTGCATTTACATTTTATTGGTGAAATATACTGTGTATCTCATATACTGATAGGTTAGGCTATGTATTATGTGAAAATAATGTGAAAGACTGACCCACATTTTAGTAAGAAAGAGAACGTCTCATACGCCTGAGCTAGCACAAAGGTAGTGAAATGCAATGCAAGGTTAGGAACACGTGCATTTACATTTTTTTGTGTGTGAAATATAATGTATATCCCATGTATTGATATATTCCAGGGGGAGGCGGTGGCTGAATCGGTAGAGAGGCGACCTGCGGTCCTAATGGACCCAGGATCGAATCCCGGCTGGGCAGGGAACAGTTTAAGGATTTGAATTTCTTAAAAGAAGACTTGCCTGATCTACCAGATGACCCGCCAACATGTCATAAAAATACCCCCGCTAATACCAATACACCAATCCTGTATGAGACAGCCCTAGCATGTATTCAGTATGGATGGTGGGTGTTAGCACCGAAGTGGTGACATGAGGAGGTGTAGGAGGACTACTGGGCCTTGGGGTAGGTCACTGCCCCCGAGAAATAGGCCATGAAGCCTTTGGCCAGAGTCGGACACGTAAAAAAAAAAAAATGGCTATGTTTTTTGTGAAAAGACAGTGAAAAACTGACCCACGTGCTCGTAATGAAGGGTGCGTGTCATACGCCTGAGCTAGCACAAAGGTAGCGAAATGCAATGCGACGTTAGGAACACGTGTATTTACAATTTTTTTTTTAATATAAATGTATCCCATGTATTGATAAATCTGGCTATGTTTTATGTGAAAAGACAGTGAAAAACTGACCCACTGCAGCGTGTTCTCATAGGGGAAACACTATCTGCTACACTGTAGCACACAGGTGACGGCCTATGGAACACGTCCATTTACATATTAGTGGTGAAATGTACTGTGTATCTCAAAAAAATGATAGTTTTGGTTATGTGTGTAATGTGCAAAGAAAATGAAAGAGGTAACCACGTGCTAGTGGCCTCTCCCTGTGCGCTAAGTCAGATGTAGGAGATGATGTTTTTCAAGGACATACACATATATCATGAACCCTTGCATTGTGCTAGTGTCGAGCCAAGTTCTTGCTGGCTGTGAATAAAATATCTTGACTCCTTTATTTCAGCTCACACTCCTACCACAGCATTGGACTACCACAGGGTCCAGAATCCCTGTGACAGCAATTTATTCTCCAGTTGGCTAGCAATGACACCAGTCTTGCACAGATGAAATGCGGGTTGGCACCACACAAGTGGCATAAGATCCTCGATGAGGTATAGTCGAAGATCGACATTGAGAGCGACCATTCTGGGGTGGAGGGGGTTGAGCTCCCACCATCTAGTCACCCAGTGGAGCTGCCCTACCGCCTTCCATCGCGGAAGACCACACCTCCATCATTGGCTGGATTCACCGGAGAACCCTCCCCACCTCTAGGACCTGCCAGACCCACCACTTTCTTCGTTGGCTACCAATCACCAGGCCCCTCTGCCCCCCTTGGCTAGCCAGTGTTACCGGAAGCTGGGCCATCGTTCGTTGTGATCGCCCTTCCACCAGTTTCTGCCATGCAAGATGCTATGGTGACATCCTCACTGGCCAGGCTGAGGAGACTGGTGTTCCCAGAGCCCTCTGTCTCGTCCTCATCCTCGTCCGAGGCGTCCCCTCCCACACGAGGGCACTGTGGTCCACTGCCTGGATACGGGGGAGGTCCATGGGGTCGGAGGGCAGGCCAAAGAGCGTCGACAGGCCGACACACTGCCACCGCCACTAAAGAGGATCCTGGGTGGAGCAGTGGCCCGTTCACACTGAACCACGGGCCGTTCACTGGCTCCCCAGGGATCAAGGAGGATATTCCAACAACTCCCCTGCAGTTCTTCCAGCTCTTTTTCACGCAGGAGTTGTTGGCATACTTCACCGTGGAGACCAACTGGTACACCACACTCCTGGGAACTCAGCTAGATGCCTAGTTCTCCTGCACTGTAGAGAAGATGGCCAAGTTTCGGGGGTTATACCTTTTCATGGGGGTCGTGCACATGCTGACCATCAGGCACTACTGGCGGAGCTCCGAGCTGCATGACTACCCTAGTGTCTGGTGGGCAATGAGTGGAAGGTGCTTCACCGCCATCCTTAAGCACTTCCATGCCTTCAACTTGCTCGCCATTCCCCGGAACAACCAAGATTGGCTCATCTGCGTTTGCACGGTCATGGAGTACCTCCTGCAGCAGTTCCAGTCAGTGTACCAACCCGAGGAGCAGCTCATTCTAGATGAGGGCTCTCTGGGGTGGAAGAGCCGGCGGTCCTTCTGTGTGTACAACCCCCAGAAGCCCACCAAGTATGCAATCAAGATGTACATGCTGACTGAGTCGTCCTCAGGCTACATCTGGAACCTTGAGGTCTACATAAGAGTGCAGCATACCCTTGAGAACACCGTGTTTGGCCTCGTGGAACCATTGAAGGATCATGGCTATAAGTTGTTCATGGACAACTATTTCAATTCTGTAGCCCTGTGCGAACGAGTCTTCACTGCAGGATTTTGCGTGTGTGGGACCCTACGGCTGCCTAGAGGAGCGCCATGCCAGCTGCAGGCCATCGTCAGGGCTAAGAGCCTGCCTGAGGGGGGCATGGTGTACAGGCACATGGACAATGGGCTAGTCCTGCTGTGGAGGGACAAGCGCATTGTGAACATGGTGTTCACCTTCCACACTGTGGACACCATTCTGAAGAGGGTTCGAGGAAAGGTGCAGGGTAATGAAGGGCTGACAACTTATGTGGAGAATGTCGTTCACAAGCCCGTCGTTGTGGTGGAGTACAACAGGTACATGGGTGGGGTGGATCATTTCGATCAGATGGTCCAGTACTACCCCATCCAATGCCGAACTGTCAAGTGGACGAAGAAGATCACATTCAACTTCGTCCAAATGGCACTGTTCAATGCGTTTGCCTTGTACAAGAAGTACAGAGATGTGCAAGTACCTCTCCTTGAGTTTGTGGAGCAGATCATCTATGATATTCTGCATTTTCATGAAGAGGACTGGCCCATGTCTGGACACACACTCCACCACGCCCCAGACCTACCTACCCAGCGGCCAACACGAGCATCACCTGCAACAGGGCCATCACAGGTGCACCATCACCACCAGCACCACCTGCAGGAGGCCCATCAGGGATGCCAGCACCGCCACCACCTCCAGTTGCTGGTCCGTCAGGAGAACTCGTGCCTGGGCCTGCAGCTCCTGCACGACAGGACCACAGAGCACAAGGGTATCCAAGCAAGTGTCGCCGGGTGTTTGATGACGATGTGAGGTTGTATCGCACTCTGGGCCACCACCGGGCGAGGATCCCTGACAAGAAGTGGCTCAGGTGTACTTTGTGCTTCAAGCTGGGGGTAAGGAAAGACACAAGGAATGTGTGTCCTGTATGTGAAGTGCTGCTTTGCATGGGTGATTGTTTCAACTGGTACCATAACGAGAGATACCTTCACTAGTGGAGTGCACACACACACACACACAAACACACACACACACACACACACCACACACACATATGAGTCAAGCTCTGTACCAGGTTAGACTAGATGATTTTTCATTAAGAGAAAAAAAATAATAATAAGTTTAAACAAGACTTGTTCAAACAGAAAAGAGAACTGAGAGGCGAAAGAATGCACTCAGTCAGCTGAGGTTTGTTTAGACTACAGCTGCAAGGGGAATGTAAGTACATGTACTCTGTGCTTTTAGTATTGCAAAATGGACACATACTTTAGTACAGCAAATTTGGAAAAGAAAAGGGATAAAGGTAGAAAGCAAGATGATGATTTCTACCAAGAACTGGTTGAAGTGGAGACTCACAATAGACTGGTTGAACGTGTACACAAACTAGAAATGGCTTTCAAAAATGAAATTGATGAAATAAAGGAGCAGATGCACTTGCAAAAGGAAGAAATAGAAAAACTAGGAAGGGACGCCAACAAGAAAGACACAACCATCAGTGAACTAACAGTGGAACTGAGTACACTTAAGATGAAAATGAGTGAAATGGCAAGTACAGTAGTCAATCACGAGAGTGTTATGGAATAGTTCAAAAATGATACAGAGACAATTAGGCAAGTAAGCAGTCTGATAGACCAGAGCAGTGATATTGAGGAGAAGATAACACAGGTGAATGAAGCTGTGCAAAGCTACAAAAATGATGTGGAAACCACGTATGCTGAAATGGTGAAAGTAAAGAAAGACTTAGAAACAAGGGTGGAGGAAAAAAGCATTAAACAGGAAGTGAAAAGAACAATTCAAAACAATCCAAAGTTAGTCAGAGATTCAGTAGATATAAACAAATCTATAGTAATCACTGGTATAGAAGAGGAAGAAGTAAAAAAGAAGCTCATAAGACACAAAAAGGAGATGGCAAATGTAATGAGCTTACAGAAACAAGTATCAGAGGAAATCTGTAGTAAAGACATAGAGGAACACAAAAGGTTAGGGAAATATGAGAAAAGCAAGACAAGACCTCTAAAGTTGACTTTCCAGAGTGTAAACACTGTGGAGGAGATACTAAAAATGCAAAGAATTTTATGGAAAAAGAGGAGTTCAAAAATGTATGGATAAAAAGATGCCTAACACAAGAGGAACTGGAATTACTGAAAGAGAAGAGGGAGGAAGCAAAAACAAAAAATGAGGGAAGATCAGAAGAGGAGAAGAACAAATTTTTTTACAAAGTAATAGGATTGCAGGTACGAAAGTGGTACACAAACAGGAGGGAATAAAAAGGAGGAAGGTAGTAGAAACATGTCATGACAAGTATATAAACAAGATGATAAAGTTGATGTACTCAAATGTGGATGGAATGGTATCTAAATTACTAGAGATGAATGATTATGTCAGACAAAATGAACCACAAATAATATGCCTAACTGAAACAAAATTAACACCAAGGATATCCAATGACATACTAAACTTAGAGGAATACAATATATGGAGAAGAGACAGAAATTTAAAAAAAGGAGGAATTATAATATTAACTAAGAAAAATCTAAAAGTCAATGAAATAAAACTAGATATACAATCACAAGTAGAACTGATTGCAGTAGAGATCAACACATCTGAAGGGAAAGTAATTGTAGCCAATTTTTACATGCCACCCAGATCAAACACATGGGAAAGAGACGAATATGAGGACCTGGCAGAGAGTACAATTCAGAGTTTAAGATCATTACTACATAATATGGAAGAGAAATCGGAAAGAATTATACTAACTGGAGATTTTAATACAAATATAAATTGGAATACTCTAGATATAATTAGCCAAGAAAGATGTTGGGACCAAAAGCTCCTGGATCTCGTGCAAGTGTTTTTCCTAACGTAACATGTGAGGGAAACCACCAGAAAAAGAGGACTCGATGTACCTTCAGTGCTAGATCTAATATTTAGTAGGCAAGAAAATGATATTGACAGTTTAATATATCACCCTCCACTCGGCAAAAGCGATCATGCAGTACTAAATTACAACTTCAGGATAGCATATGACATAGTTAACAGCAATGAAAGTTACAAAAAGAGCCTAAACTATAAAAAGGGAAATCATCAAGACCTAAAGAAGTATTTCTTAGAAGTTGATTGGGAAAATGAGCTTAGAGGACAAGATTTAAATGCTGTATATAAAAAATTCTGTGAATTTTATGAAATAGGAGTCCAGAAGCACATCCCACACCACAAAGAAGCAGATAAGAAAATTCAGAAATGGTTCAATACAGAATGTAAAAAATCAAAAGAAAGAAGAGATTTGTTGTGGAATAGATACAGAAGACACAATAGTGAAAGGGCGTATAATAATTACAAACAGGCAAGAAACGATTATACAAGAATAAGGAGGGAAGCCCCAAAACAGTTTGAGGAGGATATAATAAATAAAAGTAGTGATCAACCAAAGCTGTTTTACAGCTATATCAGAAGCAAAACCAAAGTAAAAGATATAATACAATCCATTACGGACGAGGGAATCACTTATACACAAGAGAAAGATATTTGTGAAGCACAAAATAAGAATTTCCAATTAGTTTTTATAGAAGAAAAAAATTTTGAGAGGGACTATGTGGAACATGCATGTCCACACATACTACCAGATATACAAATAGCAGAAAAAGTAATACAGGAGGAGTTAAGTAAATTAGACAGAGGAAAAGCAAGTGGTCCTGATGAAATTTCATGTTGGGTACTATGAGAATGTGCAAAGGAGTTAAGTAAACCATTATTTTTAATTTTCAAGAAATCCTTGAGTCAAGGAAAACTACCTGATATTTGGAAGAAAGCAAATATTGTCCTCTTATTCAAGAAAGGAAATATACAAAATCCACTCAACTACTGACCAGTATCACTGACCAGTGTTGTAAGCAAGGTAGTAGAAAAGCTTATAAGAAAAGCTTGGGTAAATCATCTAGAAGAACACAGTATGATAACAGAAAGACAGTTTGGTTTCAGAAAAGGAAAATCATGTGTTACTAATCTGTTGAGCTACTATGACAGAGTAACAAACACAATACAGGAAAGAGAAGGATGGGTGGACAGTATCTATTTAGATTTCAAGAAAGCTTTTGACACAGTACCACACCAAAGACTTTTATGGAAATTGTACCATCAAGGAGGAATTCGAGGCAAACTGTTTTGTTGGATGCAAGATTTTCTCATAAAAAGAGAAATGAGAACAGTACTAAGAGGAAACTACTCATCATGGAAAGAAGTGACTAGTGGAGTACCACAGGGTTCAGTGCTGGCACCAATCATGTTTTTAGTGTATATAAATGATATAAACAGTAACACTGGAAATGAGAGCTATCTGAATATGTTTGCAGATGATGCAAAAATACAAAGGAGAATTACCAACAGACTCTTGTAAAGAGCTACAAAAAGAATTAAATAAACTTCATGAATGGAGTAATACATGGCAAATGGAATTCAATGTGGACAAGTGTCATGTAATCAAGTTTGGTAAAAGTGGAAAAAGACCTGATTAGGATTATAAGTTAGGAAATAAAATCCTATACATATCAGAAAGAGAGAAGGACCTAGGTGTGATTATCAATAACAGACTATCTCCGGCTGACCACATCAGCGAGAAGGTACGGAACATGTATACACTGCTTGCAAATATGAGAATAGCATTCACATACATAAATGAAGACATGCTAAGGAGGATAATAACATCATTCATTAGACCAACCCTGGAATATGCATCAGTAGTCTGGAGTCCTCATCTCAAAAAACACATAGACAAGATTGAAAAAGTTCAAAGGGCTGCTACAAGATGGATACCAAGCTTAAGGGACCTAAGCTACGAAAAAAAACTAAATAAACTGAATCTACCAACACTGCAGGGGAGAAAGAAAAGAGGTGACATGATAATGCTATATAAGTGCATATCAGGGAAGGAGAAAATAGACATAAATGATTACTTAACATATGGAGAAGCATCAGCAAGAGGACACTGCAAAAAACTGCATAAGAAGAGAGGTGATAAAGACGTAAGGAAATTCAGTTTCCCAAACAGAGCAATTGATCAATGGAATGCACTACCGAATGAAATAGTGTGTGCCAAAACAATTCACAAATTTAAGGATATGTACGATAAATATGGTGTAAGATACGGGACAGTACGAGCTTGACTCATTCCTGTAAAGATACAATTAGGTAAGAACAATTAGGTAAGAACACACACATACACACACAGTACAAAACTCCTTACTTCCCAACCGATCTGGTCCTGCAAGAGATCATTGCCACTGGAGAAGTTCTTTTTTTTATTTATTTATTTACCTCTATGTATGTCAGTATAATTCCTTATATATATATATATATATATATATATATATATATATATATATATATATATATATATATACAGTATATATATATACAGTATATATATATTGTTATTAACCTCAACACAAATGACAGGGAAATGAGTACAACTTCAGTTTCAGTTGCTAACATCAGGTTTAGTGTTCATGTGTGGTTTCTGAAAGGACTAAAAAATGTAAGAAAAGTAATTATATAAAATTGTTGTTGGTATAAAACCAAAGAAAGCGTAGCTAGCAAGCATAAAAGTGTTAGTGCGCTACATGAAAATAACGTAAGTGAGCGCGGCTCACGGCGGGTCAGAGCGCGGGAAAATACACAGTAGTTTTTTGCATGTCTCGAAAACTATGAGGCCTAGGATCCCTGTTCTTGGCTCAAATGAAAGCGAATGAAATTTTGCATAGGATGACGAAATAAAAACATAACAGTGCCAAGAAAAGTTCTTTGCCAAAAGCTCCCCAAATAAAAAAAAGTTGTTGTCTGTCACAAATGGGTTTTACCTTTTCGCTTATTACTAAAATAATACCTCGTATCAAACTGGGACCCCCCCCCCATTCGAAAGCTGATAAAATTCTCTTTCGATTGATTGCATAACATGTAGAGATTGATTAGTAAATATTCGACTTACGATGTTGGGAAGTCAAGTCTATGATCCCAAATGTTTCTTCCGAGGGCCCTAACATATGTACAGTGTGTTTTTTGGTGTGTGTTTTTTTTTTGCTTTTCGTGTAGAACAAACATCGACGAATAGGAATATGTGGGCTTTGTGGCAAAATAAACATGTCCGGATGGTGAAAATAAGCTGAGAATACACATTTTTGGAGCATGCGGGAGCCAGGGGAGGGGAGAAAAGCCGGAGCATCATGTCCCAGAAAACTTATTAACTTATCCGCGCGCAAAAGGGTTAATTTTACGCATTATCTCATTCATAAATTTGGAAACACATTTTCAACAATGTTTTAATCATATCTGCCCTTTGGGTGCTAGGTGAGGACATACTCCACTACGTGCCTCTCAGTCTGCATTGCACCACAGCTATGCGGTCTTTCCTCTACTGGTAGATGGATAAGACCAAGGTAAAGAGAATATGAGGTAGTTTCAAACCGAGGGGGGGGGAGCAAAAACTTGTCTCGGTCTGCGCATGACGTCACAGATAATCCAGACTGAGGGTCTCAGCCTCACCTTCCTGCCCTGTGATATGAGCTCCCTGGCCTATATGGATTACTTTTATTTGCATCCTAAATTGCATGCAGAGCAATGAAGACGTTATTGCCATCTTTCTGAGATATTTTAAAATATATCTTCTAGAAGAACTACCTGTTTTTAGAGAATATAGGAATGTCGTAGACAGGGTCATACAGACACTTTCTGACCCGACAGGTGCCTGTAAGCCAGCTGATTATGAGAAGAAAAAATGAAAATATTAACAGAGATCACTGTTTCAGAGCACAGCAACACCAAACACACATCAAATGATCTGGAAATCACCAGTTTACATTGGTGTACCATTACATTTTTTTATTTCACACTTCCATTCTCTCTCTCTCACTCTTTGTTTCTGTCTCTGTCTCTGTCTGTCTGTCTGTCTCTCTTATTACCCTTGACGTTGCAACCTCTGCACGAGCCAGGGGCAGTGAACCTACCTCTCATATTCTCTTTACCTTGACCACGTCTGTGCCCATTCCAGTGTCCCGTATTTACCACTAGGCTGTGACCCAATACTCAGAACCTCGTGAACTGTAGCCTGTGGAACTCATTAATTGGATGTTTTTGTGTGTAAATCTTGTGTATGACTAAGGTAGGATTAGTATCTTTGTGCACACTGCACCTCAATACACTTGATCCTTCTATAGAATATGAGACTTTTTCCATCAATACAGAAATATGAGGAACTTCTTTTTGTATCAGACCTCGCACGTATCTACCCATGGATGTGGTGGCGTTGGTCACCACCTTTAGCGCAAATGACACACACACACACTAGGCACCGAGGAGAGCAGACACACGTCGCCACCGCTCCATACCTGGCCAACTTGGCCAGTGGCATTACCTAAATTAGTATCTTTATATGAGTCAAGCTCTGTACCAGGTTAGACTAAATGGTGTTCTAATATGAAAAAGAAGAAGTTTTAAGTAAGACTTGTTCAAATAGAAGAGAAAACAAAGCAGTGCAAGAATGCGCACAATCAGCTGATCGTTTGCTTAGTCTACAACTGCCCCAGAGAATGTAAGTACTATATGTGCTTTTAGTACTGCAAAATGATCTCATACTTTAGTAATGCAAATTTGGAAAAGAAAAGGGATAAAGGTAGAAAGCAGGATGATGATTTCTACCAAGAATTGATTGAAATGGAGACTCACAATAAACTGATGGAACGAGTACATAGAGTAGAGATGGCTTTTCAGAATGAGGTTGATGAAATTAAGAAACAGATGCACTTGCAAAAGAAAGAAATAGAAAAATATTAAGGAGAATTACTAACACAGTCTTGTAAAGAGCTACAAGAAGAATTAAACTTCATGAATGGAGTAATACATGGCAAATGGAATTCAATGTGGACAAGTGTCATGTAATCAAGGTTGGTAAAAGTGGAAAAAGACCTGATTGGGATTATACGTTAGGAAATAAAATCCTACACACATCAGAAAGAGAGAACGACCTAGGTGTGATTATCAATAACAGACTATCTCCGGCTGACCACATCAGTGAGAAGGTACGGAACATGTATACACTGCTTGCCAATATGAGAATAGCGTTTACATACATAAATGAAGACATGCTAAGAAAGATAATAACATCATTCATCAGACCAACCCTGGAGTATGCATTAGTAGTCTGGAGTCCCTGTCTCAAAAAACACATAGACAAGATTGAAAAAGTTCAAAGGGCCGCTACAAGATGGGTACCAAGCTTAAGGGATCTAAGCTACGAAGAAAGACTAAATAAACTGAATCTACCAACACTACAGGAGAGAAGAAAAAGAGGTGACATGATTATGCTACATAAATGCATATCAGGGAAGGAGAAAATAGACATAAATGATTACTTAACCTATGGGGAAGAATCAGCAAGTGGACACTGCAAAAAACTGCATAAGAAGAGAGGTGATAAAGACGTAAGGAAATTTAGTTTCCTAAATAGAGAAATTGATCAGTGAAATGCATTACCGAATGAAATAGTGTGTGCCAAAACAATTCACAAATTTAAGGATATGTACGATAAATATAGTTTAAGACTCGGGACAGTACGAGCTTGACTCATTCCTGTAAAGATACAATTAGGTAAGAACAATTAGATTAGAACACACACACACACACACACACACACACACACACACACAAGTACAAACCCCGACAAACAGACATACAGTACAGTCACATACAGACCCCACAAACACACACACATATATGACAAGATAGGACAAATACGCCACATCTAGTGGAGTTCAATTTGGTAGGAAGAGTTTGTTGTTGTCATAACCGATTGAGTTGCTCACACACACATACATATATAAAACTATAACAAAGTGACCTGAGGTCACAACACCTCTCCCGCGCCAGCTGAATTGGGGTCAAAGTCACTTAGGGTGAAAGAATATTGGGTCAAATGAAGTTTTATGACTTGATAATAGTACTACTAACAGATAAACAGCAGTTTCTGAGATTTAAGCTTTAAAATATGATCGGCCTTGAGTCTGTCCTTTCAAGCTCATTCCAGGACACATCTTAAGGTGGCAACAACATCTCCATGTATGACTTCCTATAAATGATTAATAGTAACCATGTGCCTATCTCTCACCGTTTGGTTGAATAAAACAGTCAAAATATATGACCTTGACTTTGATCTTTCAGGGTCACCCAAAGTCAATTTTAACAGTGGCAACAGAATCCCTATATATGACTTCCAATTAGTGATTAAGAGTAACCATACATCTATCTCTCACGATTTGGCTGTTTTTAGGCCTCAAAATCTGCGTGACCTAGAGTTTGACCTTTCAGGGTCACCAGAGGTCACATATGATGACGTCAAAAGGATCTCTATGTATGACTTCCTATCAGTCAGTAATAGTAACTATGTGTCTATCTCCCACCGTTTGGCTGATTTTAAGCCTCAAAATATGGATGACGATGATTTTGACCTTTCAAGGTCAAATTCAATGCCCTTAACACTTTTTTTTTTTTTTCCCAGCGAAATTGAATAATCTTCTCGCTGTGTCAAACCTAATCTGTGTGCAAAGTTTGAAGATGATCCACTCACTGGGTCAAAAGATAATCGATGCACAGACTCACAAATAAATAAATAAACGCCGACGATCACATACACCCCTTCTGCAATGAACTGCGGGCGGGATAAATTAATAAACGCCAACGACCAATTGCGGCGAGGTGAACAAACACACAGACATATGTGGACCCCTGCCCCTTCAACACACACATCGATCAAATATGTAGAGACATGAGATATATGCACGTTGACCTATATAAACACGGACACGAATATACTCGCAGAGACACTTTTACACACACACACACACACACACACACACACACATACAGTGGCGTCTTTTATCATATCCAGTTTCTCAGTACATTTTGTATTTCCAAACACGATTTATTCTGTGTTTCTTCAGCTAGTTGGATCAGATACACCCGCAGCTTATTAACGTCACCCTGTTGTTAATGGAAGTCAATTCAGATGCGTATTGACATACATTTAAAACATTGTATAAACAACTTGATGCGTTACCTTAAAGTATATTATGAAAGTGTTTTAACAGTGTTTTAACAGAAAGAAATAAGATGAATTAAACGGCAAGGTAAACGAATGCGAGTGTGTTTGTATGAATTGTATGGGTGGCGGGTTGGGTCGGTGAAAGACGATAGAGTGGTTGCAGCGCAAATGTCGTGGCGAAACTTTGTTCTTCATTAAGGTAAATTTGCACAGAATACTAAAACAGGTATCACAGGCTCACAATGCTACCCGACTGTATGATCATACCATCCAAATATTAATTTTCTTTCATCGAATATCAGGTGATAAATCTATTTAAAGAACAAAACCAAAAACGAAAAAGAAAACAACCATCAGTCGTTCTTCCTCATTAGCTTCCAGACAATCCAATACTAGTAATCTAGAACCACCTACATATGCTCATTTCACGTGTAGGGCAATGAAACACCTCGATCAGAATAAGTACCATATTACAAGACTCCCCCCATCCCCCTCCCCACCCTTCCCGACATCCATTCATCTGGGATATCCTTAAACAGAGCTGGTCGAGTTCACCTTGCTTAAATCAAGACCTCATCCAGCCTTCCTTGGTTACCAACTTAGATTCGGGTGGATGGAATCACAAGTGATACGTGCCCTGCATCATAGCATAACACACATATTGGAGCATTGCACAGCGCATGCCACATTAAGACTGAGACGGCATAGGATCACCCATGGAGTGAGCCTATAGAAGCAGTTTCTACATGTGATGCTCAGCCAGAAAAACCGGGGTTAAACAACAATCTGTCAGTCAGTCTGTCTGTCTTAACAGTGCCACCATCCTTAATATCAGCATCATTAACAGCATCATCGTCAACATTATCATTTCCATCTTAATCATTATCATCATCGTCATCTCCGTCATAACTCTACGTCCCTTTAGTGTTATCTTCCTAACCTTACATACCATCATTAACAACATTGTTTATCATCAGTGTTTTAGGCTTTGAGGACTAGGAGAATGCCCTATCAAACCCCACCGTGGCTTTCTAGAAATCAGATTTCATTCACTTACGCATCGTAAGCCAAGATTTTCTTCTGCCAGTTAAAAGTCTCAACCATGATGAAATAAACCTGTATTAACAGAAAAAATCACCCAACATATGAACAGTACTGAATGGGTAACCTATCCCGAGATTGTTAGATGAGAGCCAGTCAACTATTTACTGTCTCATGACAGTAATTTTTTTCTATATTAATGCAGGTTTATTCCACCATACTGACTTGCCGGACGTGCTTTGGTTATGATCAAGAACTGCTACTTGCCCGGGTACCAAGGTGTTGTTTCTTTCCTTTCATGACCACATTTGGGGGCTGGGTACCCTGGTTACAAGTATGTGGCGTGATGAGGCAACTTTTACGTGTTGTGGTACATTGGAAAGCTATCTGGCTCTCATCTGTGTGTCCCGGATTCGATTTCCGCCACAGTACTAGTATTGTGGTAGTTCAGTCATAAATACCCCACTGAGGGGGGTCATCTTGACGAGGTGGTGGGGCTTAAAGCATGGCTGGCGGTGCCACCTACTCGGGGGGCAGACTTGTGTCTGCACCAGATACAGTAGCGTCTGCTTTTCCAAATCAGTTTTATGCTGTCTCAAAAAAGGATCTTTCTCAGCCGTTTGCTACCTTTCTTAGGAATCAGGAGAGGCTGAGTCTTGACTTTCGCTTTCATGACGGAGAGCCGTATAATTTAGACTTCAGCCTCCGTGAGCTGCGTGCTGCCCTCTCAGAGTGTTGTGACACTGCTCCTGGGCCTGACGACATTACATACGCTCTGCTCTGTCATCTGCTGACTGATTCATTTGTTTTTATTGGACCTCTTTAACAGGGTTTGGAGTGAGGGCTCAATTCCCAGGAGTTGGAAGAAGTTGGGTATTGTCCTCCCCATTCCCATGCCTGGTAAAGACCATCGCCCTATCACTTTAACATCATGTGTGTGCAAGCTGTTCGAGAAGATGGTCAATGTCAGGCTTATATGGTTTCTGGAGAAGGGCTGCTTTCTCTCTCCGTCGCAGAGTGGTTTCCGTAAATTACGGTGCACTTCAGTCAACCTTATTAGGTTCGAGGCGTCGATCTGTAAAGCTTTTGCTTCTAGGCAACATCTTGTGGCTGTGTTCTTTGACCTTGAGAAGTCTTATGACACTGCCTGGCGCCATGGCATCCTCCAACAACTTCATGCCTTTGGTTTATGTGGTTGTCTGCCTGTGTTGCTTGGAGACTTCTATCATGCTGGTCGTCGCCTCGCAACTGGGGCTTTTCGGTTGTCTCCAATTCCCAGCTTGTTGGTGGAAGCTGGTGTGCCTCCCTTAGATCTACTGCATCAGTCTGTTGCAGCACGGTGCTTCCTCCGGATTCGTCACCTCCCAGACTCACTTGTCTGTATGTGACGAAACAGTCTTGTTTTTTGTATTATAGTAGACACTCTCGCATGCCTCACCTATTTGGCTATAAGGTTCGGGATATTATGGAGGAATTTGGTTTGTCAGCAGTACCTGTCAGTCCTGTTCGGATCCCGAGGGTTGCACCATGGATATTGCCCAAGGTAACTTTCTGCAGGTCTTTTGCAGGCTCAAAGGATTCTGTCACTCTTCAGTGTCTTTTACAGTTATTTTTAGAACATTCTTCTAGTCATGGTGGTTCTGTGCCTGTGTATACTGATGGCTCTAAATCCGCATCTGGTGTTGGTTTTGGAGTGGTATTTCCTAATTTTAGCCATGGAGGTAGTCTTCCTTTGCTTGCCGCAGTTTTTACTGCAGAGTTGTCAGCTATTGTTTTAGCCCTGAAGTTGGTGTTTGTTCACCCTGACAATTATTTTATTATTTTTAGCGACTTTCAAGAGGCACTTTTGCCCTTGGACTCTTTTAACTCTTCCCATCCTGTAGTTTTAGCTATCTTGGAGTGGCTGTTTCTCATTCATCATCGGGGGAAGAGAGTGGATTTTTGTTGGGTTCCCACACATGTTGGTGTGGTGGGCAATGAAAAGGTGGACACATTGATCAATGATGCAGCTTCTCAACAGCCCCCACCCGAATATCCGCTTCCTACTTCTGATGTAACACCTTACTTGCAGTGCAGAATTCATACGTGTTGGCAGAGACGCTGGGATGGTGTCGCTCATAATAAGCTGAAAGAGGTCTTTCAGAGAGTAGTTGTGGCAAACCATGCCTCGGCGATTGAAGGTGGCTCTTGCTAGGCTTCGCACTGGGCACTCTCTGCTTACACATGGGTTCCTGATGAGTGATGAGACTCAACCGTACTGTGATGATTGCCTTGTTCCCCTTGCTGTCCATCACTTGCGGTCGAGTCTCCAAGTTTGGGGGACCTGCGTCAGAGATCCTCCATAAGCATAGAGTGGCAGATGGTGCCTACTGTCTCTCCTCAATGCTTGATGGAGCCTATAGTGATTTTACTGATGTTTTTAGTTTTTTTTCAGAAGGCGGGCCTCCTTCCACTTTTATAAGTAATTGATATTTTCTTTTAACTTTCTTTTATTATTTTCAGTGTTTTATTTCTAGTAATAGTTATTGACTTTATTTTGAATATGCACTATTGATTTGCTGCGTCTTTTAGCTTGTCCAGAGGCATATGATCCTGGCAGTTGCGCCGCCAGTTTCTACTGCATTCAATCAATCAATCAGTCATAAATAGCTGTAGCTGGTCCCACGGCGTTTTCTAGTGGGCGTTTTTGACAGTCCATAACCTTCATTTGTAATATTGCCAAGGGGGTATGACCACCGCTTAACAGTTTATTCCAGTGATGCCAACCAATGTACCCTTTGGTCCGAAACAACAAATGAGTCAGTGTACTCGTAAATGATATGCCCATCCAGGCACAAGCAAACACTGCACAACGAGGCAAGAATAGAACGAAAAGTACCGTACATATAACAAAAATATATTTATGCGCAACAGGATGTCTGACGATGATGTTGATGGGTAATAATAGTCCATTCTGATTTAACGGATGTTAAGCAGGAAAACAGGGGTGCTAGGATGGTTCATGATGCTTAAATATATGCAGTATGTGAAAAATTGTGGCATGAATACAGATAATCCCATGGAAAAGGTACATAAAATGTCTGGAAAACATTTTGAATAGGTTTATTATCACAAAAGTGAATAGGACGTTGTGTATTAATCTAATCTCTTGCCCAGTGTTTACATATCATTATTCTTCCACCCACTCTACCACAACCCAGCAAGAAGTGAGAACAGGAGGGGAGTCCATCATGATCTCCTGGCGAGATAGCCGGTGAAAAAAAATACTAGTCAATTTGGCAACAAAAAACAAACAGATAATAAACAGTAAATAAATAGATAATAAACGAATAATATGCTCATCCTCTGCTCTTACTTCTGGTGGAAGGTAATCCGTAGCAATTATTTCACACCGATCAAACACCGTTTTTTGTTGGCTTTATTGTTTTTGTTCACGATTTGCAGTGCGATCGAGTATAGGCTCTTCTTCATGCCGTCTGAATAGCTTTAAACTTCCATCTTAACAATGGACAACAATCTCTGTTCAGTGTGAATCTCTAGCTACGACATTCCACAAGCCAGGGTTGGATTAGAGTCTGAGCATTATTATGGCTCACGAGTGCATATTTACTCGTAGATCCCAGGTGGTCTAGTGGAGCACTGCATGGATGAGCCCGTGAGTTAAGGAAAACGGTGAAGACAGTGATGGAAGGTTTTCCTGACATGTAAAATACAGCCAGGGAAATATGTCAGTTACCTTTTCTCAGGAGTCTGAACTAAGATAACTTACCTTCAGATCTCCTAATCCAGGACAGAGTGATAGGAGATTGGATGTTACCTTTATATTTTTCATTATAATAGGAGACAGTGGCCTTGGGAAGGCAAATCCAGTTCTTGACTGATATTCGGAATGTCGGTTTCTTTGTGTGCAACAGTTCATCAAAATATCTGTGTTCATGTTTTGAGTTTTATGACAAACAAATAAGCAGACAGCTAACATACTGAATCTACCTGCACGGTTCAGGAAGTTAATGCAAGAAAATGATACCACCGATCTTACTGCTGCATGAATAAATGGCTTCACATGTTCACCAACAGCTGGATATTGCATTACCTTAGCATGTACCCAGGGCAGAAAGAGTGCCGAGAGGAAGAGCCCCACTAGAGGTCCACCAAAAATTCCAGTGGCTGTGTTCATGACCTGGAACATGTTACCCAGGCTGCCCATCCCTAAGGCCACAGCCATGGTTGCCACACCACACACACAAGCTGCAAGGTGTGGAGAGAATTTAGCTGAGGGAGGGGGGTTAGGTCAGATTATTGATGACAAAGATTTTTATTAGGCTCAGAAAACACCATATCCAAAGCATTAGCATGGTTCTATTAAATTCATAATTTAAACAGAAAACGACTCACAAAGTAGCTTAATAACATTGGTGGCAGAAGTGTCTGTGAGTCTGGTGAAGTAGGGGCGGTGTTTAAGGAAGTCCTCCCATATGAGACAAGCTGCAGAGTTACAGCACGAGGAGAGGGTGCTGGGGAGGAAGACAGGTACTGCAGATAAAACCCTGAGCCCAGAGTTTCCAGTACTCGTTCATTCAGTGAAAAAAACAAAAAACACTTCACATACATTACTTCAGGATTCGTTCATTTCATGATGAGTTGACACTTTTTTACAGGCACGTCATAAACAGCTTCTCTCGTTCATTCAGCGAAAAAAAAAAAAAACACCACATGACTTCAGGATTCGTTCATTTTACGATGAGTTGACACACTGTTTTACAGGCTCGTCATAAGCAGCTTCTGTCTGTCTGACTGTCTTCCTGTATATCTGTGCATCACTTTGTCTGTCCGTCTCTAACATCTATGTCTCTGTCTGTCTGTCTGTCTGTCTCTGCTTTTGTGTGTGTGTGTGTATATATATATATATATATGTATCTTAATTTATGCGGTCTCTTGCAATTGTCACTGATACGAAAAGAGTAATCCTAAAGCAAACTATTGTTTTTTTTTTCGCAAATTAAAACACGTGCCCAGCACTACTTATATATATATATATATATATATATATATATATATATATATATATATATATATATATATATATTTTTTGTCATTCTGACCTGATTATTTTCCCTGATATATATATATATATATATATATATATATATATATATATATATATATATATTTTGTCATTCTGACCTGATTATTTTCCCTGCTATGTCTCAAAAGCACAATAAGTGACAGGAGAGAAAGTATCTAGAGAGGAAAAAATAGCATTCTTTAGCGATGGAAATTAATGTGAACGTCATTCAGACCGAGGTGAGAGAGGGAGAATATGACATATGTCGCGCATGTGTTGGGTCTAATCTGGTCGGCTTTGGAAAAAAAAAAAAAAGATACGGAGTGCATTTTTGAACATGTGAAGCAGTTGTACTATGTATTCATCCATTATGAGTATGAAGATGGGTGTATTGATGGAAGTGATGGAGACATTTTTACATGGCTTGAAAATTTTTTTTACCCCGCCCCATACCGACTAATTTTCCACAACTGACTCCCCCCAATCTCAACCAATTTTGAAAAAAAAAAAATTTGGCTCAAACCTCCACTTTTGGTGAGAAACATCGAAAATTCATAGAGAAATCGCTCACCTGAGGTTTAAAATACTCGATACAGGTAGCAGTACCCCTCACCATACTGGGTTTTCTATCAGGCTTACTCCAAAGAAAACGAGTCCTATGGGAGGGTAACTATTCCACGCCACTCATAAACGGTATTTATTTATTTATTTGGAATAAATTTGTATGTAGTACGAGAGTATATTGGTTTTCACAGAGTAATATAGGCATTATAAGAATTGTTTCACTCACCAAACACATCAACATACCTGACCTTTTTTGGTGACATTACCTGATCATCATTTCTGACTGTTTCTTCCTCTAATGCTACATAAACTTTGTCCTCCACATTGTCATTGATTGGAGAATCACTCTGGCCCTGAATTTTGTATCATGGCATGACATATCTTTACTGGCCAGGTCACTGGTAACAGGTGAACTGCCGAGACAATGGCGTGAGGGGGGGGAGGTCATGTGGGGGTAAGGCATTGTCCCTGCCTGGCATCTTGTAGAGGAAAGTGTCCCATGTATACATACCAAAAATCACGCATGAAAATTGAAAATTGTGCAAATTAGGGACCTTGCAATTGATGTGCGTTTATATACGTCAATGGGACTGACAGTGATAAAACTTGTCGACGTATATATACGTCAACAGGAAGTGACGGGTTAATGCAAAGAAGAAACCAAAGGCTAGAAGCCTGCAAGATTGTTCCTTCCAAGAAAACAAACTACAGAAAGCCAAAATCAAGATACACTCATTTCGAGAGCCTGAACACACCACATTTAAAAGAGGTCATAGGCAGTAGGAAATACAGACAGAGGAACACGTTTTCAGAGCTGACCCTTTGCATACATGAAGGACTAGGAGTAAAAGTTACATCATTCATTAAAGAATTGACTGAAAAGGATGAAAGCTTGCTGGTAGACAGATGCTACTTGCTTGCTGTAGTGGTGGAGGGATGCAAACAGTTCAATGAAGCAGTGACCATTGAGGTGGTGACAGAAGAGATATAAAGTTGCAACACTGTGGCAAAGAGATAGTAGTTGAAGTGAGCCAGTATGAGGAAGAGAGTTAACAAAACGAAAAGCCTTTGCCTCCACTTTGTTGAGAAGAGCTGTTTGTGGCAGGGGGGGGGGCTCTCCATACATGAGACTTCTACTCTGCACAGGGGCGAATATATCCCGTGTATAAAGTCAGCAATTGTGCAGTGATAAAGATGTCACGGGGTCGGTTTAGCACACCTAATCTCTTTGAAACCAAATTCACATGAGAGGTAATATGATCTTTCAAAGATAAATTCCGAGAGAATGAAACCCCACGTATGTTCAAAGATTAATGCAGGATTGAGATGAATGTCGTTAAAAAGTAGAGGATACTCATGCAGAAGATTTTGATGAGTCGAGAGATGTAGGGACTGATTTTTTATGCATTAAGGACAGCAAAATAACTTTTAAACCAATCAGAGAGATGAGCCAAGTCAGACACTGAGTGTGCCTTAGCCTCATCCCTTGTTGAAATAAGAACAGATTCAACTTACGTACAAACTTCCTCCCCCCCCCCTCTCTCTCTCTCTCTCTCTCTTGTGCTTTGGTCTGAGAGTGTAGACATCTGACACTAAGAAGCATTACTCTTTGACACACCTGAGAATGCCACCATAAACAGCAGCTACAAAGACTCCAGGTAAGCCAGGTAGATATCCCAGTTTGTCGGTGACCAGATAGGGCAGGATCTGAAAGAGTTATAAGGTAATCAATGATGAATTGTTTCCTGCTCCTATGATTCACTGGCATATGATGAACTAGTCTGTCGTTACCTGGAGTAAAAGACTGCACTTTTGATGGTCATGACTGACTCCCTAATGGTGACGGTATTAAAACACTCCCACGTCTACGCTCGCTTTCAGGTACAAAAAAAATATATATATATCTGGCATTAGATTTCATAGAGTTCTAAGTATTCGTCCCCAAGTTTTCGCAAAAGTGTGTTGAATTGTAGAGATTTTAAGGAAACAATGTTTGTTGTACTTGTTGTAGATGGCAGGAGAAAGATAAAGATGGGTCTGGGGTTTGATTGCAGTTTATTTCTTCAATGGGAGTATCTCACAAGAGCAATACTGAGGTTAGAGTAGTTTTATGCTTACTAACCCCGCACGCTCATTCCTGTCTCTCCTCACCATGCTACTTCTCTCTCCTTATCCCTTCTGCCCTGTCTCTCCCATTTCCCTTGTATATGATTGGTTGTGTCATGTTTGAGGGCCCATGGGAAGGAACCTTCCGAGACTGGAAAGTATCCATCTGGCGTCACACTTTGCTGTGTGTGAAATTCCTAATTAGAGAATGTGCAAACATTATTTCCTCTAGCCCTCTCGCTTAGGCACGACATTCTTCTAACCTCTATATTACGTATATACATTACCAGTTATTATGTAGTGTGTTATGATATTTTAGTGTCCTGACATCGCTCGGTCACGCCTAGCTGGCTTACCTAAAACAGCATATAGTAGCAAATCTTATATTTTAACCTACTAATACATGGTATTCATCACAATATTGTTGAGACAATAATATTGTAGAGACATAACACACTAGAGTAATAAATTGTATGTGTATGTAATGGAGTAAATACATGGTAGTAAAATTGAATATAGTATATTGTATAAAATATTATAGTAATACATTGGCACAAATGTGTATGTACAACAGACATACGCATTTAATTATGTATACAAGGAGGGTGGAAAGGTTACAAGAGGATGGAAAAAAGGCAGAATATAAGAGGGAAGTGGAGGAGTGACTGGGTAAATATGGATTGGAGCAGATGGGGGAATTGGAAGGTATGTGCAAGATATTCTCAGAAGAAATCTGTGCAGCATGTGAGGTGGTCAAGAGAAGACGAAAGGGAATGCAGGGAACAGCATAGTGGAATGAAGAGGTGAAAGAGGCTGTGGCACAAAAGAAGAAAACATATAGTGAGTGGATGAGAAACAGCGGCGTGGAAGAAGCTGAGAGACAGAAGAGAGAGTTACATGTAGAGAGGAAGAGGGAGGTGAAAAGAGTAGTAAGAGAGAGTAAGAAGAGAGTGGATGAGGAAATTGGAAGAAATTTGTGTGTAAAGTAGAGGGAATGTAAGAAAATGTTCTGGCAAGAGGTAAAGTGAGTTAGACAGGGTGCCAAAGAAGTTAGTTGGGGAGTGAAAGATAAAAATGGTAGATTATTAGTGGAGAAGGGAGAAAAAGTGAGCAGATGGAGAGAACGCTTTAAGGAATTGTTGAACATGGAGAATGAAAATAATGCAAGTAGATTACTAGTGGACAAGGGAGAAAAGGTGAGCAGATGGAGAGAACACTTTAAGGAATTGTTGAACATAGAGAATGAAGGCAATGGAAGTGTCAGTGGCTGGGGCATTGCCGGGAGATGGAGGGATGTGAGAAAACAGGAAGAAATCAGTAGGATGGAAGCTGTGGAAGCAATGATCGGTAGAGAGGTGGCCTGCAGTCCTACTGGACCCAGGTTCAAATCCTCGCTGGGGCAGGGAACAGTTTAAGGATTTGAACATCATGAAAAGCACACTTTACTCATCTACCAGAAGACCGCAGACATGTTGTAAAAATACCCCTGCTAATACCAATACACCAGTCCTGTATGAGACAGCACTGGCATATATTCAATATGGACGGTGAGTGTTAGCGCCGAAGTGGTGACATGTAGAGGTTTATATGTAGGAGGACTACTGGGCCTTGGGAGCAGGCTGTGACGCATATGCCCAGAGTCGAGCACATAAGAAAAAAATGAAGAGAGTTAAAATGGGGAAAGCCCTAGGAAGTGATGGAGTGTGTGGTGAAATGCTGAAGCACTGGGGAGAGAGAGTAGTAGAGTGGATGGGGAGGATGTGCAGACTGGCCTGGGAGGAAGGTAGAGTCCCACATGATTGGAAGTCATGTATAAAAACAAGTATGTGGTAATCATAGGGGCATTTGTCTTCTTAGCGTAATAGGAAAAGTATGTGGTAGGATACTTCTTGACAGAGTTAGGGAAATAACAGAGGAATTAGTTGGAGAAGAACAGGAAGGTTTTAGGAAGGGAAGAGGTTGTTTAGATCATATATTGAGTCTTAGATCTTTAGTGGAAAAGTTTATAGAGAAGGGAACGAAGTTGTATGCGGCCTTCATGGATTGGGAAAAAGCATATGACAGAGTGGATAGACAAGGATTGTGGAAAGTAATATATGGAGTAGATGGGAAGTTGTTGAATGCTGTGAAGAGTTTGTATGAGGGTGCTAAGGCTGCAGTGCGTGTGGATAGTGAACTGAGTGAATTTTTCTACTTGATGGATGGATTGAAACAGAGATGCCTTATGTTTCCATGGTTGTTCAGTCTGTATATGGATGGGGTTATAAAAGAGATACAAGGTAGGGTCGTGGATATTGGAGTGGTCCCAGTGAGAGAAGGCAGTGTTTGGAAACTCCCTGTATGGTTGTTTGCAGATGATACTGTGTTGTTAAGTAAAGACGAAGGTGAGCTGCAAGCCTTGGTGGAAGAGTTTGGGAGAGTGTGTAAGAAATGGAATCTAAATTTGAATGTAGGGGAGAGTAAAGTAATGATTTTCGAGAGAAGTGAAGTCAGTGACCGTACAGTGAGGTTGGATGAGTAGGAAATGGAAAATGTGGGTGCGTTTAAGTTCTTGGGTAATGTGATAAGTAAGGATGGAAATTTAGAGGAAGAAGTGCTTGAAAGGGTACAACAAGGAAGAAAGGTTGCTGGTTCCTTGAAAGCAGTGACAAGAAACAGGAAAGTGAGCATGGAAGTGAGAAAGTTACTACGTGACAGTATTGTGATACCAGTACTAACGTATGGAAGTGAAGCTTGGAACCTGTTGTAACGACACAATTCAAAAGTCGGAGCAGTAGAAATTAGTTGAGTGAAGCATGTGGAGTCACATAGAGAGACAGACTGACAAATGAGGAAGTGAAGAAGCGTTTTGGTGTGGATATGGATGTGATGGGAAACGTTAGGAGAAACACAATGAGGTGGTTTGGTCATGTGGAGAAGATGGAGAGCGAGAGACAGACGAGGAGAGTGTATGTGATTGAGGTGGAGGGGGGAGAGGGAGGGAGAGGCTGAGGATGAGATGCAGGAATGGAGTGGAGAGGTATCTGAGAGAGGGGGGTGTGAGCTGGGATCGGGGCAGTGAACTGGAGGAGGACAGGGCGATATGGAGGCAATTTGTTTGTGGCCACCCCTTACGGGATTACGGCGTTTGGCAATAGATAGACAATAATATAATGGTAGTACCATACCAAGACTAGAATAAGAGTCATTTATATGTAACGTACTTATTATCTGTATATATATGAGATATATTAATAGTTATATGAAATGGATACCTGTATATCAGTTTATCATCTATGCATGATAAGATATTATGTAATATGTTACACCATAATTTTCTTTCATTTTACATTTTTTCATTTATGTAAATTACACTGCTTACATTTTATACTCATTTCACTCAGCGGGTCTCACTTGAATGTTTACTCTTCCTCCCGTAAATCCGTCTCCAAGTTTGCAATCTTTGTTTGCATTCTATGCCTCACCAATAGTATTATGCTAAATACAATGGAGAATATTAAAAAGACAACTGGAGCTAGTCTATACACATAATATGGATTGAACATTCTTATACTCAATTCTTCCCAGGGCTTCATTGTTTGCTTGATTAATTGCATAGTTTCAAATTTAGATGAAGTCAACTTAATATTTGTGCTCATGTTTAAATCCATCTCAGACAATGGTTGGAGGTATTTGTGTGTGTGTGTGTGTGTGTGTGTGTGTGTGTGTGTGTGTGTGTGTGTGTGTGTGTGTGTGATTAAGGATGGCATAGCGATTGTTTGTAGCTAAAGTGGACAAAGATGGTGTAAGCACAGCACAATAGTCAGGTGCTATGTATAGTCCTGATGCTGAAATATGAGATAATGGTGTACCTGGACAAATTACGAAAACTGATGTGTTATGAGTGAAGCAGAAAACCTGTGAATGCCCGATGCGTTGATGGTGAGTTTATCTGTAGCAAATGTGAAGTTGCAGTGCTGATGAATGTCAAGATTTCTTGTGATAGCCATTTCACAAGGGACTGTTCCAATTGGGTGAAAAGTGAAAATGCACACAGGACAAAGGTGAACAGCATGTAAGGATGTACGACACTTTTGTTCAATCTTTGATTCAATAGCGAAAGTGACAGTGTCCTGTCTCTTTGAGACCATGATGAATTCGGGATTGGTGTTGATCTTGATGATAACCAAGGTGTCAATATTCATAGAAAGAGAATGGCATATTTGATAAACTGTGAACAGATTATCTGTTATGAATGGTACATGAGCTATTACTGATGTTGGTGTTAGAGTCGCTTCTAAGGATGAATAATATAGCATGAGATTCCTGTCCTGAAACAATGGCTTCAAACCAAGTTTATATATGTCATGACTGATTATTTGACGTAGATCGTGAACTGGAAGTAAGTTAATGGTGATCTTGCCGTTACCAGCATTCGCAATAACTTTTATCAAAGCTTGATAACGAGATCTAGTGTTGTCTAACTGGACCATTATTATGTCATGTTCCATGAATACTGAGAGGTGTTGAAAGTGTGACATATTTCCTTCCATTACATTAATTTTGTCCACACTCTGGTGAGTTATCCTTTCTGCCTTTCTGAGATTATTAAAGCTTTGTAGCCAACATTTTTATATATGTAACTCTTAATTCTTGTAAGAGATGAGTCGAGTTAATTGAAGAGCAGGAGGAGTTAAAGATGAATACAGGGAGTTGATCTTGACTTATTATCTTCAGAGAAAGTCTAAGTTGAGCAGCGTATGTATTATACAGAGACTTAATATACTAAGCAAGTCTAGTTGGACCCGTCTTCTTATTCAGTCTCTCCACTACCTTCCGGTTCTATGGCCAGTCTCCTTCTGATCTCAGAATCCTACATTCTGGTGCAGCAGGGGTCGTGTCACGTGTGTTACACTGTTGTTGAAATGTTCTAGAAGCCTGTGTGTGTGTATGTGTGTGTATGGTCACGAGGTGCTATTCGTGGGCTATTTTGCTGGTGAGAGGCATTCTGGAGAGGTGCTAACGTCATTTCCTTTTGGCCCCTAGGTTTGACATTGACTTAACCTCTAGACTATATATGTATGTTGCTAGCTATTATGTATTAAGATATTTTAGAGTCCTGACATCGCTCGGTCACGCAGCTGGCGGTCCTCTGACAGCAATCATCATTGACATATGCTAATCTATTAATACATAAGAGTCTTCTTCTTCACTCTTAATACATAATATTGATTATAATATTGTACAGATATAATAGTCATGATAATATTGTAATGATCCAGTAATTATTTTAAACAAGTTGTATACATAATTGAATATGATTAAATTGGTTACTGTATTACATTTTGTAAAATGTGTATGTATAACAGTGAAATGCATGTATGCAAAAAAAAAAAAAAAAAATAGTTCAAAGTTAAGATTATGGTAAGAGCTATTAACATTTCATATTGAGATAATGATACTGGTATACTTTCATATCATGGGTCATTCTTCTTTTTTTTTTTTAATTTAAAATTAATACTATATACAAAATATGTACACTTCATACAAGGGGGTTGGCTTGGATGTAAACTCTACCCCCACTAAATACTGACTCCAAATTTGCAATTCTTGCATGGATTCTGTGCTTTGCGAACAGCACTACTGCAAATACAGTGCAGAAGATTATAAAGACAGTAGGTGCTGGGCTATACACATAATATGGGTTGAACATACTCAAACTCAAATCTTCCTAGGGCTTCATTGTTTCATTGATCAGTTGCTTAGTTTCGAACTTAGATGAAGTCAACTTAATACTTTTGCTCATGTTTAAGTCCATATCAGGCAGTGGGTGGAAATGTTTGTGTGTATGACTGAGGATGGCGTAGTGATTGATGGTGGATAACGTAGACATGGATGGTGTAAATACCGCACAGTAGTCTGGTGCTATGTATAATCCTGATGCTGAAGTATGAGATGGTGGTATATCTGGACAGACTATGTAAACATATGTGTTATGAGTGAAATAAAAAAACTGTGTGTGTCCGATGCGTTGATGGTGTACAAGCTTATCTGGAGGAAAAGTGAAGCTGCAATGATTATGAATATTGTGATTTCTTATGATAGCCATTTCACAAGGGACTGTATCAGTAGGCTGAAAAGTGAAAATGTACTCAGGACAAAGGTGAACAGCATGTAAGGATGTGCAGCACTTTCGTTTCGTATTGAGTTGGAAATTCGATGTTCTGTGATGAGGTTCGCCTGTGACTACAGCTGTTAACCACTACTTTCACCAGGCCATGGAATTTCCTGAGTAATATCGTTCATCAACATAGCCCTAGAATTATCGAGAGGAGATCTTCATTCAACTCTGCATTTATCTTCCGAGATCAACAGTTGCTTCGACACGCCTCTCCGATCTGTATCAATTGGGTGTAATTATATTTATTCATTTCTTCTCAGTGCTAAAATTAGGTATATTCAACTCCTTTACTTACTTTTATATATACACTTATACACTCACTAGCTATCATTTATTACAACTCATTTATTCATCTATTTAGTAAGGACATAAATAAAAGACGTATTTCATAATACCATACCATACTAACATGAGTTCTTTTTAGCTAAGTGATATGACAGGGATATTTTCGCCCCCACCCGTGTTAATACCAGATGATACACAGTTAGCGCCCACTGCAGATACACAATTAGGAGAGCACCAGGGCAACACACCCATTGTACAAAATTCACCACAAACTAAAGATCAAGAAACAAATACGTCAGTTCTAGATGATGAGTGGCAAACCCCCTCTGATGTAGCGAGTGAGGACTTTGTCTCTGACTTGCATACCTATGAAAATATACTTAACAAGGTTCATCACTCTGACAAAATCTATTCCACTATTCCCTCTCACAACGATAAACAAGTCCAAGATAAGTTAACAGTGCAACCAGTGAAAATTAACACCACAGATCAAGCTCAGATATTTGTTTATCACGAGGATAAAACTGCCCCGAAATTCTCTGGCACAGAAAAAGATAAGACTGACGTCATTTCATTGGTCAATCAGTGCGAACAGATCTTCATCAAGAGACATATTAAAGATGAACAAGAGAAAATTGCTATTTTTTCCTCTTGCATTGATGGAGAAAGATGTCCGGCAGGTGACTTACTAAGGTCAAATAATCTCCTCAGAGCTAAGACATATGATGAATTTAAAAGTGAATTTTTGAAGAAACTTTCTGGAGGTATGAACTTCTTGCCAGGTATAATCCCAGAATTACATAAGACTGTAGATCTTGTAAGGGAGCACACTACAAATCATGTGCTCAGTGAAATAACTGCTGATGTCTCCACGATCAAAAGGACATTATTAGCTACCTTAGAAAACTCAAACTGGATAACAGGAGATGGAAAGATGTCCCCAGACCTCGTCGTGGACATCATTGGTTATGTAGCTGCCTTGTGTAAATTACCTGAGAGGACCCTTAAGATCGCCAAGACGATTGCGTACACCTCAGGCATGTGCCTACTAGGCTTAATGAACGAGGTAGAGATGCAGTGTAGCAAAGCAGGGATGGTTGAAACACAATCACATTCTAGTAGAATGAGAGTGTCTGAGACAGTATCAGCTGTGAAAACAGCTACAACTACCCCACACAGAGAACAAAATCGATCGTGAACCGAAAGCAGGCAGAGCAAACAACTAAACGTGTCAAGGGTACGATCACAAACACCGGCTACAGGCAGTTTCATAAGTTTCCTCTCAGCCCGAGCAGATCTCGCGCCACAGACACCACTAAATATGGGAAGTCACCTCGTAGATCACAGTCAAGAGATAGGTCCATTCTATGTCATTATTGTGCAAAACCAGGACACACTAGGAATTAATGCTTTATCAAAACAAAAGAGGATAGACAAAAGACACAAGGATTTGGTCCTTACTGTAAACATCATAGGTGCCAAGGGCACTGGACCAGTAACTGCAAAACAGTAGAAAAAATAGTGTCTGTGTTCAAATCGGGGGAAGACCAAGTCATGACATAAAATGAACAGACGTAAAGAAAAGCAAGTCTAAAATTCACATAGGAGGCATGTTGGGAAATGAGTGTATCCTGATACCAGCTGTATGTGAGGATCAAAACGTTTCCTTATTTTTAGACACAGGCTCTCCAGTGAACTTAATAACACAAGAAGAAATAAATAGAATTCTTAGAATAAAAGAAGAAAGTAACTTTTCTGGAAGAATCTGATTTAGACTTATATACAGTAGATAGAAAACAAATCACAGTAAAAGGTATGATACGGTTAAACATCAGTTTCACAAAGACTACAAGACCAATCTCTGCATTTTTCTATATCGTTGAAAACTTAGCAATTAAAGCTCATATGTTACTGGGCTTAAGATGCATGAGAACAGATAAAATAACTTTACTCCCACAAGTGAATGGAATAGACTTTGACAATGAATTCATAGAGGAAATACCATCAGAGCCCTCACCGATTAGTAAAAGAGAACCAAAAGGATTTGGTAATATTAAAGGCTTAAACAAACATACACAAAGAGATGAGTGTATAGATCCACTCACACCTCCCTCCCCCCCAGCCTCCATGATTAGACCCAGGTAACAGTACTGATTTATCATTTTTTCCCGCCCATCTCACCAATGATTTAGTTATACCACCTACTTCCTATATGAAAGTTACCATAAAGAGCAAATTTCGAAATAGTACTGTTCTTGTCTTAGAAGAATTATGTAAAGGGATTGTCAGTAGAAAACGCATTATGTCTGATGAACAACGAAGGGCAAACTCAGATATTCACAATTAATCACATGAATGGTGAAGTACAGTTGAAAAAGGGGACTTGCATAGTTAATATTGAAAAATGTCCCGCCCCTGTGAAGAAAATAGTTAGAGCTGGAGTGACAAGTGAGATAAAATCTACTGATAGAGAAAGCATAAAAGAGAATTTAATTCACTCAGGTGAATTGGATGAAGAAAATGATTTGTTAACCCTGTTGGAAACGCACAGGGACACCGTAGCATTACCCGGAGAACAATTAGGGTGTACTAACCTGATTAATCACCAGATTAATGTGCACCCAGATACACCACCAATTTTCATACCAGCCTACCGGATCCCACAATCTCAGTGTACACTCGCAAACAAGTATGTCGATGAAATGTTAAAACTTGGAATTATTGAGCCATCAGTCTCCCCGTGGAATGCCCCATTATTCTTCGTGCCCAAACGAAATGGAGAAATGCGTGCGGTAGTAGATTACCTTAAACTAAACAATCACACAATATCAGACCGATTTCCCATGCAGTTGCTATGCGACATCCTACAGAATATTGGCCTGGAAAATAATGTATTTTCTACGATCGATCTGGTAAGTGGATATTACCAAATTCCTGTAGAACAGGAGTCACGTAAATACACTGCCTTTTCCAAAAATAGAGGACACTATCAGTACATAGGGATGCCCATGGGACTGAGGACAGCCCCGGGCACATTCCAGCGTCTTATGAATTACTTATTGTCCGGAATTTTAAGACAAGGAATATTTGTTTATCTTGACGATATTATAATCACAACAAAAGATATCACACATCTCCAGAAATTAGACCTACTTTTACAAAAGCTTGGTGATGCTGGTTTAAAAATTAAGCTTTCTAAATGCAAATTTTGCTTTAAGGAAATAAATTTCTTAGGCCACAAATTAAGTTCTGATGGTATTCAGACCACTGATGACAAAATACAGGCAGTGAGAGATTTTCCTGAACCCACTACGACTGACGAAGTTTGACAATTTTTAGGTCTAGCTGGGTACTATAGGTCATTCGTACCACAGTTCTCTCATATAGCTTTTCCTCTATTCCAACTACTCAAAAAAGATGCTATATTCCAATGGGAAGAACAAAGACAAGCTTTTACTAAACTAAAAATTAAACTAATAAATGCACCTTGTTTGGCATATCCGGATTTCACAAAATCATTTATTATATGTACAGATGCATCAATTAAAGGATTAGGGGCTGTACTGATGCACGAACATAAAAGAGGAAAGAATCAACCAATTGCATTTGCCAGCAGACAAATAAAAGGTGCAGAGAAAAATTATTGCACTACAGACTTAGAGGCACTTGCAGTGGTTTTTGCATTACAAAAGTTTCGAGATTTAGTATATGGTTACGAAATACACTTATTCACCGACCATAAACCACTAGTTGGTATGTTTAAAGAAAAACTCCTCTCTGGGAGGAGAGCAAGATGGAAATGTACAGTCGAAAACTACAATGTACATATTTATTATATACAAGGTAAAATGAACATAGTAGCCGACGCATTATCTAGGAACACGAACACAATTCAGGTCGCGGCATTAGATCTGAAAAGAGACATCCCAAACCATGATGATATAGCAAAAGCACAAAGACTTGACCCAATATAGTCTAAAGTTATATACAAGTTAGAAAGTGGAGATGACATACAATTACCCAAACTACATGTACCACTCGAACAATTCACAATAGTCAATAATACTTTATACAAGATCAACCCAGGACAACCAAAACGCCAAAGAAATAATAAACAATTGGTAGTACCTAATGACATGATACCCCAAGTATTACGAACGATACACGATAGCCCACATGCAGGACATCCTGGAAAGGATAGGACATTCAAACAAGCCCTGTTGTTATATTACTGGCCTCCATTACGAAAAGATATAAACAATCATATAGACAGATGCGAATCATGTGCAAAACACAAAGGATACCCAAAATCACCTGCACCGATGGGTAATTACCCTGTACCACATCAACCATGGGACGTTGTCGCTGATGATTTACTCAAGATGCCATTATCATACAATAACAACCAGTATCTATTCGTAGCAACGGATCATTTTTCCCGTTATGTAATTTTAGCTCCAATTAAAGATAAAACAGCAGAGACAGTAGCAAATACAATAATAGATAATGTAATATGTCGCTTTACTACCCCAAAGATACTAATAAGTGATAATGGAGGAGAATTTAATTATATCTTACAAGAAATATGTAAACAATACAATATCAAAAAGGTTAACGTTTTAGCCTATCACCCAGGATCTAATGGTTTGGTAAAGAGACAAAACAAAAAAGTATTAAATGTGTTACGACACATTCTCAGTCAAAATTATGCAAGCTGGGATGATTGGATTCCCAGAGTAGAAGCCTCAATTAATGGATCTATAAATAAATCCATAGGTGACACACCACATTTCATTATATATGGCACAGATAAAAAACTACCATATGAGCTCCTAGAAGGTGACAGTCTGCCCATATACAATTACGATGATTACTCTAAACTCCGTTTACGTGAATTCCAGGACATACACAAAAGAGTAAAAAAACAATTGATGATGTCCAAGGAAGAGATGACGGAGGCATTTAATAAAAAGGCAAGAGATTCGCCTATCAGCTTAGGAGACATTGTCTATGGTATCATTCATACGAGAGACAATAAATTATCCCCAAAATTTTATGGCCTATACAGAGTAATTACTGTAACATAAAAGCAAACAAAGTTTTCATTAAATCACTGTCAAGTGGCGAAGAGAAACAAGTTCATATTGGCCATTAAAAACGAGTTTCAAGGGAACTATCCAATAAATATTCAGCCTCGGATACGACCGAACAAGCGAACATAACTCATGAAACCAATCAAGAAAACAACAATAATTACAAAAATACATTAAGGTCATATACCAAACAATCAAACACAGATGCAACTGTTCCAATAAAATCTACAGTACATCATTTACGAGATTTAGATATCTATTTAAACTCCTTCTATAAATGAAATAACAATCAAGTTATTGTTCTACGTTAGTCAACCGTAACGCACATCATCACTATCATCGACCACAGCATGACCATATTAGAAAATTAATAGATTTTTTTGTCGGTAGGTAGCGATGAAGGGATTTATGCTATGGATTCTCCTCTACATAGCAAGAGGATATGCTCACTTAGACCCCCAACACATAGTACGGCAAGGATGCCTCATAGCTCCAACGGCCACGACGTCAATCGTAAAAGATGTCATGAGTACTGAAATCAGTTTGGATTACTTATACGAATTACCTTCTTATCTAGAAAACATCGCCAGACCCATGAGGACCCTGGACTTCATAATAGGAGGCTATGTTTCACAAGCACGTAAGACAAAGGAAGTGGATGAAACAGTGAAGTTAGCGAAATGGAAAATAGAACAGGTTAAGTCAACTATGCTCATCATGATCCAAGATCTCCCATTTCATGGAACGGAGGTATTGAGCGACAAGAACAACATCACACGTATTCGCCAAAAGCGCGGTTTGTTCGACCTGGGTGATGCAGTTCTTTGGAACATCTTTGGATTGGCTACAGAGGAAGACCTTCAAGAAATAAACAACAAATTTAATAAAATAGCTTAGGTACTAATATACCAAAATAAATTCATCACAGGACATAACTCAGCAATGAAGACAATAGTGAAAAATCTGAAAAAGGCGGAAAACATAGCTCTCGGAAGTGTAGATAAAATAAATGACATGGAAGGTAACATAACACTTTTCCAACACTTCTCCATCATCACGGAACACATTGACACAATTCTACTACAATTAGACAACACTAGAGTTCGTTACAGGGCACTTATGCAAAGAATTTCGAATGCCGGGGATGGCAAGATCACAATTGACTTACTTCCAGTTCATGAGCTACGTCAGATAATTAGTCAAGGCATACATAAACATAAATTGAAGCCTTTGTTCCGAAGTAGGGAATTCATGCAATATTATCCATATTTAGAAGCAACACTAACACCAACATCAGTAGTAGTTCATGTACCATTCATAACTGATGACCTGTTCACATTATATGACACAGTAGACTCGTAGACTCGTAGGCTCGTTCGTTACTACCACCATTTAATGTTAAAGCTTTGTAGCCAATATTATTACCCTCTCGCGCACGATAAGTTTCAGTAAGTTTTCTGGCTCACGATTTTTCACTACGAAGCCGCCCGGCGGAGCGCGCGCGCGGCAAATTTGAGCGAATGAAACATATTCTTGCCTTATTTTCGCCACCCAAAAATCCATGTATTCCCATGAAACCTTCCTCAAGGTAGGCATCGATGTTTGTTCTATCAGATAAACAGGACCAAAACACAGGAAAACACCAGCAAAAAAAGTTATTAGCCCTGGAAGCATGGTCGAGTAAACTGTTTTCACTTCCCAACATCGCCGTTTGAATGTTTTCCATCATATAGGAAAATGATCTAATAGGTTTTTATAGGGAATTTCATCAGCTTTCTAACGAAACAAATCCGGTTGAGATATGATGTATACTTTTCGAGAAAATGGCCAAAAACTGAAAGCCATTTTCGGAAAAAATTCACTGACCTCTGATAGCTAAATTTTCCCAGACACCTTATGTTTTTATTACATAGTAATATGCCCAAATTCACCAGCTTTCCCCATCTCAAATATGAACCCCATACGCCTCATAGTTCTCGAGTAAATCGAAAGAAAGTACTAGGCACTCCGTCCGTGATTGACTTTCGTGATGCACGCACGGCGTACGCAATGTTCCCTCCTACGTAACAACGAATTCTTATCATAAATATTACATAATTATGTATTGTACATACGTAGAATTTACTGCTCTTTATCATGGTTCAAACGTGAAATCGATACGTCCAATAGTTTTCGAGTAATTGGCCGACAAAGTGAGAGTATTACTACGAGCGTTAATCAATGGTAACAGCCGCGAAGAGACACTCATTTCCACCGCTTTTTCTCGTACAAAACGTAACATAATGCTTACATTCTGGTATTGATCATACGTAGAATTTAGTGGTATAGATCATGGTTGTTACAGAAAATAGATAAGTCTAATAGTTTTCGAGTAATTGGCCGACAAAGTGAGGTTATTACTCCGAGCGCTTGTCACTGATAACAACCGCGAGGAAAAAGAAAAAAACCCTCGCCCTTTACCCCCCAAAACGCTACCAAAGGCTTACATTCTGGTATTGATAATACGTAGAATTTAGTGGTATTGATGATGGTTGTAACAGAAAATCGATAAGTCTAATAGTTTTCGAGTAATTGGCCGACAAAGTGAGGTTATTACTCCGAGCGAATGTCACTGATAACAAACGCGAGGAAAAAAAACATTTCCCTCGCCTTTTACCCCCCAAAACGCTACCAAAGGCTTACATTCTGGTAATGATTACACGTAGAATTTAGTGGTATTGATGATGGTTGTAACAGAAAATCGATGTCTAATAGTTTTCGAGTAATTGGCCGACAAAGTGAGGTTATTACTCCGAGCGAATGTCACTGATAACAAACGCGAGGGAAAAAAACATTTCCCTCGCCTTTTATCCCCCAAAACGCTACCAAAGGCTTACATTTTGGTATTGATCATACGTAGAATTTAGTGGTATTGATGATGGGTTGTAACAGAAAATCGTTAAGTCTAATAGTTTTCGAGTAACTGGCTGACAAAATGATGTTGTTACTCCGAGCGCTTTTCACACAACAACCGCTAGGAACAAAAACATTTCTCTCCCCTTTTACCCCCCAAAACGCTACCAAAGGCTTACATTCTGGTATTGCTCTTACGTAGAATTTAATGATATTGATGATGGTTGTAACATGAAATCGATAAGTCTAATAGTTTTCGAGTAATTGGGCGACAAAGTGAGGTTACTCTTCCGATCGCTACCAACTTTTACACACACTGTTTTTTCCTTGCACACCTGCCTGAAGACTATGCTACCAACTTTTTTTCCCCTCTATCTGTACAGATTGTTACATCTTCCATGGATGTTTTCCTATTGTTATAACCTACTACACATAAACATAACTCTTCTATAGTTACTGCTGTGGAGATTTACTTTCTTTCATATGTGTAATCTGTAGGAGAAAATGGTTATTTGTCTGAAAGTTGGAGAGGTAATGGTAATAGATTATTATATATATCAACAAAATTTGCAGAACTCACTTCCTCCAGGGGTGTTGATCCAGTTAGACCAGGGATTTGAAGATGAGGAGTTATGTAGTGTGTGTGTGTGAGTCAGCTTCTCCCTGAGAGTATGAGGCAACGCTATTTTTAGCACACACCACACTCGTTCACGGAAACTCGTAGCTTGTTTGATGTATATTTCATACAATTCCATACGCATTTACACTATCAGAATCACAATAATTCCAGCCCTAAAACACCGGTAATTCTCCCCTCCCGACTTCAGGTTTGCCCCTTCACAACACTCTGTTTCATGCCGTACGTAACGCTTGCTGGCTCCATAATTTCACCAAGCCATCCACAGTATGTTTCACAAAATATATATTTATGCCTTGGCTTCATTTATATACGTATTTCCACTCACGCCATATGGTCTACGGGGGGGCGGAGTGGCGAAACCCTGCTACACTGACCATGCGTCTGGCTCCAAGGCCCAACGGTTGCTAACGGCCAGAATTGCTTTTCAATACATATATGTATGTTCCATCGACAATATCACGTCACTATATGTTCACATACAATGTATTATCTCACTGAGTCAATAGGGCCTTTGCCTCGGGTGAGAGGGGGAGAATTATGGACGATTTAAAGGGAACCACGAGCTGTCAAACACTACCGCATGACTGCTCGACAAACACTGAGGTTGGAGGGAGCGGGCTGAGGTAGATAAGGCAAAGCAGCGCTGCCAATGACTTACCTCAAGAGAGCTTTGGCGGCCCTATGACGCGTCCAAAAATCACGCAAATCGGCCTATAAGTTTTTTTCTGACGATTATTTTGGTGCTTAAATCACGCGATTCGAGTGACTGTGCCATATCACAAAGGAGGCGACGTCACTCGAATCGAGTGACTGTGTCTGAAAGAGTTTATATATGTAACTCTTAATTCTTGTAATAGGTGAGTCTTGAGTTAACTGAAGAGCAGGAGGAGTTAAAGATGAATACAGGAAGTTGATCTTGATTTATTATCTTCAGAGAAAGTCTAAGTTGAGCAGCGTATATATTATATAGAGACTTGTATTACTAAGTAACTCTAGTTGGACCCCTCTTCTTATTCACTCTCTCCACTACCTGCCGGTTCTATGACCAGTCTCCTTCTGATCTCAGAATCCTACATTCTGGTGTAGCAGGGGTCGTGTCAAGTGTGCTATACTGTTGTTGAAATGTTCTAGAAGCCTGTGTGTTTGTATGTGTGCATGTGTGTGGTCATAAGGCGCTGTTCGTGGGCTATTTTGCTGGTGAGAGGCATTCTGGAGAGATGCTAACGTCATTTCCTTTTGGCCCCTAGGTTTGACATTGACCTAACCTCTAGACTATATATGTATGTTGCTAGCTATTATGTATTAAGATATTTTAGAGTTCTGACAAGATTTTGCACAATCGTCATCATTGCTGTGTTTTGATTGCCAACTAGCTTCTGTTGATATGTTAATACTTGAGCTATCTTATTAAGTTTGTTGTTTATTTCTTGAATATCTTCTTCTGTACCCAATCCAAAAATATTCCCTAGAATTGCACCACCCAGGTCGAACAAACAGCGCCTCACACGTGCATGTGTGATGTTGTTCATGTCCCAAAGTGCCTTATTTCCACGAGATGGGATATCTTGGATCATGATGGGCATGGTAGCTTTTGCTTGATATAATTTCCATTATGCTAACTTCATGAATTCCGTCATTTCCTTTGTGTTACGAACCTCTGAAGCAGAACTTTTTATCATAGCTTCCAGTGTCCTCAGTGGCCTGGCAATATTCTCCAATAATACCGGTATTTCATATAAGATGTCCAGACTAATTTCAGTATTCATGATATCTTTCATGATAGCTGTTGAGGCCGTTGGGGCTATGAGGCATCCTTGCCTTATTATATGTTGAGGGTCTAAGTGAGCTGATCCTCTTGCTATATAGATGAGAATCCATGGTCTAGGTCCCCTCATCGTTATCTACAAAAAAAAAAAAAAATCTAAATAGTTAATCCAGTCATGCTGCGGTCGATGTTAGTGATGATGCACATTACAAACTGGCTCTTGGAGAACAATAAGTTTGCCCGTTGTTTCACTTATAAAAGGAGTTTAAATCGATATCTGGATCATGAATATGCTGTATTGTGGCATTTGGAGCAACAGTTGCACCTATTTTTGTTTGTTTGTTATGCGATCTTTATTTTTGTATGTACTGATTTTCTCCTAATTTATTTTCATCGTTTGTGTTCGTTTTTTCGCTGGCTTCCGAGGTTGCATAATTGCTGGCTAAATTCCTTGGGACCATTATTAAATGATCAACATGAATTTGTTTTTCTTCGCCACTCAACAGTGATTTAATTACTACCTTGTTTGCTGCCTTCTTAGTTACTCTGTATCGGCCTTCAAGTTTCGGTGATAGTTTATTGTCTCTAGTGTGAATGATACCATAGACAACGTCTCCTAAGCTGATAGTTGATTCTTTTGCCTTCTTATTGAATGACTCCGTCATTTCTTCCTTGGATATCGATAATTATTTCTTCCCCATTTTGTGTACCTCGTGGAATTCACGCAAACGGAGTTTAAGATAATCGTCATAATTGTATACATGCAAATTTTCACCTTCAGAATTTCATACGGTAATTTTTTCTCTGCCCCGTGGACAACGAAATGTGGTGTGTCTCCTGTAGACTTGTTACTGCATAATTAATTGATGCTTCCACTCTGGGAATTCAGTCATCCCAGCTTGCATAACTTTCACTGAAAATGTGTCGTAGCACATTCAACACTTGCTTGTTTTCTCTCTCTACATGCTCTTTGGATGCTGGGTGATAGGTTAAGACACAGACCTTTTTTTATATTGTATTGTTTACAAATTTCTTGTAAGACTTCAGAATTAATTTCACCTCCATTATCACTTATTAATACCATCGGTGTGGTGAACCTACATATTCTGTTGTCCATGATTGCACTTACCACTGTTTTCTGCTGTCTAATCCTTAACTGGGACCAAAATCACATATCTTCAGCAACGAAGATATATTGATTATTACTGTAAGATAAGGGTAAGTTAAAGTCAACCGCGACAACGTCCCATGGTTGGTTAGGTACAGGATATTTCCCTATATGTGCATGTGTTTGTGCCTCGCCCATGACTCGCATCTGTCTAAAAGATTGTATATATCTTTTCCTAATAAAGGCCAGTGGTATAACATCCGGACTTACTTGACCATTCTATCTTTGCCAAGATGTCCTGCATATTGACTGTCGTGTATTATCCTTCATCCGTGAGGTATCATTTCATTAGGTACCACTAGTTGTCTGTTATTTCTTCTATGATTTGGTTGTCCTGGGTTGATTCTATATAAGGCACTGTCGACTACTGTGAATTGTTCGGGTGGTATATGTAGCTTGGGTAATTGTATGTCCTCGCCACTTTCCATCTTGTATGTAACTTTAGACCACATTGGATCAAGTCTGTGCTTTCGAGATTTCATTATGGTTTGGGATGTTAACCTTTAGACCTAATGTCGCGACATGAAATGTCATCGGGTTCCTAGATAGTGCATCATCAGCTAAATTTATTTTGCCTTGGATGTAGTGAATATGTAGGTTAGAGTTTTGAACCGTACATTTCCATCTTGCTCTACTCCCAGAGAGAAGTTTTTGTTGGAACATGCCCATGAGCTGTTTATGGTCGGTGAATAGGTGAATTTCGTAACCATATACCAAATATCGAAACTTTTGTAATGCAAAGACCACTGCAAGCCTCCAGGTCTGTAGTGCAATAATTTTTCTCTGCACCTTTTATTTGTCTGCTAGCGAATGCAATTGGTTGATTTTTCCACGCTTATCTCCTTGCATAAATACGGCCCCTAATCCTTTAAGAGATGCATCTATGCAAATTATAAATGGTTTTGTGAAATTAGGATAGGCCAAGCAAGGTGCACATGTAAGTTTATCTTTTAATTCATTAAATGCTAGTTTTGTTCCTCTCCCCACTGAAATACAGCATTTTTTTTTTTTTTCAGTAGGTGAAATAATGGTTCTGCTATGTGAGAGAATTGATGTATGAACTATTTGTAGTAGCCTGCCAACCCTAAAAATTGTTTTACTTCATCCACATTTGTGGGTTCAGGGAAATCTCTTACTTCTTGTATTTTGTCTTCAGATGTGTGGATCCCCTCTGCATCTAGTTTGTGGCCTAAGAATTTTATTTTCTTAAAGCAAAATTTACATTTAGACAGCTTAATTTTAAAACCAGCTTTGGCTAACTTGTGTAGGTGCTGATCTAATTTCTGTTAATGTTCATCCATTGCGTGTTGCAATTATGATGTCATTCAAGTACACAAATATACCAATTCTTAACATTCCTGGTAGTACACAATTCATTACTCATTGGAATGTGCCTGGCGCTGTCCTTAACCTAACTGGCATTCTTTTATACCAATAATGCCCTGTATTTGTGGAGAGATCAGTGTATTTGCTTTATTCCTGATCAAGAGAAATTTTATAATAGCCATGAAGCAAACTGATTGTTGAAAATACATTATTTTCTGGTTCAATATGTGTCAAGACGTCACTTAACAATGGCAAACGAAACCGGTCTGGGATTTTGTGTGTTGGTTTAATTTACGGTAATCGACTACCGCACGCATTCCTCCGTTTTATTTGAGCACGAAAAATAATGGGGCATTCCACGGGGAGACTGATGGCCCAATAATACCCAGTTTTAACATTTCATCAACATATTGATTTACAAGGGTACGTTGTGTGTGCTACCCTATAGGCTGGTACATAAGTGTGTCCTGGTGTACGTTAATTTTGTGCTTAATCAGGTTAGTACACCCTAATGCTTCTCCGGGTAATGCGACACTCTGTCGGTGTTTTTGTAATAAATCCAGTAGATCATTTTCCACATCAAAATTTCCCGAGTGAATGAAATTCTCCTTTATACACTCTCTGTCCGTCGAGTTTATCTTACTTGAAGATCCAGCTATAGTTATTTCTTGTATAGGAACAAGACAAGTTTCTAAAGTGCATATAAAAGTTCCCTTTTTTATCCGCACTTCCCCATTCATCTCTAAAGTGCACATACAAGTCCCTTTTTTATCTGCACTTCCCCATTCATCTGATTAATTAGGAACACATGAGTTTCCCCATCGTTATTCACCTGACAAGGCATTTTCCACCGAGAGTCTTTTCACTTTACATTATTTTTCTAAGACAAGAACGGGACCATTCTTCAATTTACTCTTTATGGTGACTTTCATATATGAATTAGGCGGAATAACGTCATATTGGTGAGATGTGCGGGGAATGATGTAGGGAGTTTACTGTCACCTCTGTCCCTGGGCAAAGGGGATGGGGAAAGGGGAGTGATGGCATGAGTGCATTTGTACCCTCGTCACACTGAGTCATTCTGTTTAGTTGCAACTCCCTTAGATTTTCTACCATTGTTGGGCGACAATTCTGGTGAAAATTCCTCCATGAATTTGTTATCGTAATGTATCCCATTCATGTGTGGGAGTAATACCATATTCTCTTCCTCATAGTTCTCAAACCCAATAACATGTTTGCTCTTATTGCTAAGTTCTCTACTATATAGAAATTAACAGGGACTGATGTCGTATTCTCTGTTAAACTGATGTCTAACTGTATCATGCCTTTAACGGTTATTTGTTCGCCATCTATAGCATATAAGTCTAGATGAGATTCTTCCATGAAGGTTACTTTCTTCTTATTTCTAAAAATCCTCTCTAGTTCCTCTTGAGTTATTAAATTCACTGGAGAGCCCGAATCCAAGAGTAATGAAATGTTTTGATCTTCAGGAAGTGGGCACCAAGATACACCCGTTTCCGAGTATGCTTCCTTGCGCACTCTAGGCTTGGTTTTCTTTATGTATGGTGGTTTTTATGTTGTGGCATGCCCTTCCCCAGACTTCAAAACAGATAGGCCTACTAATCTTTCAACTGTTTTACAGTGTGACGTCCAGTGTCCTGTGTTTTTATGCTTTTTGCAGTATGGTTGCATCCCTTTTTCATTATCTGTATCTTCCCTAAGCTTAATGTAACATTCAGATTTCGTGTGACCAGGATTCGCACAATAACATACCCGTAGAGTGAGCTTATCTCCCGAATGTGACCCACGAATGACTTTCCATATTTTGATTTTTCTGTGAAAGGGCTTCTTCTTGGACAACGCGGCTGCCCATGGCCTGGTGTTTGCGATCGCTGCCTCGATGTCAGCTGTTGTTTGGTTTGTCTGTTTTCGGGTCACGATCGTTTTTTTTCTCTGCTTGTGTTGCAGCAGTGTCTGTAATTCTCATTCTGGTTGTACTGGGTTGTGTTATTTCACTCACTAATGCTATGTTGCAATTCATCTCTACCTCCTTCATAAGATCTAGCAAAGACATTCCTGGGGTACAGGCAATTGTTTTTGCTATTTCTTATACCCTATCAGACAATTTACGCAGGGCAGCTACATAACCAAGGATGTCTACGACTTTCATTGGTGACATCTTGCCATCAGATGTTACCCAGTTTGAGTTCTCTACAGTGGCTAAGAGTGTCCTCTTAATTGTGGACACATCTGCTGTTATTTCACCAAGACAGGGTTTGTGGTATATTGTCTCATTAGATCCACGATCTTATGTAATTCTGGAATTATACCTGGCAAAATATTTATACCGCCAGAAAATTTCTTTAGGAATTCTGTCTTAACCTCATCATATGCCCGAGCTCAAAAGAGCCTATCAGATCTAAACAGATAACCAGCTGGGCAACTTACTTGGTTCTTCCATTATGAAAAAACAGCTATCTTTTCACTCTCATCTGTTATATGTCTTTTAACAAAAAGTTGCTCACACTGATTAATAAGACACAACACGTCAATGCAGTCCTTTTCTGTGCCTGAGAATTTTGTGAGATTTTTATCCTCATGGTACACAGACACCTGCTGTGGGGAAGGTTGGAGCTGTGCTGTTAGATCCGCTAACTATGGTGTTTGTTTGTTTGGTCAAATTCATTTGAAGTCCCTTTTCGTTATGGGATGGAATTGATGAGTATGTATTTCCTAACCTATGTATGCAATTAAGTTTTCATAGGTGTGTATGCTAGATCTATAATATTCGCTTTCTACATCAGAGAAAACTGTCCTAGAGACGTCATTATCCTCATTTCCTCTCACAGAAGTGTTTGTATCTTGATCTTTTGCTCGTGGAGAACTATGTGTGTTTGTTACGTTTTCCTGTTGTTCTACTAACTGGAATCGTCACTGGGTAATTCAAATGCTGTCTCCTCTGGCAAAAAAAACTTGATGGTGTTGCAAACATCCCGTAATAGCACTAATCACTAATTAAGAGGCACATTTTGCTAAGGAATGTTGTCATGAAACACTTGTATATATGTGTTAACTGTTCTTAATGGTAGGTGAGGGCACTCACCATCCACTCACTCAATGTAGTGCTGCTCTCGGGTGTCTCCCCTTTCCTCTCCTCCATTCTTGTTTTCTTCCACCCTCTTCCGTCTTTCCTTCATTCTTTCCTCGTCCTTCTGCCTACAGGTGACTTTACACTCCCTCTTCTCTCTTTCCTTCTCTCATTCTTTCCTCTTCTTTCTGCCTGTGGGTGACTCTACACTGAGTGACAAGCCAAATGGTTTCCTGTACACCAGGAAACCAGTTACTACGCGGGGTTGTAACCATATAACTAAATTTTGGCACCTGGTGGTTTGATGGGTAATTACGGTGCTCCAATCGGATTGAGCCGGTGAAGGCTTACATCCAAGGGGTGGTTAGGGTTTATTGCTCACGTAATACCACTCAGGGATGAGTGAGGCTGGTTACTCTTATTTAAAATGTCAGGAACAACTTGCCTGGCCCCGGGCTCCTACGCTCCTCATGGGGCAACGTAGGATTAGATGATGAATGAATGAATGAATGTTAACTGAATAGATAACGACAATGATTAGGAATAAATGAATTCTCTCTCTCTCTCTCTCTCTCTCTCTCTCTCTCTCTCTCTCTCTCTCTCTCTCTCTCTCTCTCTGTATATATATATATATATATATATATATATATATATATATACATATATAGTTATATATATATATATATATATATAAATGCTACTGTTGGTACCAGTAATTAGTATTGTACTTAACATAGATAACTGAAGAAGGCGTATGTACGTAAGTCTGTATAGAGATGATGAGGTGTTTGTTACTAGAAATAGTAAAATGTGGTAAGAAGAAATAAAGAATTAAATGGCGTGTGAAAGGCTTTCTCAGGTCGTAACGGCACTCACTGCCAGTTTGTTTGTTTTTGTGTTTTCTAGCCCTGTGTTCCTCAATAAATCTATCTTAAATGTTAATTAGTTTGATTGTTGTAAATATGAGAACTGTTTTGTATGTCTTGTGTAAAGTGTTTTTCAATCTTGTGGTAGCGATACATCGCTATAGGATAGTTTTTTTTTATTTTTTTTATGTGTCCGTCTCTGGGCGTAGGCTTAACAGCCTACTTCCAAGGGCCAGTAGTCCTCCTTCATACCATACACCACTACATGTCACCACTTCGGCACTAACACCCACCTTCCATATTGAATACATGCTAGGGCTGTCTCATACAGGGCTGGTGTATTGGTATTAGCGGGCGTATTTTTAGAACATGTCGGCGGGTCTTATGGTAGATCAGTAAAATCTGTTTCTATCAAATTCAAATCCTTAAACTGTTCCCTGCCCCAGCGGGGATTTGAACCTGGGTCCGGTAGTACTGCAGGCCAACCGACTGAGCTACCACCTATTAAAAAAACGGATTGTATATTTAAGCTCTCTTGGAAAAATAAGTGAACGAATATATAACTACCAGTAAGTGTATAATGATGTCACCCTCGGAGACTCAGCCCCGTGGTGATGGATCAGCTGTAAGTAATGATGAGTGATGTGAGTGGTGGGTTAGGGCTGATTCTGTTTGTGGTGCGTCGTCTGTTCCGTCACCACTGTATCAACGGCTCATTCCTTTCTGCTGAGTAGGTTGGTTTGCTGGATGAATGTTGCTTGTAGAGCTTGTTTTGTGGCAATCGTATATACTTGTAGTTTACCGTGAATCGTCGAACTGAAGAATTTTCGTAGCTGAATGTTGAATGTTGATAAAATCGTGAGGCGTAAGTAGACTGTATTGTGATTCGTTAGTTCACTGATTGCTCCCACTGTCGATACGTAATCGTACTGTAGATTGACATAGAAATTGGGAGGTTGATTGTAATTGTAGATTGTAAAACCACTGCCAGTATAAAGTTGTGAGGCGCCGTATGGCTCGAACTTGTAGTGGCTTTAGTTTTCTGTCGTGATAATAGACTCAACTGTTGACTTGTAGACGTGGTCCGTACGTTTTACTGCCACCATTTATAATGTAAGTAGTTGTCACTGAGCTCTCGCAAAAGTATGTTGAATTGTAGGGATTTTAAGGAGAGAATGTTCTTTGTACTTATTGTAGATGGCAGGAGAAAGATAAATATGAGTCTGGGGTTTGATTGCAGTTTATTTCTTCAAAGGGAGTATCTCACAAAAGCAGTACTGAGGTGAGTTTATTTCTTCAAAGGGAGTATCTCACAAGAGCAGTACTGAGGTGAGAGTGGTTTTATGTTTACTAACCCTGTGCACTCATTCCTGCCTCTCCTCACCGTGCCTCTTCTCTCTCCTAACTCCTTCTGCCCTGTCTCTCCCATTTCCTCTGCATATGACTGGTTGTGTCACGCGTGAGAGCACGTGGAAAGGAACCTTTCGAGACTGTGGAAAGTTCCCAGCCAGCGTCACACTTTGCTGTGTGTGAAATTCCTAACTAGAAAATGTGCAAACGTTATTTCCTCTAGCCCTATCGATTAGGCACGACTTTCTTCTAACCACTATATAACATATATACATTACTAGCTATTATGTAGGGTGTTATGATGTTTTAGTGTTGTAACTTGCAATACTTTGGTGATAAAAACTCCGTGTACAAACAGCTAGATAAGGAGTTTATTACAAGCTCACAGTAAAATAGTCTGCCCGTCTTGGCTGCCTGCTATCAACTGATGCAATCACGCCTTCGTTCAGGCGTGGGGGCCCTGGGAAAGCGTGCTGACCTAGCAAGTTTAGTGGAGGCATGTATGCATTGGGGGGGGGACATATATACATCGGGAGTAGACATATTGTGGAGGGGGTACACTACTCCCCCGGGTAGCTGAGATGGTGTCTCCTGACACCAGGAGTTATATGGCGTTTGATTATAGTAGTAAGGCAGGACCGGGAGGTTTGTACAAGGGATAAGTATGATACAGGGGCAGTAGGGGAGGCATGGCCATGTTTAGGGGAGGGAATTAAAAGGATATATACATATAAGATACACAAGGATTAAGAAGTACGAGTCCAGTAAGGGCCGAAGGTATACATAAACATAATGGGAATTACACAAGAATAGTTGGATACATGATAAACAAGGAGTAGATATGAGAGAGCTATTGTTTCTCGTTCATTTTTTTTTTTTTTTGTATTTTCTGTAGGATACACTGTCACTCAGTAATGCATTAAAGAAATACCATCATTTCCTAGTAGGCAGAGTTCTGTTCACAGTTTGGTTAATTGTTAGATGGCAATGGTAGTCACTGAATGTGACGGCACTAAGTACGGGGAGTTTCTACGTCGTGTGTAGGGCGTACTATGCCTGGAGCGACTCTGATTTCCTGGAGTCGACGTTCCATTTTTCCGACACAACAATGCACTGCACAGATGAGGAGGAGAAAACCTATGAAAGTGATAACCACAGGGGGAAACACAACTGTTGGATGAACCCATGAACGGCTGAAGGCCAGAGAGAATTGTTCCATAATGAAATCACTGTCATTGAGGAAGGTTAGCAGGCGCAAGTTAGGGGAGGTGATGGTAATGTTGGCAGATGGTAGGGTTGAAGGCATGTCGAGTGGTTGAAAGATGTCATAGGAGTGTTTACGGACAGCTTGGTGATAGCGAGTGGCGTAAGTGATGACGGACTCTGATTTGACGGTACAATAGTCAGGTGCTTTGTAGAGACCACTAGCGGGGAAGAATCGAACTGAAGAACCAGGACACATGATTGTGACAGAGATGGGAACAGCAAAGAAGAAGTACTGGACATGGTTGAGGTGAGCATGGTGGACCGGGAGGTCAGGAGCTGGGACAAAAGAACAGGCCGAGTAGATGGAATGGTTGCGAACTAGAGCAGACACACAGGGTGGAGCACTGCTAGGGAAGATAGTGAAAAAGTGAGTACCACAGAGACGAGAGGTCGGAGTAAGGGAGGAACATGGCTGGAGGTCTGTGGAAGAAAGGAAGGCAACGGAAAGATGATCATGGGAGAGGAGGAAATATTCTGAAGGAACAGATACTTGTAACAAGGAGTTGTTGAGGCGGAAAGGGAAGGGAATGATGTGGAAAAGGTGAAAGGTTATGGCAGAACGGAGAGGAATATGGAAGACGACGGATGTGGTGAGAAGAGTGGCTTCGAGAACAGGATAATAATATTCAAGGGAGGAGTAGGGGAGGACTGGGGAGAAACCGAAGGTGGAGTGAGCCCATTCCAGGACAGAACGGAGAGCTGAGACAGGGACTAAGTCGGCAGTGACACGTCCATTGATAGCATTGACCAGGATACAAACCAAGGTAGAGACTTGAGACAGGAGAGAGTCAACGGCCAGTTGGAGATTATCCATGTTGAGTTTGAGGTAGAAGAACTGAGAGATAACGTTGAGATCTGAAAGGTGGCGTTGTAAGATATCGGTGAAATTGTTTAGAGTGGACGGGACTTCATTGAGTTGGGTCGTGAGCTTCTGTAACATAGTGTGGTGGATTTTAATGACTCAGCGTTGTGATTCTAGGGCTGAAGCTAAATGAGTGAGATCAGATTTGAAACCAGAAATGTCATGGGCTGTAGCAACGCCAAACAAGCCACTCAGAATCTCACCACCGAAGTCGAAGAGACCTCGTTTCACACGAGAACGACCCACGGATGTCTGAATGGAAAATGTGTCATTGAGCTCAGTGAATCTTACTTATGTATTGCAATTGCCAGGAGAGTGGGAGAAAAAGGTTATAGAGATACTCATTCGGGTTGTGTGTCCCCATGAGGGCCGTGAGATTGTTCCTGATTCCGTGGAGCTGGTGCGCATAGGCAGGTAGGGCAACGGCTACGTCTGCCAGGGGCGCAAGATCGTAGCGCAAGGAGGCTACGTCTGCGATAAGCATTACCTCGCCTCCCGAGCCGACCAAGGCCCCGGGACGTACTCCACCATCGTCCTGACCTGACCCAGACCCCAGGAGGGTCAGCACTGCCAGCAGGGAGATCGCTAACATCGTACCTAGAAAATCAGGGTAAAGCTAATGGGGGAGGTCGTGAAGAGGTTGATGGGCAGAGCGCAGTTTGGACCGATAGTGATTGGTTCATGAATGAGCAGGTGGAGGTGGAGAGGAAGGAGACTGAGGGATAGGTGGAGACAAGGTAGACTGAGGGATGGGAGGAGGGGAAGAGGGGGCAAGAGGTTGTGTAAGTGACTCCTCCAACATGAGGCCACGGGGTGCTCGCTTTAAGTCATCGACGTGGACCCATCTGGTGTCCTTAGTGGACAGGTCCTGGAGGTGAAATTTGTTGCCTTGTTGAGTGAGGATGCGGTGGGGCCCTGTAAATTTGTCATCCAACTTAGAGGAACGAGTATGGGAATGAGCAAAGACAAGATCGCCTACATTGATAGTGATAGGAGAGGCGGACTTATGTTGGCGCTGCAGCATGTCCTCCTGAGAGGAAACCAAAGTGGATTGGACATACTGGTGGATTGTCTGGAAGTTGGCCAATTTTAGTTTAACATAATCATCCATGTTGTAGATGGGTTCTGGCTTTGAGGATAAGAGAGAGTATGGGAGGTCCTTGTCAAAACCAAAGAGGACGAAGAAGGGAGATTCAGCAATGGATGCATTGATGGAGCTATTGATTGAGGATGCCACTTGGGGAATCCAGTCATCCCAGGACGAACTATGGGAGCCTAGATGTCTGAGGCAGTCTGATTTTACGGCTGTGGCGTTCTACAAGGCCATTGGAAGCCGGATGGTTAGGCACGACATTGCACTTACTGATATGAAAGTGGCGACAGATCTCATGGAGAAGGCTATTGTTGAACTCTGTAAAGTTGTCAGTAAGAATGGTATGAGGGGTACTGAACGGGCAAATTACGTGATCTACAAAGGCACGTGCAACGCTCTTCACGATCTTGTCGGAGAGGGATACGAGGACACAGTAGCGGGAGAAGTGGTCGACCGCTACGAACAAGTACTCAGTGCCAGATTCTGTGAGACGTAGTTTTAAGAGATCGATTGAGACAGTTTCCCATGGTCGTGACGGGATTGGGTATTGTAAGAGAGGTGCTGGTAAGCCGGTTGATCCTTTGTGGCGGTGGCAGGAGAGGGAAGAGTCATAGTGGGCATTGATATCGCGGCGCATGGTTGGCCAATAGTATTTGAGACGTGCTTGGCGCAAGCATCGGTCTTTACCTGGATGGAAGCTTGAGGAGTATTAGGAACAATATGAAGAACCTTTGGGATCAGGGCAGTGGGGACAACAAGTTGGCGTACTTCTCGATTGGGCATATCTTTGCCTGTTAGCAGTGTTTTCCTGTACAAGAGATCATCATCTAGCATGAACTCATCTAGTGATACTGGCAGAGTAGGTAAGGTCGAGGCATCGCCAGATTCTAGGAAATAAATGACTTTGGGCCACATGGGGTCTTGGCGCTGAAAGTTTCGAACAACTTCTGACGTTAGTGTAGTGTTTTCAGTTACTTCAGGCTGCAGTGATGTTATAGCTGCTGCTACGTGACGGGAGAGTGCGTCTGCGACTACTTTCAACTTGCCTGGTACATATTGAAAAGTGGGATTGAAGTCCTGGATGATGACAGACCATCTAGCTAACCTACCTGTTAGGTTGCGATTCTTGAACAAATCACATAGTGGAAGGTGGTCTGTTTGGATATGCACTGGATAACCATAGACTATATCTCTGAAATGTTTCAAGGACCAGATTACCGCTAGCGCTTCGAGATCTGTGACACTGTAGTTACGTTCAGCGGTTGTAAGGGTGCGACTAGCATATGCTATTACGCGCTTCCTTGATGCTTCATCGAGTTGCATCAAAACGGCACCAAGTCCAGTGCCTGAGGCGTCTGTGCAGAGAAGGAAGGGTGTGGTATAATCAGGGAACGCTAGAACAGGGGCATTTACAAGAGCTGTCTTTAGCTTTTGGAAGGCCTGTGACTGGTCGTTAGTCCAAACAAAGGGCACATTCTGCTTGAGTAAGTGGGTCAGAGGAGCGGCGATCTTTGCATAATCCCATATGAATCGACGATAATAGCCACTGAGGCCCAGGAAACTTCATACAGCTTCGGTAGTGGTAGGTTCTGGGAAGTTAATAATTGCCTTAGTTTTATCGTCATTAGTATGAATGCCTTGTGCATCTATGACATGGCCTAGGAATTTGATTTTCTTTCGCAGGAAGTCACATTTACTGAGATTGATTTTCAGGCCTGCGAGCTGGAGGCGTTCAAAGACTTGCTGGAGTTTGGTAAAATGATCAGGGATGGATTTACTCACAACAATGGTATCATCTAGGTAAGCAAAAAGAGGGTGTCCCATCATACCGCTGAAGACTGAATGGATAAGTCGCATGAACACGGAAGGAGCATTTCTCAGACCAAAAGGGAGCCTCTTAAACTGAAAATGTCCGGAAGGGGTGCTAAAGGCTGTAACTGGGCGAGAGGACTCTTCCATTTCGACCTGCCAGTACGCGCTGAGGAGGTCTAAAGATGAAAAGACTACGTTATTTTCACCAAGGGATTATAGCAAATCAGTGAGGACGGGTGACAGAATTGACCTTACGATAGTCGACTACTGGTCTAAGGTTGCCATCCTTCTTTGGTACTAAGAAATGTGGGCTATTCCATGGACTGATGGAGGGTTCAATAATGTCTTGGTCTAACATGTTCTGTACCATTTGATCTGTCTGCTTTCTCTGGCTGTGAGGAAATCGATACGCTGGTATGCAAATCGGCTGAGTTCCTGGTAGTAGTTCAATCATATGTTTGACAAGGTCTGTTCTACCCATCGGTCCACCGGGTAAGGAAACCACGTTTCTGTACGAGGTTAGAAGGTCGAGGAGTTCAGGCGTATTTTCTGGGAAATCTGTGCAAGTGAGATGTGAGAGCATATCGGGTGAATATGTCGGCGCAGATCCCGTAGAGTTAATAGTACATACACCGATTGGCGTACTATCATCAGTCTGAATAGTAGGAATTGAGGAATCCTGGCACACCTTTATGGCCGCTGGGTATACTAGGAAGTCTCCAATCTTTACATCACTTTTAAGTTTTAGTGGAGCATTTGTGACACTGAGCAAGTACAGGTAGCATAAACTGTCCTCTAAGACTGTACACCACGCTGACTCATAAGTCAAGCCATTCACACAACATGTCTCAGGTAGTGTTAGTACATCCACTCCTTCTTTCGCACCGGCAACACAAACAGAGACTTTGGTGAACTCATGCGGTAACAAAATTGTGCACGTATTCGTTACTGCACGTTTCATCTCTGCGTGTTGGAGAAGATCATTCAGACTGTGTGAGGTAGGTAACTGAGACATGTCTGAGCCAGCGATAGTGTTGTCGGGAGAGGAGGTAAGAGCCATGTTCGAGGGCTGAGATGGTGTATCAGTAGACATTGAGGAATTTATGTCCTTGCTCGCAGTCAGTAAAGGAATGATCTCTGTATTCTCAGATGATGATAGTGGTGATTTGGGCTGGGTTGGACTTTTTGGTAGTGATAGGGACAGAGGTAATTGAAGGACTGATTTGATCGTAAGAACAGGACGGGGACATTCCACAGTGTAAACCGGGAATCCAGAAATGTCTGTACTATCACAAGCAGGTAATAATGCAATGGAGTGTTGTGCCATGGAGGAGAAACCAATAAGGGCATCTGCGGGATACTGCAAGTCATTAGTGACATGAAATTCAATGGGGATAGGGGGCAAATCTCTGTGGAGTTTGACTTCAAGGGTGACTCTTCCCTTAACCTTAAACTCTGAGCCGTTGACACCACATAGGTGAATGTCTGGTGGTTCTAGGAAACTGACGTGGTTGTGATGTCGATGAATAATTTGTAAGGAATTTTCAGAGATGAGATTTACTATAGATCCTGTGTCCAAGAAGAATGACGTTGGTATGTCATGATTGCTTCCGAGAATGACTAAACCCGAGGATGTTATGGGACCTACATGGCAGATGGGGAGTTGGGTGTCTGGTTCAACGTGATATTGGTCCGATACGGGCACGGTGCTTCCCCCGACTGTTGGCGGTTGAGGTAACGACATTCCTCTGTGGTGTGAGTCGTGCTTGATTTGTGGTATTTGCAGTGTGGACGACGTGAGCGGGAAGGCGTACGCTGTCTGGTTTGGGAGTGAGGACGTCTGTATGTACGGTCGCAACTGGATGCTCGATGTCCAGGATAACCACAGTGCCAGCAAAGAATCGAAGATTGTCTGTTCCGTTGGGCGCTAGATTGATCACGACCTGCGGCAGGAGAACGATGTGTGCCAGGTCTGCCGCGTGTGGTGGGACGGGAGCGAAATTGGTCTGGGGTAGTGGAGGTGTGACAGACTGAGGAGGCCAAGGGTTGGGTGGTGCCCTGACGCGTGTAGTTCGAACCTGTTCTTTCATGAATGGCTATAGTGACCTGAATAATTTTACCTCCTGGATTGAAACCGATTTCCAAGGCTAGCTCTCGCTGTGTAGGAGTAAGCCAGTGAAGGAATCTCAGGTAACCAATTAAGTCAGCAAAGTTGGTGAGTGAAAGCATTGGAACGCCATTCTTGTCTTCTAACCATTTCGTGCCTACCAGTAATTGGAGCATCTAGCTACTAGTTGCTTTCATGGCGGTGGCAGCTTCGCGGAGCTTGGCATATTGCGCTGGGACTCGCAAGTCCGCATCTAGTTGGTTTAGGAGATTAATGAATCCCATGAGAGACGTGGTATTTGAATGCTGGCAACAAAGGCTGATGAGTTCCGTACGAAAATCAGCAAAGGTACAAATGCTATCGAAATGTCCTGCATGGATCGCGGATCCGATGTCCGATTTGCCGTGGTGCAAGTGACCCATGAGGTAGGCCACTTTGAGAGATTCATCGGTGATTTGTCTATTGTGTATTTCTGTTTCAACTTCTCTGAGGAAATCATAGACAGACCAAGTTGGGTCCTGACCGGTAAATTTGGGATGATTGGCATCGTCGAGATAGATAGACTGTGGAGGGTTGGCCATGGCTGGAAGTGCAGAAGTGGTGGCAGGAGAGGTGTGGGAGAGAGAGAAGGTAGTGGCAGTTAAGGGCGAGCAAGACAGGGTATGGAGGGAGGCAGGAGAGGGAACAACAGGGGAAGGAGTAGAGGAAGAAGAAGGGAGTGTAGAGGCAGGAGTAGAGGAGGAGGTATCTGGATTTACGAGTGTAGGATGGGTAGTAAGTGATTCTGCGGGAAGTGAAACGGGAGTCTCAGGTACAGGGCGGTGGTACTCTTTGCCACTGCGTAGATAAGTGATTGTGTTAGAGTCGGCAGATGGGGTATGATCAGGTGATATTTCCGGGGTGAGAGGGCTGGTGTTAAGCGGTTGACGTGTAAAGTATGACATTTAATGTGGCAATGGAAAATGAAAGGATGAAGATGGATACGTAGGTGGAAATGTATAAATAAGAGAATGTATAAATATGAGAGAATGGAATACACGAGTAGGCATGAAAATGAATGAAGGTGCGGGGATGGATGGCTTAAATAAAAGGCGAAGGATGAGATGGATTATAAATAACGTAGGTGAAGATGAGAACGGGGTAATGGAAATGAGATGGAATATTTACAATATCCAATCTGTAGAGAAAATCGAGGACAATCTCTATAGAAAGGAAAGATATACTATAGTTACACAGTAGAAACGGGAGTGTCGAGATGTATGACGTGCAGGGGTGGCTGGGCGTAGCTGGGCTGGGGCAGGGCGGGGCGGGGCGGGGCGGGGCGGGGCGAGGCGAGGCGGCGGTGGAGAGACAACTGGGAGGAGAGGAGAAGAGACGCCGCGATGATTCACCGGCAGGGAGTGGCGGTCTTAGGAGGCTCCGTAATGCAGACAAGATGTGGCGGCGACGGAGGCCGGTGGTGGGTGGTGAGGGCAGATGTTGGTGCAAGGCAGGTGTAGAGCTGTTGAGTTGCAAATGCAGAGAATGGTGGTGGGCAGGCAGTGGGCAGACAGTGATAAGTGGCACCGTGGGGGCAGGAGTTATGATGAGTTTGGAACAGGTGCTGGGAACAGGTGCAACAGGTGCGTAGGTCGGCGACGGTGACACTTGCAGTCAGGAACAAGGCGTGTGGGTGGGGTTGTCTGAGAGGTGAGCACTGGTGAGAAAAATTGTACACTTGGAAAGCACAGCCAGGGATTACACCACTAGAGGCACTGAGGAGGTGCGAGGCTGGGAGATGCGAGACGTCGTGTATCTTGTGGTATCACTAAAAATCCAAGGAGGCGGTCAGAATCTGATGGTTCGAAACACCGCTGCTACCAAATATAACTTGCAATACTTTGGTGATAGAAACTCCGTGTACAAACAGCTAGATAAGGAGTTTATTACAAGCTCACAGTAAAATAGTCTGCCCGTCTTGGCTGCCTGCTATCAACTGATGCAATCACGCCTTCGTTCAGGCGTGGGGGCCCTGGGAAAGCTTGCTGACCTAGCAAGTTTAGTGGGGGCATGTATGCATTCGGGGGGGGGGGGACATACGAGTATATACATCGGGGGTAGACATATTGTGGAGGGGGTACAGTGTCTTGACAGAGTAAGCAGAATAGTCCCCACCATGAGATGATTATAAGACAGTATTAGCACCCTCATATTCTTATAAACTTTCAGCTGCATTGACTCGTTTGGCATTCGATGGAACAGAATAACAAAGTAGTCCCTAGTATGAGAAGTTTAATGCCCATTAACATTTTGAAATCATCTTAAATTATATTCTTGTTATCTCCCTTGGATTTCATTAGGTTAAGGGGACACTCCCCTGGCACGAGGGGTTAGACAAGTTAAGACAACCATTGTCTTCATTCACCAACTTCTCCCTGCTGCAGGGGGTCACCTTGACGTGGTGGCGGGGCTTGAAGCGTGGTTGGCGGTGCCACCTACTTTGGAGGCATGCCTACCTTTGTAGGGTTCGGTATTTGTCGGCCTTGTGGACCAAGCACCCCCTACATCACTGGTGGAGGAGGGCTGCTGGTGATGTTAGTCCATGCCCATTGCCATCTAGGGCGGGACTGTTGCCTCCCCACGTGTTTGCCGTGCGTGGCGTCCCGTAATGCTGGGAGACGGGAGTCCTGGAGGTTGAGCGATGCTGCACGCTGCGCCCTGCAGCTAGCAATAGACCTCTTTGGTTCCTTATTCTGGCTAGACGGGTGGCCTGGTTGGGCCCGACTAGGTCAATCGGCTGGTCATGCATTGGCTAGGGTCAAGTGGGCACTGGGGGGCCTGGTGGCTCCTATCATCCTGGAGTCACCCTTGCCTAGGTCCCCCAGTGGTTACCTGCGTATATTCCTCCGCTACCCCTGGGGTTGTCAGTGGTACTGGCCCTGACATATGACCTTCCCCTGTTGGGCTCCGTGGAGGGTGGGGGGGTGGGGGAATGAAGGTTTTTGTATGTATTATGGATTATTTACTTGTTCCTCCTCCTGCACCTTTCAACAAGTTCTTGGTCGTACATGGTCCTGCTGGGGTAGACCTCCGGTTATGTGACATTTTCCGGACCCATCGAGAACTGGTCACTGCTTGTGGTGTGACCCCTAAAGTTGTTCCACAGGCTGATGGCAGTTTGTTGGTAGAGGCGTCTGACCCTTCTCAGAGTGCGACTATTCTATCTTTAGCAGAGCTTTCTGGTCAGTCAGTTACATGCTCCCCCCATGCTTTCTTGAATCATTCTCGTGGCGTTGTCTATGCTAAGGAACTATTGACTTATGATGAGGCACGCCTTGTTGAAGAGTTGTCTGCCCAGAATGTAATAAAGATTGAGAGGATTAAGAAGATAAATGGTGACCTTGTGCCAACTCCATCCTTGATTGTGACCTTTGATTCCTTGAGACTCCCTGCTGTTCTTAACGCTGCATGGTACTGGTACAAAGTTAGGCCATATGTCCCTATGCCTTGTAGATGTTTCCACTGTCAACGTTTCGGTCATATTGGCCGGACTTGTAGGCGCCTTGCACTAGGTCTTCCAGCAGTCTGTGGGTTATGTAGTTTAGATATTCATGAGGGTGTGGAATGCCCTAGCCCTGTAACTTGTGTCAATTGTGGTGGTAAGCATGCTGCTTCTTCTAAATCTTGTGATCGTTACAAAATGGAACACGAAATTTTGTCTCTCAGAGCCTCCGAGAGGCTGAGTTTTACCGAAGCTAAGACACGTGTCCTGTCTATGTATGTCCGCCCTGGTGTGTCCTTTGCTTCTATTCTTTTTCAGTCAAAACCTGTTGTGCGCTGTCATGGAGCCCCTGCTCCACATTCTGATCTTACTCCTCATCCCTTGTCTGATACCAGACGTCCTACTACCTCTCCTTGTGGTCTCTCAGAAAGTCCAGTACCTTTGCAGTCTGCATCTCGTCTGGCGGCTGCTTCTGTAACGGCTGCTACTACTGTACCAGCAGCTACCCCTGTACCGTTTGCTACTCCTGTACTGGCTGCTACTCCTGTCCCGGCTGCTACTACTCTGCCAACTGATACTCCTGTTCTGACTACTAATCCTGTATCAGCTGCTCCTCCTGTAATGGCTGCTGCTCCTGTACTATCTGCTTGCTCTAATACTAATGTTCAGTCTACTCCACAGTGTGCCTCTACAGTTTCTGGTGCATCCCCAAGTTCTGGCATGGAGATGGAGATCGCATCTGCCAAATCAAATGGGTGAGGAGTGAGGAGTCTTTGGGTGATTCCCCTCCACCTAAGGTTCAAACTTCTGTGCCACATGTGGACTCTGAGGGGGCTCTTCACTCGGCAACCCAAGCAGTGGTGGCACCTAAGTCGGTGGGTGTTCTTGACGGTCTTTCTAAGATCTCAGTCCCTGCTTCTTGCTCAGGTGTATCAGAGTCTGGGCCATTGGATACTCAAAGGGCTCGGTCACCAGCTCCCTCTGATCAGTCACCTGGCAGCCAGGCCTTGCTAGATTCGGTTGGAGAAGGGCTGGTTGTCCCCAAGGTGCCAGCCAGGCTCCCACGCAGGGGTGTGGCCGGAACAAGTGGGTCTTCCAGGACAGTCTCTGTGCCTCGGGCTCATTCTGACGATGGACGGGACCGGTCTCGAGGTAAGGGCCCTTCCATCCATGGAAACTCTAAATCTTCATTGTCTTCTCGTTTGGTAAGGCAGAGCTCCACGCCTAGGAAGAAGGGCTTTCATACCCTTCCCAGTGAGGTGCTACATAGCCTTGATATTTCTCATTTCATATTATTTATTACTACTCACTATGGCTCAATCAGTACCAATTTGTCTCCAATGGAATTGTAGAGGTGCCATGGCGAATTGGGAGGAATTGCAGTTATTACTCTCTGCTCTGAGCCCGCTCTGTGTGTGTCTTCAGGAGACAATGATGGGGGATAAACAGTTCCCTTCTATTAGGAGGTATGAGGTCTTCCATGCATCTCCTCCTGGCGGTCACAGAGGTGGATGTGCAATTTTGTGCCGTTCTGATGTCCCCTTTATATCCTTTGAGATACAGTCTCCCCTTCAAGTTCTAGCAGTACAGATGCATGTTGGGAGGTGTTATACCATCTGTTGTCTGTACCTTCCACCTTCCATCCCTGTTATGCGTGCAGATCTGGAAACCCTTATCAGCCAACTTTCACCCCCTTTTCTTTTCCTTGGTGACCTTAATGGCCGCCATCCTTTGTGGGGTGACTCACTTTCAAATCCGTGGGGTGATCTTCTTGCCTCTTTGGTTGGGGATTTAGATTTGGTTGTCCTCAACGATGGGAGGTCGACCCATTTCCATGTTCAGACTGGCACGTACTCTGTCATTGACCTCACCATCTCCTCTGATTGTGCCCTTGATTTTTCTTGGGTGGTTTTGGATGATCTGCATGGCAGTGAGCATTATCCCGTGTTGGTCCAGACTACTCGCTCTGTTCCTGCAGCCTGTATGCCACGCTGGTGTCTGGTTAGGGCTGATTGGTGTCTCTTTGAGGAACTATGTGTATTTGCCAACAGGGTTACTGATTTTTCAACTGTCAATGATGCTGAACATTCTTTTACTAAGACCATTTTCTCAGCAGGGGTCCATTCCATCCCACGGACTTCTAGTGTTTTTTCCCGGAGACCTGTGCCATGGTGGAATGACGACTGCTCCATAGCAAAGGGAGCTTACAAAGTGGCTGCCCGTCGGTATTTTCCCAATCGTGATGTTGTTTTCCTAAAAATCCAGTTTCGCAAAGCACGTGCTCACTACAGATGGGTGATGAAGAATGCTCGCCGAAGCTCGTGGAGGTCGTATGTTTCTACAGTTACATCTTCTACTCCAATGCCTAGTGTGTGGAAAAAGGTGCGCAAGATTTCTGGTAGGTTCACGCCTCCCTCATCACCGGTGTTGCGACTTCACAGAAACCTAGTGTCTGCACCTGATGCAGTAGCCTCTGCTCTTGCAGATCAGTTTTGCGCTGTCTCAAAAAAGGATCCTTCTAGGCCATATGCTAGCTTTTGTAGGAATCAGGAGAGGCTTCGTCTTGACTTTAGCTCTTGTGGCGGAGAGCCATATGATTTAGACTTTAGTCTCCGAGAGCTGCGTTCTGCCCTCTCGGAGTGTGGTGACACTGCTCCTGGACCTGACGACATTCCATACGCTATGCTACGTCATCTGCCGACTGATTCAATTCAATTCTTCCTGGACCTTTTTAACAGGGCTTGGAGTGAGGGCTCTATGCCCAAGAGTTGGAAGTTGGCTGTTGTCCTTCCCATTCCAAAGCCCGGTAAGGACCATTCCCATAACTCCAACTATCACCCTATTACTTTGACATCATGCGTGTGCAAACTTTTTGAAAAGATGGTCAATGTCAGGTTTATGTGGTTTCTGGAGAAGGGTGGTTTTCTCTCTCCTTTGCAGAGTGGCTTCTGGAAATTACGGTGCACTACCGACAACCTTATCAGACTTGAGGCATCAATCTGTGAAGCTTTTGCCTCTAAGCAACATCTTGTGGCTGTGTTCTTTGACCTTGAGAAGGCTTATGACACTGCCTGGCGCCATGGCATCCTCCAACAACTTCATGCCTTTGGTTTACGTGGTCGTCGGCCTGTGTTGCTTAGAGACTTCTTGACTGATCTTGTGTTCCAGGTCCGTGTGGGTTCTACCTTTTCTGCGCCACTCTGCCAGGAGGAAGGTGTCCCACAGGGGAGTGTCTTAAGTGTTTCCCTATTTGTGGTGGCCATCAATGATATTCTCGACACTGTGTCTACCAGGGTATCCTCATCCCTTTATGTGGATGATTTAGCTATATGGTTTTCGGGCTCCCGCATGTCTGCAATTGAGCGGCGTATGCAACTTGCCTTGGACAAGATCTCTGCCTGGGCCACTTCCAAGGGTTTTCGGTTTTCCTCTTCTAAGACTGTGGCTATGCACTTCTGTAGGATGAGAGGGGTACACCCAGACCCTGATCTCCAGCTCTGTGGCAGGAGACTCCGTTGTGTGGGAGAGACGAAATTCTTGGGCCTGATGTTTGACTGTCGTTTGACTTGGGTCTCACACTTGGCAGGTCTTAAAGCATCATGTATGAAGGCTCTCAATCTTTTGAGCGTTCTGTCCCATATCTCCTGGGGTGCTGATCGGAGGACGCTCTTGCATTTGTTTTAGGTTTTTGTAGCCTCCAAGATGTCACATGGCTGCGAGATCTACTCGTCTGCCACAGAGGCCAGACTAAAAACCCTAGATGCTGTCTATCATTCTGGTCTTCGCCTTGCAACTGGGACTTTTCGGTCATCTCCAATTCCCAGCTTGTTGGTGGAAGCTGGTGTGCCTCCCTTAGATCTACTGCGTCAGTCTGTTGCAGCACGATGCTGGCTCCAAATTTGTCGCCTTCCAGACTCACTTGTCTGTAAGTGTGTGATGCAACAGTCTTGTTTTTTGTATTATAATAGACATCCTCGCATGCCTCGTCCGTTTGGCTATAAGGTTCGGGATATCATGGAGGAGTTTGGTTTGTTGACAGTACTTGTCAGTCCTGTTCGGATCCCAAGGGTTGCTCCATGGATGATACCCAAGGTGACCTACTGCAGGTTTTTTGCAGACTCCAAGGATTCTGTTGCTCCTCAGTGTCTTTTACAGTTATTTTTAGAACATTCTTCTAGTCATGGTGGATCTGTGCCTGTGTATACTGATGGCTCTAAATCCGCCTCTGGTGTAGGTTTTGGAGTGGTATTTCCCAATTTTAGCCGTGGAGGTAGTCTTCCTTTGGCTGCCACAGTTTTTACTGCAGAGTTATCAGCTATAGTTTTAGCCCTGAAGTTGGTGTTTGTTCACCATGGCAATCATTTTACTATTTTTAGCGACTCTCAAGGGGCACTTTTGGCCCTGGACTCTTTCAACTCTTCCCATCCTGTAGTTTTAGCTATTTTGGAGTGGCTGTTCCTCATTCGTCGTCGAGGGAAGAGAGTGGATTTCTGCTGGGTTCCGGCACATGTTGGTGTCATAGGTAATGAAAGGGTAGATGCACTTGCTAAGGCTGCAGCTTTACAACCTGTACGTGCTCCTTGCCCTTTACCTGCTACTGATTTACGCACTTCAGTGTTGTCTGCTGTTCGTGCTTGTTGGCAGTTACGGTGGGATAGCGTTCCTGTCAGCAAGCTAAAGGAAGTCACCAAGTTCGTCTCTCAGAGAGTTTGTTTTACAATACCTCGTAAGTTAGAAACTGTTCTGGCTCGTCTTCGCATTGGACATACCAAGCTCACACATGAGTTCCTCATGTGAGGAGGTGTGCAGCCTTTCTGTGATGACTGTTTGGTTCCCCTTACTGTCAGGCATTTGCTAGTTGAGTGTCCCAGTTTGGGAGACTTACGTCGGAGGCTGCTATTGAGACACCGAGGGGAGGGTGGTGCTTACTGTCTCTCTTCGATGCTTGGGAGAGAACCTGGTACCCCTGGGGACGATTTGTTTTTATTTCTGAGGGAGGCTGGCCTCCTTCACCTTTTATGACTCCACTGTTTTAACTTTGATGTTTAGTTTTTAATATGGAGTTTTACTTTATAATGTTGTTTATATTTCTACCGCTTATATTTTTGCTTATACAGCGCCATATGACCATGTTGTTGCGGTGCCATGCGTTTTATCAATCAATCAATCAATCACCAACTTCTGTGGTAACGATCTGTTAACAACATTATTATCAGACGTCATTTTGCGTGGTGATATTAATTTTCATTTTGTATACTCGTCTCCTTGCTGTTTGAAGATGATGATAGAGAAAAACGCCTACTCTCTATTAAATACAGGAAAAATTAAGAATAGGGCACTAGGCTTTTCTAAAGCGTAAACAATCAGTACCATACTCAACGTAAGCTGAAGAAAGAATATGGATCAGAGCTGTACAGTTGCCACATGAAATCCTCTACATGTCATGGATTGAGAAGAGCTTAAAGTGGAGCTATGAAGTGCTTGGGCCAAGATACTGAACTGCTGCCTTATCTCACTGGATTCTGAGATACATTCTATTAGGTCCCAAGATCATGCAGCAGGAGTGTGATCATGTGGTTAGAGAACCGTTCTGCTGTTTGTAAAGGAAGCAACTATGGTCCTAGGCTGTGTCAGGGAGCAGAATGATTGTATGAATCCCAGAAATGTGTCCCAAGATCATCCCCGTAATTATCATTGGACTAGTTCTTAATGAGAAGGTTATTGTTGTTGACTCCTAGACCCAACTGAATCTGAAAGCGGACTGCAGACTCTAGCTGCTTTCTCCTCCAGTCAGCCATTCGCCCTTCAGAGGACAAAGGAGGAATAAATGGATAATTTTACACCCGGGTAGCGGAGCCATCCCACTATCCCGGTGCCACCACGGGTGGTAGGTGAGGGAGCCCATCATCCACCCACATAGTGTAGTGGTACTCTGTTTTTAGGGTAGGTCAACACTGAGTGGCAAGCCGAATGATTTCCCGTAAACCAGGAAATCATTGACATCACTGGGTGGTAACCTTATAACTAACCACCATGTGTTCCCTACGTGACAACAAGTGGGTTAGCGGAAGGTAACTGCCCCTCCTTGGAAAACAACTATCTAAAAATACGAACAAGAAGCCTCGGACCACGACTGACCAACAGGTGACGACTAAGGAACGAACAAAGGAAATGGAACAGATTACGATATGGAATGTAAAGTGAGCAAATAATGAGGTGAACGAGACAGAGATTGTCCAGGTGCTTCAGGATGCTTGAGTGGATGTATGTAAATTAACTGAAATTAAACGGCGAGGTGAAAGTGTGAGAGAACGGGAGTATGAATGGGGTATATACGCGGGAGTGGGTGAGAATGAGAGGACAAAAGAGGGAGTGTGTAGTGTTGTGTGCAAGAGATGGAAGGAGAATATAAGAGAGTATGGATCAGTTGGCTCAAGGATTGTGTGGGATTCTGTGTGTGTGTATGCTCCAGTGCAAGATCGCGCAAGCAGAGTGAAAGAAGTGTTCCGGACAAATTAATGTGGAAGCGTGCATGGATCATGTTGAAAAAAAGAAAGGGTGTTTTTGACTGGAGATAGGAAGGGGAAATTAGGGAATGTGAAGGTCGTTGGAGTAGTTGGTGAGTGTGATGTGCCTGCAAAAGTGGATGAGAATAGCAGTTCTCTAGTAGACATTAGTGCCGGGAGGGGGTTGGTGATAGCTAACCCCCTCTTCAGACACAAAATGATCCACAGGTATTCATGGCCAGTGGTGAGATGGGTGGTGGTGAACTAAATGAATGGAAGGCAATGATTGATTATGTGTCTGTGGATAATAGAATGAGAAGGGGTGTAATGGATGGAATAGCATATAGAGACTGGAGGAGTGGACTTTCTAATAACTTGGTTGTGGTGAAAGCCAAGGTTTAAATGAAATGGAGGAATAGAAGAAAGGAAGGACAGGAGGGAGTAGTTCATACAAGGAGGGTAGAAAAGTTACAAGAGGATGGAAAAAAGGCACAGTATAAGAGACAAGTGGAGGTGCGATTGGGTAAATATGATTTGGAGCAGATGGGGGATGTGGAAGGTGTGTTCAACGTGGGGTGAAGAGAAGACGAAAGGGGGTGCAAGGAACAGTGAGGTCGAATAAGAGGTGCGACAGGATGTGGCACAAAAGAAGAAAGCATACAATGAGAGGATGAGAAACAGGGGAGTGGAGCTGAGAGATGGAAGAGAGAGTTATATGCTGAGAGGAAGAGAGAGGTGAAAAGATGAGTAAGAGAAAGACGAAAGTGGATAAGGAATTTGGGAGGAATTCGAATGTAAAGTGGAGAGAATGTAGGAAAATGTTTTGTAAAGAGGTAAAGAGAGTTAGACAAGGTGTTAAAGAAGTTAACTGTGGAGTGAAAGATAAAAATGGTAGATTACTAGTGGAGAAGGGAGAAAATGTGAGCAGATGGAAAGAACACTTTAATGAATTGTTGAACACAGAGAACGAAAGTAATGCGACTATAAGTGGCTTGGGAATGGCTAGAAGGAGGGATGTGAGAAGAGAGGACGGAATCAGAAGGATGGAAATTGTGGAAGCAATGGAGAAAGTCAAAATGGGGAAAGCCCGAGGAGTTGATGGAGTGTGCGGTGAAGTGATGAAGCATCGGAGAGAGATAGTAGTAGAATGGTTGTGGAAGATGTGCAGATTGGCCTGGGAGGAAGATAAAGTCCCGGAAGATTGGAAGTCACGTACAATTTTTCCCCTGTACAAATGAGAAAAGAAAAAAGAAGTGTGTGATAACCACAGGGGCACATGTCTTCTTAGTGTAAGAGGAAAAATATATGGTAGGATACTTACTGGCAGTTAGGGAAATAACGGAGAATTTAGTTGGATAGGAACAGGGAGGTTTTAGGAAGAGAAGTAGTTATGAATATCAGATATTCATTCTTAGGTCTTTAGTAGAGAAGTTTCTAGAGAAGGGAAAGAAGTTGTACCGGTATGCGGCCTTCATGGATTTGGAGAAAGCATATGACAGGGTGGATAAACAAAGACTGTGGAAAGTGTTAAGGATATATGGAGTAAATGCGAAGCTGCTGAATGACGTGAGGAGTATGTATGAGGGTTCTAAGGCTGCAGTGCGTATGGGCAGTGAAGTGAGTGAATTTTCCTATTTGAAGGTTGGATTCAAACAGCGGTGTGTCATGTCTCCATGGTTGTTTATTCTGTATATAGATGAGGTTATAAAAGAGATACAAGGTAGGGCAGTGGATGTCGAAGCGGCCCTAATGAGAGAGGGCAGTGTTTGGAAACTCCCTGTAATGTTGTTTACAGATAATTCTATGTTGTTAAGTGAAGACGAAGGGGAGTTGCAAGGTTTGGTGAATGAGTTTGGAACAGTGTGTAAAAACCGTATCTAAAGGTGAATATAGGGAAGAGTAAAAATATGGTCTTCGTGAGAAATGAAGCCACTTAATGTACAGTGAGGTTGGATGAGAAGGAAATGGAAAATGTGAGTGCATTTAAATACATGGGTAGTGTGATAAGTAAGGATGGAAATTTAGTGGGTGAAGTGCTTGAATGGGTTCAGTAGGGAAGAAAGGTTGCTGGTCCATTGAAAGCAATGATGAGAAACAGGAAAGTGAGCATGGAAGTGAAAAGGTTACTGCATGACAGTATTGTGATAGAAACTCTAACATATGGAAGTGAAGCTTGGACCTTGTTGGAGGGACCCAAGTCCAGAGTGACAGCAGTGGAGATGAGTTATTTGAGAGAAGCATGTGTAGTCACATGGAGAGACAGACTGACAAATGAGGAAATGAAGGAGAGTTGTGGTGTGGATGTGGATGTAACAGGAAGCGTTAGGAGAAACACAATGAGGTGGTTTGGTCATGTAGAGAGGTTGGAGAGCGAGAGACTGACGAGGAGAGTGTATGTGAGTGAGGTGGAGGGGAGGGGGAGGAGAGGGACGGTGAGGCCAAGGATGAGTTGGAGGGGTGGAATGGAGAGGTATATGAGAGAGGGGGGGGTGAGCTGGGAGCGTGGAAGTGAACTGGCGAGGAATAGGACGACATGGAGACGATTTGTTTGCGGCCACTCCTAACGGGAATAAGGCATCTGGGAATACATAGACAGACCACGGGAAGGCATCCCTCACAGCATTATAATGTGCTCAGTATGAATAGTGGGCAGTGATGCCTAAACAGTGATATGTGAAAGCTGATGACTAGTAGGAGGGGATGTTGGGACGCAGCAAACGGACTGGATCCGAGACAGTTTCGCATCAGTGTGAAGGACATCATGTGAGACACTGTACTGTACCTGGTCGGGCTTGTTGATGCGACCAGCAGTGAGAGGATCACAGAGGTGGTATGTGGCGTAGGCTTCCAGTCCCGTCAGGTAGAACAACACCCACAGCACCCAAAATCCCAGCAAGAAGAACCAACATACTCTGGTGGTGTGAATGTGAACAGTAGCCATATTATTATTTCCATCATCATTATCATCATCATCATCTTCATCAACATCATCATCATCATCATTATTATTATTATTATTATTATTATTATTATTATTATAATTATTATTATTGGTATTCTTCTTCTTCTTCTTATGATTTTATGGTAGGTGGGGGCGACCATCATCTACCCTCATAGTGCAGCGGTACTCTGTTTTAGGGTAGCGCTACAGTGAGTGGCAAGACAAATGATTCCCTGTAAACGAGGAAATCACTGAACTCGCTGGGTATAAACCATATAATCAACCAACACGTGGTCCCTATGTGACAACAAATGGGTTGGGGGAGGGTTAGTACCCCTCCCCGGAAAACAAGTCCTAAAAATACGTACAATAAGTCTCGTACATGGAGTGACCAATAGGTGACGACTAAGGACTGAACAAAGGACATGGTACAGATTGCGACATGGAATGTAAAGGATGCGAATGTTGAGGTGAAAAAAAAAAAAAAAAAAAAAAAAAAGATTGTCCAATTGCTTGGGGCTGCAAAAGTGGATTTGGTTAAATAATCGAGACTAGATGGAGAGATGAGAGGGTGAGAGGATGGGAGTATGGATGGGGTTTATGCGAGGAAGTGAGTGAGGATGAGAGGGCAAAAGAATGAGTGTGTATTGTTGATGGCAAGAGATGGAAGGAGAATATAAAAGAGCATGGATCAGTTGGCTTAAACATTGTGTGGGTAAGATTAAAATTGGACTACAAATGTGGGCGATTCTGTGTGTGTATGCGTCGATGCAAGATCGTGCAAGTGGATTGAAAGAAGAGTTATGGACAAATGTGGAAGCGTGCATGGAAAAGTTTGAAGGGAATGAGAGAGTGTTTTTGCTTTGAGGTATGAATGGAAAAGTAGGGAATGTGAAGGTGGATGGAGTAATTCGTGAGTGGGGTGTGCCTGCAGAAGTGGATGAGAATGGCAGTGATCTAGTGGACTTCTGAGCAGGGAGGGGGTTGGTGATAGCCACTACCCTCTCTAGACACAAAATGATCCAGAAGTATATGTGGCGAGTGATGAGAAAGGTGGGTGGCGAACTGAATGAATGGAAGGCAATGATTGATTATGTCATAAACTGAGAGGGTGTGTACTGGATGCAAGAACATATAGAGGCTGGGAGAATGGACTTTCTGACTACCACTTGGTGGTGGAGAAGGTCAAGGTTTAAATGAAATGTAGGAATAGAAAAGGGTAAGGACAGGAGGATGTACTTCATACAAGGAGGGTAGAAAGGTTAGAAAAAGATAGAAAAAAGGCAGAATATAAGAGAGAAGTGGAGGAGCGACTCGGTAGATATGATTTGGAGCAGATCGGGGATTTTCAGGGTGTGTGCAAGATATTCACTGATGAAATCTGTGCAGCATGTGAGGTGGTGTGGGGGGGTGAAGAGAAGACGAAAGGGGATGTAAGGAACAGCATGTTGGAATGAACAGGTGAGGCAGGCTGTGGCACAAAAGAAGAACGAATATAGTGAATTGATGAGAAACGGGGGCGCGAAAGAAGTTGATAGGCGGAAAAGAGAGTTATAATTGTATAGAGAAAGAGAGAGAGAGAGAGAGAGAGAGAGAGGTGAAAATGTTAGTAGAGAGTGGTTGAGGAATTTGAAAGGAATTTGAGTGTAAAGTGGAAGGAATGTAAGAAAATGTTCTGGAAAGAGGTAAAGAGAGTTAGACAGGGTGTTAAGGAAGTTAGTCGGGGAGTGAAAGATAAAAAATAGTAGATTGCCAGTGGAGAAGGGAGAAAAAGTGAGCAGATGTAGAGAACGCTTTAAGGAAATGTTGAACACAGAGAATGAGAGTGATGCAAGTATAAGTGGCTGAGGAATAGCTGGGAGAAGGAGGGATGTGAGAAGAGAGGAAGAAATCAGTAGGATGGAAATTGTGGAAGCAATGAATAAAGTCAAAATGGGGAAAGCCTCAGGAATTGATCGAGTGTGTGGTGAAATGCTTAAGCATGGGGGAGAGACAGTAGTAGAATGGATGTGGAAGATGTGTAGAGAGTAGGCCAGCATGCTCTCCAGTACAAATTTCTCTATCTATCTTCACCAAACTACATGCACAGTACACACTACACTTCCTATTCAAAATTTACCAAAATGGCGTCAATTCACCCAGCCTCGGAGTCCCCAGGGGGGGGGACCATAAATGCCCCCGCCATCTGCCCCTCTCCCGGTGACGACTCGAGGTGCCTGGAACCACTGTCTGACTCTCTTCTTCTTCATTTCTGCAACATTCGCGGCCTTTCATCTAACTTTCGCTCTGTTGAGCACCACCTCTCCTCCTCTAAACCTCACCTTCTTTTTCTAACAGAGACTCAGCTGTCTGAGGCAACTGACAGCAAAACCTTTTCTGTATCCTCCTACTTTCTCTATTCTCATTTCAAAGCCAAAGGTGGCTGTTGTGTATACATACGCAACGACTTATCTTGCTCTCGTGTTCCTGAACTTGATTCTTCTGAATTCTCCACTCTCTGGCTTCGGCTTTCCTGTCATTCTCTGACTAAATATATCTGTGCTGTTTACTTATCTCCTAATTCTACTGACTATCAAAAATTCTTCGACTATCTTACTTCTACGATGGAACACATTCTGTCCATTTCTCCTTTCTCTGAAATCTCCATTCTTGGAGATTTCAATGTTCACCACCACCTTTGGCTCTCCTCTCCTTTCACGGATCCACCTGGTGAACAAGCCTACATCTTTTCTATCCTTAATGACCTAGAGCAGCTTGTACAGCACCCTACCCGTATCCCTGACCGCCTTGGAGAGAGCTCCAACATACTTGACCTCTTCCTCACAACTAATCCTTCTGCTTACTCTGTTAATCTTTTCTCTCCATTGGGCTCCTCCGATCACAACCTCATTACCTTAACCTGTCCTATCGCTCCAGTACGGCCTGCGGACCCTCCAGGGAAACGTCGTCTCTGCCATTTTGGAGCTGCGGACTGGGAGGCCCTCAGGCAGTACTTCTTTGATTTTCCCTGGAATGATTATTGCTTCCATGGCTGTGAGCCATCTGAGTTTGCCTTGCGCATTACGGAGGTTATTCTCTTGGGCATGGAAGCATACATTCCTTTCTCATATCCTTTGACTAACGCAAGAAAGCCTTGGTTTAATCACGCTTGTTCTAATGCTGTCCGCAACAAGGAGAAGGCCTACAAAAGGTACTGGAGCCAACCCACCCCTGAATCTCATCATCTTTACGTTTCTGCCCGGAATCGTGCTAAGTCTGTTCTTCGCTCTACTAAAAATAATTTCATCCATACTAAATGCTCTCAACTCTCCAACTCGAATTCTTCCCGCTCCTTCTAGCACCTTGCCAAAAATCTTTCTAACAACTTTACCTCATCATCCTTCCCTCCTCTTTTCTACTCTGATGGTTCTGTAGCTATTTCTTCTACTGATAAAGCAGATCTCTTCGCACTGAACTTTCTCCTCCAATTCCACCTTAGGACGATTCGGTGCTGTTCCTCCATCACTTCCCCCCTCTGACTTCCTCATGGCTGACATTAAAATTTCTTCAGTTGATGTATTTTCTGCCATTACTGGCCTCAGTACTAACAAGGCATATGGGCCTGATGGGGTCCCTCCTGTTGTTCTCAAAAACTGTGCTTCTGTGCTTACACCCTGCCTAGGCAAACTATTTCGCCTTTGTCTGTCAACTTGTACCTTTCCTTCTGGCTGGAAGTTTGCTCTCATTCAGCCAGTCCCAAAGAAGGGTGACCACTCCCAACCCTCCAACTATCGTCCAATTGCTTTAACGTCCTGTATTTCAAAAGTTTTCGAGTCAATTCTTAATAAAAAAAAATTTTAAGGCATCTTTCCTATCACAACCTTCTTTCCGATCGTCAGTATGGGTTCCGTCAGGGACGCTCCACTGGCGATCTTCTCACCTACCTTTCAGACTCCTGGTCATCCTCCTTTCGGGACTTTGGCAGCTTTGCCATTGCACTTGACATCTCAAAGGCTTTCGATCGAGTCTGGCATAAATCTTTAATTTCCAAACTGCCCTCCTACGGTTTCTATCCTTCTATCTGTACCTTCATCGCTAGCTTCCTTTCTGGTCGTTCTATAGCTGCTGTCGTAGACGGCCATCGTTCTTCTCCTAGATCTATCAACAGTGGTGTTCCTCAGGGCTCTGTCCTATCACCAACTCTCTTCCTTTTATTCATCAATGATCTTCTAAGCTGTACATCTAACCCTATCCACTCATACGCTGATGACTCCACCCTTCACCTTTCCATTCGGTTCCATAACGCCCAACTCAACAGTTACTTCAAGAAACAAGGGATGAGGCTATGGCACACCTAATGTCTGACTTGGCTCATATCTCTGACTGGGGTAAAAATAATATGGTTGTCTTTAATGCTTCTAAGACTCAGTTCTTACACCTATCAACCCGACAAAGTCTTCCACAGGTATACCCACTAATGTTTAATAATATTCAGATTAATCCTGCATCATCCTTGAACATGCTTGGGGTTTCATTTACTCGGGACTTATCTTGGAAAGATCATATTACATCTCTTGTAAAATCTGCTTCCAAGAGATTGGGTGTACTAAGCCGACTCCGCTCTTTCTTTACCCCTGCACAATTGTTGACTCTATACAGGGGTTTTATCCCCCCCTGTGTGGAGTAAAACTCTCATGTGTGGGGAGGCTCCCCACATACAGCTCTTCTCAATAGGGTGGAGTCAAAGGCTTTTCGTCTCATTAACTCTCCTCCTCTTACTGACTCCCTTCAACCTCTGTCTCTTCGCCGCACTGTTGCATCTTTATCTCTTTTCTATCGCTACTTTAATGGTCACTGCTCCTCTGAACTGTCTGCTTGCATTCCTCCACCTCTACGACGGGCGCGTAGCACCCGTCTGGCAGCAAACTCTCATCCCTTTTCTGTCCAACTCTCTAATGCAAGAGTTAACCGTTACTCCCAGTCTTTCATTCATGCAACAGGTCAGCTCTGGAACTGTCTCCCTCTGTCTGTATTTCCTCCTGCCTATGATCTCCAGTCTTTCAAATGCAGTGTGTCCAGGCATCTCAAAATGATCGGATCTTGAATTTGGCTCTCTATTGTATTTTGTTTTTCTCTTGGAGGGAACTGTTACTGCGGGCTCATGGCCTTTGGTTCCTTCTTCCTCGCATTTAAAAAAAAAAAAAAAAAAAAAAAAAAAGATTGGACTGGGTGGAAGGTAGAGATCCAGAGGATTGGAAGTCCGGTATAATTATTCCCCTGTAAAAGGGAATGGGGAAAATGAATTGTGTCGTAATCATAGTGCCATTTGTCTTCTTAGTGTAGAAGGAAACATATATGGTAGGATAATTATTGACAGAGTTAGCAAAATAACAAGGGAATTATTTGGAGATAAACAGAGAGGTTTTAGGATGGGAAGAGGTCATGTGGATTAGTTATTCATCCTTAGGTCTTTAGTGGAAAAGTTTCTAGAGAAAGGAAGGAAGTTTTATGCGGCCTTCATGGATTTGGAGAAAGTATATGGCAGGGTGAATAGACAAGAAATGTGGAAAGTATTATGAATATATGGAGGAAATGGGAAGTTGCTGAATGCCATGGAGAGTATGTGTGAGGGTGCTATAGATGCAGTGCGTGTGGACAATGAACTGAGGGATTTTTTCTATTTGAACGTTGGATTGAAACTGGGATGTGTGATGTCTCCATGGTAGTTCAATCTGTATATGGATAGAGTTTTAAAAGAGATGGATGTAGGAGCGGCTGTAATGAAAGAGGGAAGGGTTTGGCTACACTATGTACTGTTGTTTGCAGATGATACTGTTCTGTTATGTGAGGACGAAATGGTGCTGCAAGGCTTGGTGAATGAGTTTGGGAGAGTGTGTAAGAAACGGAATCTATAGGTGAATGTAGGAAAGAGTAAAGTAATGGTCTTTGAGAGAAATGAAGCCACTGAATATACAGTGATGTTGGCTGAGGAGGAAATGGAAAATGTGACTGCGTTTATGTACTTGGTTATTGTGATGAGTAAAGATGGAATTTTAGAGGATGAAATGCTTGAAAAGGTGCAACAAGGAAGCAAGGTTGCTGGTTCATTGAAAGCAGTGATAAGAGACTGGAAAGTGAGCATGGAAGTAAAAAAGTCGCTGCATGACAGTACTGTGATACCAACCCTAACATATGGAAGTGAAGCTTGGACCTTGTTGGAGGGACACAATTCAAAAGTCGGAGCAGTGGACATGAGTTACTTGAGAGGAGCATGTGGAATCGCATGGAAAGACAGACTGAGAAATGAGGAAGCGAAGGCATGTTGTGGTGTGGTTGTGGATTTGATACGAAGCGTTAGGAGAAACATATTGAGGTGGTTTGGCTATGTGGAGAGGATGAAGAGCAAGAGACTGATGAGGAGGGTGTATGTGAGTGAGTTGGGGAGGGAGGGGTAGAGGAAGGGCGAGGTCAATGATGAGTTGGAGGGATGGAGTGGAGAGGTATATGAGCAGGGCAGTGAAATGGCGGGGGACAGGGAGACATGGAGACGATTTGTTTGTGACACCCTTATGGGATTAAGGGGTTTGTCAATAGATAAATAGATAGATGATGATGATGATGATGATTATTATTAATATTAATATTATTATTATTATTATTATTATTATTATTATTATTATTATTATTCGTTTCGTTTCGTTTTAAAAGGCTCCAACATGCTTGCATGCGTCTGCCTTGGTCACCTAATGGCGGCTCTCCGTGCTGCACAATCCACTGCAGCCTCCCTGTTCAGTCCCTTAACCCTGAGGTCACACTTAATGACCTCGTCCCATGTCTTTCTCGGTCTACCCCTCATAACCCCACCCCCAGTATTAATACTTGTCACCTTCCTCACCCAGTTATCATCCCCCATCCTCTCCACATGTCCAAACCATCTCGATCTACCTCTCCTCATCACAGCACTCCAGTCCCATCCTACCTCTCAACTCTTCTATCGTAAATTCAGCCCCCCGCAGACCTTGCACGAAGGGACGCACTACACATCCACCTAATCATTGTCATTTCTGAATGTCTGAGCCGGCGAATATCCTCCTCCTTTACTGCCCAGGTCTCACTACCATACAGCATTACACTCCTAATACATGCTGCATACAAAGACCCCTTAGCACGTAGAGAGAGTCCTCTCAATGTCAGGAGAGGCAAGAGGTCCCTGAACTTCTTCCAATCACTTCTCACCCTAGCCACACCTCCAGCACACAACATGTCTCCCAAATAAGAAAACTCTTCTACACACTCAAGACATTCACCAGCAAGTTCAATCCTTTCATGCCTGACAATCTCCACCTGCTCTCCCCGACACGCCGTACACATAAAATCAGCATTATCTCGAAGTCTACCTCTGATACCACTACATCTCATGTGCACCCATTTATCACAAGCACCACACAAAATGGAATTACTTCCCACGCCCTTGTGTCAAACTGCACATGGCCACTCTTCCTCGTCTTTGACAGTACCGCCACCAACCCTAGATATCATCACTTTTGTTTTATCTGCATTTACCCTTAAGCCCTTGTGCCCCATACCATCTCTCCACTTCCTAAACCTTTCCTCCGCCTCCCTTTCGTTCTCTGCAATCAACGCCAAATCATCAGCATACAACATCTCCCATGGGAGTCAGTTTCTAAAGTCACTTGAGAGGGCTGCAAGTACCATGATAAACAACATGGGACTCAAAACTGACCCCTGATGCACACCAACATTCACAGAAAACTCATCACTCAAATCTCCATTCACTCTTACCTGGGAGTGAGCACCCACATACATAGCCATAACCACCCTAACCAGCCACTCCTCCAAGCCAAGCTCTCTCATTGCCTACTTTACCACCTCTCTAGCGACTCTGTCAAAGGCCTTTTCCAAATCAATAAAAACAAAATACAGATCCCTTCTCCTGCCAATATATTTTTCCTGAATCTGTCAAACAATGAATATGACATTAGTGGTCCCCCTACCTGGCATAAACCCAAACTGCATCTCATCAATATTCACTCTTTCTCTAATCATACCTTCTAAAACTCTCTCCATTACCTTCATTATCTGATCTAAAAGCTTTATGCCTCTATAATTTCCTCTTTCCAGGGCATCACCCTTCCCTTTATACACATTTACAATTACACTCTTCAGCCAATCATCTGGGAAAACACACTCATAAATAATCATATTTATCAGGTCAGTGACTAACCTCACCCCTATATCTCCTGAGGCCTTCAACATTTCGGCAGTCAACCCAGACACACATGCTGCCTTCCCCACCTTCATCCTGCCTATTGCCCCACTCACAGTAGCAGCATCAATCAAAGGCCAAGGGCCAAACACTGGATCTGCTGGCTCCAAACCTTCCCTGTCCCAGTCAAACTCCCCATTCAACAATCGGCTATAATGCTCTCTCCATGCATCTTAATATCCTCACTGTTCACCACTACCCTTCCTTCATAATTCTTCACACACTGCTCACCTATAATATCCCGACTATCCCTCTTCATCTGATTTGCCACCTTAAATATCATATTTTTCCTTTCCCCATGATTTAGGTTATCAAGTACAAGTCTCTGTGACTTAGACTTTGCCCTGTATACCTCTCTTCTAGCCCTCCGTTTGGCAGCCAAATATTCCTCTTTGCTACCACTTTCTTCCATTCTCGGAAAAGCCTTCTTTTCTCCTTAACTGCAGCTTCTACACCTTCATCCCACCACCAAGTTACTTTATGTCTTGGTGGTCCTCTTGTTCAACCGCATGTTACATCAGTAACTCTCAAGAGATTGTTCTTGAGGGCTCTGTACTGTTCATTAACCCGCCCCATCCCGACCACTTTTCCACCACTGACTCCCCCCAATCCCGACCATTATAGGAAAATTTTTTTTTTGGCTCAAACCTTCGCTTTTGGTGAGAAACATCGGAAATTCATAGAGAAATCGCTCACCTGAGGTTTAAAATACTCATTACAGGTAGGAGTACATCCTTACCTTACTGGGTTTTCTATCAGGCTGGCACCAAAGAAAACGAGTTCTATGGGAGGATAACTATTTCACACCACTCATAAATGGTATTTATTTATTTACTTGGTACGAATTTATATGTAGTACAAGAGTATATTGGTTTTCAAGCAGTAATATAGGCATTATAAACATTGTTTCACTCACTAATACCTGACCTTTTTTTTGCCACATTACCTGATAATCATTTCTAACTGTTTCTTCCTCTAATTCTATGTAAAGTTTGTCCTCCACATTGTCATTGATTGGGGAATCACTCTGGCCCTGAATTTCGCACCATGGCATGACATGGCTATACTGGCCAGGTCACTGATAACAGGTGAATTGCTGAGACAATGGCATGCAGGGGGGGGAGGAGGTCATGCTGGGTAAGGCACTGTCCCTGCCTGGCATCTTGTTGAGGAAGGTGTCACGTGTATACGTACCAAAAATGACTCGCGAAAATTGAAAATTGTGAAATTAGGGACCTTGCAATTTTTTCGCATTTATGTACGTCGACGGGATTGGCAGTGACAAAACGTGTGGACGTTAAAGAACGTCGACGGGACGCCGCGGGTTAATGCCTCTGTCTACAGCTCCCTGTTCAGCCACCACTCTCCTCATCTCGCTATAGAAGGCATCCCTTACTACTTAGTTTTTCAGCTTCCATATTTTCATCCTAGGTATATAAGTCCTCTTTTTCATCACATGTTCTTTAAGCACCATATCACAAATCAATAGTTTGTGCTGCTGCACACACTCCTCACTTCCTATAACTTTAACATCCCTCACTAACCTCCTATCAGCCCTCCTAACCAGAAAATAATCTATCTGACTGCTATTTCCCCCAGACTCATACGTAATTAACCTACTCTCTCTTTTCCTAAAATATGTGTTGCACACAATGATGTCCGTTGCCTCCCCAAACTCGAGTATCCTTTCCCCTTCCGCATTCCTTATACCATACGCACATCCCCCATGTACTCCTTCATAACCTTGTGCTGCTTCACCTACATGACCATTTAAGTCCCCTCCCAAAACCACTATCTCATCATCCTGCATGCCACCTACTACACGTATTAAATCATCTCAAAATCTATCTTTCTCTGCTTCATCCGATCCTGCCTGTGGAGCATATGCTTATATAACTGCAGCTATCTTTCTACCAAATAGAAATTTCACTACCAATATCCTATCGCTTACTCTCATAACATTCATAACATATTCCACCCATTTCTCCGCAACCATCACACCAACACCCCCATATCCGTCTGTCCCCCCCTGCCAAAACAACTTATAGTAACAGTTCTTCCCAACAATCTTTCTGGCTGATCCACTGCTGTACCGGACTTCCGGCAAACATGCCACATCCACCCACCTCCTACTGAATGCCTCAACGACTTCCCCTGCTCTTCCCCTCAAACATCCCACGTTCCATGAACCCACCCTCATCCCCATGGGTGATTTACTGTCCTCAGGCTTGCTTTGAAACTTATTCTTGTGTTTTGTCATAGTCAGTATTAACAAATGGGGATAGACATACCACAGGCCCCACTCACTACACAGTCCCAGGTCAAGGCAATGGATCTGGAGCCCCTAGCCCACCAGTTTACCAGTGGTTGTGATAGTGGCCTCGGGGCACCCTGCCAGGACAGCTGCAGGGACACCCTCCAAACGCGCCTTGGCACTGCAACTATCCCGCCATTATACACCCACTGATAGGGCAGCTTCCTGGGGCGTCACTCCCAGGTTCAGGCCCCTCTCTATTGGGCGGAAGCGGCAGCCTGGGAACCGCAATGCCCTGTACCCTCTAGCACAGGCTCGAGCCCCATCTCGCCCTGGACCCATGATCTATGCCGGCGGAACCCCCGTCATGCCTCCCCCCAGAAGTCCGCCATTAGGTAGCAGAGGCAAAGTTTTCTGGCCGCATGCCCTTGCTGGCGCCAACCCCTGTAACGTAGTGGGATATGTTGTGTGAAATGTAAAGTGCATGTGGTGTAGTGCATAAGATAGTTAGAGGAAATGTTTGGGAGATTATGGTGGTCTACTCTCCATGTTCGTGTCACACTGAAAAGGTCAGCAAAGGGGGATGGTTAGATAGCTAGTGAAACAGGAGCTCCAGCTCTCCCTACCACCAGCATTCTCATTCCCCTCGGGAGTACCACCCTGTTCGGCCCGTGCTACAGCCTCCTTCTATTATTATTATTATCGCCTAGTAGCCTACATATGTGGAGACTGTTGTTTTCACTGGTATTATTATTACTCCTGCCTCAGAATCTCACAACGATTCCAGGAGAAACAGAGTCTGTGCGAAGAGTCTGAAGGGTCCATGTTATGTGTCCTGGCATGGGCCATTACTGTTAGAAAAAAAAAATCAAAATCTCCCCAATGGGGTCAAGGTCTTTGTAACAAACAGTAGAAGGAGACTATAACAGACCGTCCAACGGCCAGTACACGAAACTTGGCGGACCGATTCCCAAGAGTTTGTTAGTCTCCAACTACTGTGGAGGAGACTATTGTTTTTTCCAACAACTGCGTTGGATGAGACTATTGTTTTCTTTGGTATTATTAATACAGTATTGTATTAATACCACATACGTGGAGACTATTGTTTTCACTGGTATTATTATTACTCCTGCCTCAGAAACTCGCAACGACCCCAGGAGACCCGGAGACTGCACAAAGAATATGTAGGGCCCAGGTTATGTGTATTTGCATGGGCCATTGCTGTTAGAAAAAAAAATTCCAAATCTCCCCAATGGCGCCAAAGTCATTGTAAGAAAGGGTAGGTGGAGACTAGCGACTGCTTTCAAGACATTTACAGAGTTCTAGTTTCGTTTTCGTATTAGTCTCCACCTTCTACAAAGGTGAAGAGGTGGAGGGTATTGTTTTCGCTGATAGTATTATTATTATTCCGGCCTCAGAGTCTCGCGACGATTCCAGGAGAACCAGAGACTGTGCAAGGAATCTGAAGGGCCCATTTCATGTGTCCTGGCATGGGTCACTGCTGATAGAATAAAAATTCCAAATCTTCCCAATGTAGTCAAGGTCATTATAGGAAACAGTAGGTGGAGATTAGAGGCTATCCACATGTCAGTGACAGAGTTTTAGTTATTATTATTATTATTCTCTTCGACATGGAGAGTATGTTTTCACCCCTGTTAGTTTGTTTAGTTGTTTGTTTGTCTGCCAGCAGGAATACTCAAAAACTAAAAGTGAGATATGAACCAAATTTGGTGGGTAGATAGCCCATGTCTTTGGGAAGAAATAGCCAACTTTTGGGACCGATCTGGATTGTATTATTTGTCTGTTAGGGTATGTCCTCACTGAGAGCGAGAAGGCAGGCGTGGGCATGAGCGGCTGGGGCCGGAGATTTTAAATCACTGTAATTTTATATACGTGGCAGCATTGCCAGCGGTTGCAAGCTGTAACAGTGCGAGGCCGCGTGGCCTCAGGCGGGAAGAGTTGATAGTTAACTTTTGTCACTTGAACCACGCACAAAGGATGGATATGGAGCAGCTCATTATTGAAGCTTCGCTAACACCATCTATATGGGATGCATCCCATATTAAGCTCAGTGACAGAGCATACAGTATATTGCACAGCAATAGAAGAGGATTGGATAAATAATAGGAGTTTCTGGTAAGTTTAATTAAGTATTCTACATGTGGATACTAATCTCATTGTGTTATTAATTGTTTGTTTAAAGATGAGTAGGGGAGAAGGTGGTAATATGGAGCACTTTTTTGTTTCAAGCGAAAACACCAATTTTAAAGGCAAAAACTGGATCAATAACCATCAGATGTACTGACAAATTTTATCCTTATAACGCATTCAGAGTTATAATGAGAAAAATTAAACCATTCAAATGCCACAACTTTTTATTTAAGAACATCCAAAAAAGTGGGTCTTGGAAAATGGGTGGTAATATGAAACTAATGGGGTGGTAATATGAAACAATTTTGAAAATAACAAAAATTAATATTTCTTTTTGTGAATACTTAAATAATAATTTTACAGTGAAAATGTATGTTTAAGAACAGAAGTCACAAATGAAAATATCATTTTCACACCCACTACACAAGACATGGGGCCATCCCTGTCACACTAAACATTGAACCCATAGTTCTCCTGATTTGGACTTTGTGGATTTTTCTGAACAGAAAAGACAGTCTGCATCATCTCTTCCAGGATTTGTTTCTCCCACTATTTCTGCTAGCAAGTTTGAACTTCCAGAAAACAGACTAATTCTCTCTTCTTCTTCAATAGAACTTTCATCCTCATCTCTGTCTTTTTTGAAAAAAAAAGTTTCTATTTTACTTTTCGCACTTTTTCCTCCACCTCCTTCTTTCTTTTCTGTGTAGGCCAGTTTGACAGATACTTTAAAAAAAAAAAGAAAAAAAAAAGAATGGTGGTAATATGGAACAAGGTAAAAGCAATGGTGGTAATATGGAACTAGGTAAAAGGATGGTGATAATATGGAACAAGGTAAAAGGAATGGTGGTAGTATGGAACAAAGTAAAAGCAATGGTGGTAATATGGAACAAGGTAAAAGCAATGGTGGTAATATGGAACAAGGTAAAAGCAATGGTGGTAATATGGAACAAGGTAAAAGCAATGGTGGTAATATGGAACAAGGTAAAAGCAATGGTGGTAATATGGAACACGCTGTTCCATAATGCCACTCAACACCATTTTTAAAATGAATTAGCAGAAATTGTAGGCTAGAAAATTTTTCCAGAAAACTATCTATGCCATTTTAAGAGGTTATCTTATGACTAATCAACACACTATATATCATAGTCCATATATATCAATTTATATAGGATAACAAGTTTTTAATCTTACCTGAAAAAAAGTTTCACTGAGTGAAAAGTAAACAATATCCTCTCAGAGTGTCTCACCTTGAGTGAGTGATTCCAGAACATTCTGGTGGCCTGTGGGGGAACTAATAGTTATGTTTAATTCAGTTACCAATGGCTGGCAGCACTTTTCAGCTGAGAAAAGGCCTGTTTCATATTACCACCCTGTTTCATATTCCCACCTTCTTCCCAACTTGTCAATTTAAAGTTTTTATAGTATGGTGAGAGATGGTAAAGATGTTTTGATGCAAAATGGTTCAGAAGGGCAATATGTATATTTTATAGCACTAGACGTGTAAATTAAGCTAGCGTTATGTGAATTTGCCAGGGCACTGAGCCTTCATCTGAGCAGAAATACTCAGTGAAAATGTCTCCCACAGTTTTTGTCATTCTTGTATAACTTTTTTCTGCTGCGTTAGAAAACTGCACATTGCCATGATTTTCTCCCTCATCACCTAAATGAGTGGCTGTTGCACCTATTCCTTCCTCTTCAATAATCATGTTGTGTATGACGCAAGCAGCCTTAGTGATCTGTACTGCCTTTTCAACAGATGTCTCAATAGTTTTACTCATAATTCTGAATTTTGAGGTCAAACTTCCAAAAAGCACACTCAACACATCTTCTGGTTCTCGAAACACTTTTGGTGTGGTTTAAACCCTGACTACGGTAGGGTTTCATCAAATACCAAAGAAGGGGATAAGCTTCGTCCCCCAAAAGAACATATGATACTTTTTGCAAAGAGAGTTGGGTAGTTTTCTTTGAGTGGAACCTTTGAAAGCATTCTCTTCAAGCATCTGTAAAGATCACTTCCCCAAAACACTCCTCCATCACGCTGTCTGCCGCTTGCTCCAACATCTATTGTTAAAAATTTGCAATTTGCATCAAACACGCCTATCATTAGGACACTTCAGTTGTACATGTTTCACATCAGTGCAGCCATAGCAGTTGGGAAAATTCCATTTTGATGCAAGGTCATCAGCTGACCGTCTGCAGATTGCTTCGCCTGGAACTTGCATGTACAGAGGTTGAAGTTCATCCCAAATTCCTGTGCAAACCTGTGAGACAATGTCAGCAATATTTGTCTTCACCATCCTAAATGCAAAATGCATTCCTCGAAAAGATGATCCAGTAGCTACCTATCATATGGAAAGTCTCAGGCTTCATACGGAAATGCTCATAATAATTTTCAGGGTCCTTCTCTAATCGTGGGGTGAGATGATGATATTCACCATGTTGCTCTCTCTCCTTGTTTATGTGGGGAACCCACTGCTTTTCTCGTTGAAGATGTAGTTCATGCTTCAATATGCTGTTTTCCTGCAACAGCAACTTTCGTAGGTAGACCATTTTTAAATTATTCTTTGCACATGGAATCGTGCCGCCTGCAGTTGCTGAGGGCGATGAGATGACGTTGCCATGGCAACTCACTCCGACCGCCGCGCTTCTCTTTCCAAGTGTGGACATTCAAACACTCCAGTCCGCCCCCGCTCTCGGCCGCATCTGCCTTCTCGCTCTCAGTGAGGACATACCCCTAGCAGGATTATCTAAAACTAAAACAGAGATTTCGACCAAATTTGGAGGGTAGATAGCCCATGCTTATGGAATAATCGCTTATCTTTTGAGACCAGTCTGGATCGTATTACAGATTCTGGATCCGGAATATACTTTTTGTGAAACCCTAATCAGTGATGAAAAAACATAACCCATTACGATGAGTGCTTTGGAAATTATGTTGCCCTCGTCAGAGAGATGCACTGTGCTGAGTGCTCCTTTATTTATTACTCTTTTTACTGATTACTATTATTATTATTATTATTATTATTATTATTATTATTATTATTATATTATTATTATTATTATACCACCTACCACATAGGTGGCAACTATTGTTTTCGCTCGTATTATTATTATTATTATTCCTGCCTCAGAATCTCGTTACGATTCCAGGAGAACCGGAGACTGGACAAGGAATCCGAAGAACCCAGGTTATGTGCCCTGGCATGGGTCATTGCTGATAGGAAAAAAATCCAAATCTCCCCAGTGGGGTTACGATCATTGCAAAATAATGTAAAATTTCGGATTCAGACTCTCGCAACGTTTCCAGGAGAATCGGAGACGGAGCAAGAAATCTGAAGGTCCCAGGTTATGTTTCCTGGGATGGGCCATTGCAGACAGAAAAAATTCCAGATCTGCAGGATGGGGGCAAGGTTATTGCAAGAAATGTTAAATTTGACTTTTCAGATAGAATTGAGTACCGGTACTTCCATCCAGAACAGTAGCTGAAGACTAATGACTTCGCAGGACAGTTACAGCATTACAGTTTTATTATTCTATCTATCTATTGCCAGACGCCTCAATCCCGTTCGGGGTGGCCACAAACAAATCGCCTCCACGTCGCCCTGTCCCCCGCCATTTCACTGCCCTGCTCCCAACTCACACCCACCTCTCTCACATACCTCTCCACCCCATCCCTCCATCTCATCCTTGGCCTCCCCCTCCCTCTTCCCCCCTCCACCTCACTCACATAAACTCTCTTCGTCAGTCTTTCATCTTCCATCCTCTCCACATGGCCAAACCACCTCAGTGTATTCCTCCTATCACGTCCACATCCACACCACAACGCTCCTTTATATCCTCATTTGTCAGCCTGTCTCTCCATGTGACTCCACAGGCTCCTCTTAAATAACTCATTTCCACTGCTCTCACTCTTGACTTGTGTCCTTCCAGCAATGTCCAAGCTTCACTTCCACACGTTAGAGTTGGTATCACATTACTGTCATGTAGCAACTTTATCACTTCCATGCTCGCTTCCCTGCTTCTTATCACTGCTTTCAAGGAACAAGCAACCTTTCTTCCCTGCTGTACCCTTTCAAGCACGTCACCCTCCAAACCTCCATCCTTACTCATCACACTACCCAAGTACTTAAACGTACTCACATTTTCCAATTCCTCACCATCCAACCTCGCTGTACATTCAATGACTTCACTTCTCTCAAAGACCATCTCTTTACTATTCCCTACATTCACCTTTAGATTCCGTTTCTTACACACTCTCCCAAACTCATCCACCAAGTCTTCCAGCTCTTCTTCGTCTTCATTCAACAACACAGTATCATCTGCAAACAACAGCACAGGGAGTTTCCAAAGACTACCCTCTCTCACCAGCGCCACTCCAGCATCCACTACCCTACTTTGTACCTCTTTTACTACCACATCCATGTACAGATTGAACAACCATGGAGACATGGCACATCCCTGTTTCAACCCAACCTTCAAAGAGAAAAATTCACTCAGTTCACCATCCACACACACTGCAGCCTTAGCACCATCATACATACTCTTCACAACATTCAACAACTTCCCATCTACTCCATATATTCTTAATACTTTCCACAATCCTTGTCTATCCACCCTGTCATATGCATTCTCCAAATCCATGAAAGCTGCATACAACTTCTTTCCCTTCTCTAGAAACTTTTCCACTAAAGATCTAAGAATGAATATCTGATCTACACAACCTCTTCCCTTTCTTAAGCCTCCCTGTTCTTCTCCAACTAATTCCTCTGTTGTCTCTCTAACTCTGTCAATAAGTATCCTCCCATACATTTTTCCTATTATACTAAGAAGACAAATGTCCCAATGATTACCACACACTTCTTTTTCCCCTTTTACTTTGTACAAGGGAATAATTATACCTGACTTCCAATCCTCCGGGACTCTACCTTCCTCCCAGGCCAATCTGCACATCTTCCACATCCATTCTACTACTATCTCTCCCCCATGCTTCAGCATTTCACCACACACTCCACCAACTCCTGGGACTTTCCCCAAGTTAACTTTCTTCATTGCTTCCACAACTTCTATGCTACTGATTTCTTCCTGTCTTCTCACCTCCCTCCTTCTCCCATCCATTCCCCAGCCACTTATACTCGCATTACTTCCATCCTCTATGTTGAACAATTCCTTAAAGTGTTCTCTCCATCTGCTCACTTTTTCTGCCTTCTCCACTAGTAATCTACCATTTTTATCTTTCACTCCCCTGCTAACTCCACTTCCACCCTGTCTTACTCTTTTCACTTCTCTCCGGAACATTTTCTTACAGTCCCTCCACTTTACACTCAAGTTCCTTCCATATTCGTCATCCACTCTCTTTTTACTCTCTTTTACTAATCTTTTCACCTCTCTCTTTCTTTCTACATATAACTCTCTCTTCGCCTTTCAACTTCTTCCACGCCCCTATTTCTCATCCATGCATAGTATGCTTTCTTCTTTTGTGCCACAGCCTGTCTCATCACTTCATTCCACCATGCTATTCCTTGCACACCCCTCCGTCTTCTCTTCATCCCACACACCACATCACATGCTGCACATATTTCTTCCGTGAATACCCTGCACACACCTTTCACGTCCCTCATCTGCTCCAATTGATATTTGCCCAATCGTTCCTCCACTTCTCTCTTATGCTCTGCCTTTTTCTCATCCTCTTGTAACCTTTCCACTCTCCTTACAAATACTCCTTCTTCCCGTCCTTCCCTTTTTCTATTTCTCCATCTTAAATGGATCTTGATTCTGGCCACCACCAAGCAGTGGTCAGGAAGTCCACTCCCCCAACCTCTATAAGCTCTTGCATCCATTTAAGTTTGGAAACGAGTGGCCCGGCCTGATCATGCCCTTACTCCCAACAGCTTTATGCTAAGCAGAAGCTAATAAATTTATTTCTATGTGAAGCAGAGTTGAAATATTTTTTCATGTGATACATTCAGTAAATTTTGTTATAAACTGAAAAATCACCCGTTAGGGCATAGGAACCGCTTGGAATCTCGAGTTATGCAAGGGAGTGTTTGGCTCTGATCAGTGAACACCTCATTTACGAAATCAAATTTAATAAGACTATCCATCATAACATTGTGTCTTTTGTCATCAGCTTTTGCAATTAAATATCGGAGATTCCGCTTCTAATTTTATATCAGACAGAAATTGAGATAACACTTGCTCGCTAGTCATGTGCTCACAAAGCGCATTTTAATGGTCATTATATTATTATCATTATTATTATTATTATTATTATTATTATTATTTGTTCCTGTTAGGTACTAGAGTAAAACAGCCAAGAGCCCAAACAGAAAAAAAAAAATCGCACTACAGACAGACAAACACGAACTTGGGATTATGAGGTAAGCTATATGAATCAATGTATTATAATGTAATGTTTCACCCCGTCCCTCTGTCATATCTACTGGCGTTCTTGCACGACGCATTGGCCTATTATGCTAAGAAACAATTGGTCGAACTCTTGAGTGATTCTCAAATCGACTGCCAGGTTTGATCCAAATATATACCAAACTAAACATACATTCTGGAGAGAGAGAGAGAGAGAGAGAGAGACATTCATACATACATCATCTAATCCTGTGTCCATGAGGACCGTAGGAGTCCGGGGCTAAGCAAGATGGTCCTGACATTTAAGATGAGAGTGACCAGCCTCACTCATCCCTCAGTTGCATTATTTGAGCAATCAACCCCAACCACCCCTTGGATATAATACTGCACCGGCTCAATCATACCGGAGCGCCTCAATTACCCACAAAAGCACCAGGCGCCATAATTTGGTTATATCGTTAGCAACCAGCATAGCAAATAGTTTCCTGGTACACAAGAAACCATTTGGCTTGTCATTCAGTGTAGAGTCACCCACAGGCAGAAGGAAGAGGAGAAAATGGACGAAGAAGAGAAAGAGAGAAGGAAAGAAGGTCATAAGAGGAAGGAAGAAAGAGAGGAAATGGCAGCCACCCGCGAGCAGCACTACATCGAGTGAGTGGATGGTGAGCGCCCCCACCTACCATATCCACTACAATTGATATCATAGGTGTTACTCTAAACCCCAACCTAAGCTAGACAGTTTATGTTAACCTGTCACGTCCCGAGGTTTTCCGCACCTATGACATCCCCCAGTCCCGAGCCTTTTTGGAAAAATTTTTTTTGGCTAAAACTTTCGCTTAGGTCGAGAAACGAAGGAAAATCACAAAGAAAGTGGTTCCCGCGGTCTAGAAGTGGTCCGTACAGGTGCGGTTCCCCCCGGCAGGTATGGTGTTCTGTGATGGGCTGGATAAGCGTTTACGTTTTGTATGGTAAGGAATAACGGGAGAAACAACACACAACCCCTCTATATTTATTGAATTTGAACTAATAAACAATAACAGTAACAATATAATGAATTTCAGACACATATATATGAAAAATAAGCATTGTACCATCGTGCGAAGATAGCAAGTTTGGTCCGAGTCGTAACATGCTATATGCTAAGTGTCTGGTATGAGTCAACCTATCATTTTTTCTACTTGTATACTTCTGTTTCTATGACATTTTACCAATTACAACTGTTTGTAAGTGTTTTCAGATGTTTTCATTCATTATGATGACATGCAGCATAAGTATAGCGCACATCAGCTTAGTAAGCGCACTCGCTATGACTCGTATTTCAACATACCAAATTGTTTTATCACTTTCCAATTATTTTCCTCTTTACATAGAACCTTTCCTCCACCACTGTAAAGGTTTTCAATTATTTTCATTCATTACGAGGGCATTTAGCGATATGCTAGCGCATATTCACGTAGCAACCACGATCTCAAACACTCGTGTTTCATCATCTACTTTATTTATTCATTCCACTTATAATTTCCCACTTACATTACACACGTTTACACCCCTATACTGCACTGTACATACTTACTGCCATTATTTATTCAAGGGAGCGTGAGAATATCGCCTGAAAATACCCTCGCAAGGAATGTTTCGACAAACATAATACTCACACACTTATATACTAATTCACTCACACACTTATATACTAATTATTCACTTTATCACTTGCTGACTTTTATTTTGACTAATACGTGCCTTATTCATTCAACTGAGCGTCAGGAAATCTTATCTTTATACACACGCTATGAATATTTGACTTAGAATATATATCATCACTTACAATAATTTGAACTTATATTATACCCGTAAGAATTTCCAATAATAATAATTATATAATTACGGGCCGTATTTATTGCACTGAGCGACAGAATATCGCATCATAAAACCCTCGCTATGTAAGTTTCAACTTAGGGCAGATTTATATACTTACATACAATGTTATCACTTATGTTCTACCCGTATGCACTTTATACTAATATTTTGAGATCAACATGACTGATAATTTCACTGAGCGTCTGTCTGTCGCATTTACCTCATAATTTCAGCGTCTTTTCGCATTCACACCGTACTAAAATTGCATCAACGTGTGATATTCACTAAAACATGGGTGAATACAGAGACCCACGTCACACTGCACGCACTCATAGCGGGTGTCCTTCCTCTGTGTCGTGAGTCTCACCTGGGAATTACTGCACACGTGACACCTGCGTTGGGGCCTAGGTCTGTTTGGCTGGGGAGGGATAGGAGTGGGGAAATGGCGGCCGGATATTCTCAGGGGAGTTTGGGCAATATGGGCAGTGTGGGTGCGATGTTGGGGCCTTTCAACAGCATACCGTGCGAACATCTCTCTTGTGAGCTCCCTCACAAACCCTTCAAATGTTTCCTGAACTCCTGTTGTCATGGCGTGAAGGTGGTGGCAATTCAGAGCAGTGATATCTAGCAAGTGAAAGAACAGTTTTTATATACCACTTCATCGTGGTCCTGGCACACTCTACCGTCGATATCATGGAGTCTGACTGGTCCACCAGGTGCATGTTTATATTGTAATCCATAACACATTCAGGTTTCCAAACACGACGCCTGCTCTCGCTACGGTAATCTACTGAATCAGTATGGTGCATCAAGGGGCGGTGAACCGTGGACAAGAGGCTTACTTCTCTGTTGTGGTTCCACATTGTTGCAAGGATGTTGTTGGCTTTGAAGAAGACAACCTCATTCCTTGCAAGTTTCCGCCCTACCTTGGCCATGTGACGCCGGTTCACCTTTACGGTTCCACAGACTCCCGTTTCATGCGTGTGAAGATAACGAGCGAGAAGAGGGCTAGTGTACCAATTGTCCAGGTAGAGAACGTGACCACGATGAAGGTAGTCTTCTATCATCGTCTTTACCACTGCTCCCGACAGTCCAATACTTCGATCTTCTATTATGTCTGTCTGTGCACCGGTGTACAAGACTATGTCTTGCACGTATCCAGTCCTACAGTCACACATAACAAAGATCTTGAACCCAAAACGGTGCCTTTTGCTGGGTATATACTGTCTGAATGAAATATTGCCTCTCCACAACACGAGACTCTCGTCTATGACGAGGTCTGTATAGGGATAGAATGAGGAACGAAAGGTTTGCCTGAGGTGATCAAAGACCAACCTAATTCGCCTCATTTTATCAGTGTTGTTTGCATTTGCAGGGTCATGAGCATCATAGAAATGGAGGCGACTTAGAATTTGTTGAAACCGATTACGGCTCATCACTTGACCAAATATTGGGGTAAACATAACAGGGTCCCTAGTACAGTAAGCAGGAATTCTATTCTTTCTTATAATACCCATCAAAAGGACCAGGGCAAAAAATAAGAACATTTCTGGAAGGGAGACAGGGTAATCATAGATGATAGAATGCCTACTCTTTGTTCCCAATCTTTCACTCTCTAGGCGCTGGGCACGTGCAAACAGGTTGGTTTGGTATACATTCTGATCAACAAATGCCTCACTGAAAAACAGGTGGAAAAAATCCAACCTGGTGGAATTACGGTGAATTCCTGGAGCAATGCAGCCAGATCGCCCCTGCTCAGTGAAGGGGTGAATGAGGGGAGAAAAATCACTCCCATCCTCCCAATCCCACGACACAAATCCCTCGTCCCCATCATCCCCATCACCGCCTTCGTGTGGGTGGGGAGGAGATCCTGGTTGGGGAGGTGGGGGAGAAGGAGTGTGGAGGGCTTTCCCACTGTCACTCCTCTTCCCTCTGCCTTTACCTTTTCCCTTTCCCTTACCCTTACGGCCTTGAGGAACATTAGGGGGCTGTGGGGATGAAATAGGGGAATATTGGGGAGCAGAAGACGTGCTGGGGAGTGGTTCCTCCCCACCTTCCCCCTCCATGACAACACCACGTGCTTTCTCACGCACCCTAGCTCGACCACGTGTTAGGGGATATTGGGGAGCATAAGACGTGCTGGGGAGTGGTTCCTCCCCACCTTCCCCCTCCATTACACCACGTGCTCTCTCACGCACCCTAACTTGACCACGTGTTAGGGGATATTGGGGAGCATAAGACGTGCTTTGGAGTGGTTCCTTCCCACCTTCCCCCTCCCTCACAACCCCACGTGATAAGGAACGCACCCGCACTGGCCCACGTGATCCACTACGCCGCCTCACACTACGTAGGGAGAGCAATGACTCACGTCACTCTCACTTTCCCTAATCCTCCCTGGACTTTCCCTTTCACTCCCCACTCCCTCCACTTGACTTCCTAGCTCCCAAAACAAAATGCTAGGCCCATACCTGCTCATACGACGTGGTGTGCGCTCTGGGCCATGATGAGTTATCACCTCACGTCCATACCATGTGGCAGCACGTCCCACGGCTCCGTCATCGTCCTCATCCTCGTCCTCGTCCTCGAATTCTGGTTCCAAATCACGCTGGGGATAGGGATAGGATATTGCATGTGCCTTCTTTGCCTCCTGCCCCTCTCTAGCAGCACGGTAAGTCACGTACTGCCGCTTCCTGGGAGACGGAACTTCCTCGTCACTGCTGGTGGTTTCTTCCTCCTCTGGCTGCACATAATCCTTGTCCATATCCTCGTCGTCCAGTGGGGAATCACTGTCGTCGGTAAAGGTGCCCAGGGCGACTTGAATTTCGCTGTCTGAGAGACCTCTCTTAGCCTTGTCTGAGCGGGACCGTGGCTACCAGGTAAGTGGACGAGTGGCGGGCTAGCGCAGGTCGCGCGGGGTCGCTGAGTGTCCCCGCCTGGTGGCAGGTAGGGGAAGGTCATGCGAGGGTACGTACTGCAAATCAAGCGCGAATTTTGAAAACTGTTGAAATTATGCACATTGTAATTGCCCGATGTACCGGTACGTCGCCGGGACTGGCAAATGCAAATCGTTGCAACGTACCCACACGTCGACGGGACGGGGCGGGTTAAATCCCTTGCTAAAAATGCTTCTAAAAAATTGGGACTTATGTACAGCTTTCCTGAGTTCTTCACTGACGAGCAGATGGCCATAATATACAAGTCATGTTCGTTCTCAGATCGAATACTGTTCACCACCGTGGAGTGGATGCAGAGCGGTTCCACTGAGGCAGGCGGACAAAATTCAAAATAAAGCCATTTAGATAAATCAATAATATTGCCATTAAGCAGGACCTTCCTCCACTATCAGTAAGTAGAAATGTTGCTTTTTAAGCATTATTTTATCGATATTTTTGCCGTAAGTGCTCTGACGAACTGGTTTCAATTGTGCCTCCCCTTCACATTTTCTCCCGAAATACTCGGGCAGCTGGGAGCGCCCATGAACTCACACTCTCTCCCTCGCAATGCAGAACCTCTGCTTATCAAAATTCATTTATCCCCAGAACTACTACTCTCTGGAATTCACTTCCGGGGAGTTGCTTCCCACAAACATTTAATCTGCGTCAACTTAAATCCAGTTGTTATAAATTTTCTATGAATGGAGGATGCCTTTAGGCACATGGACTTATTTTTTTCCTTTGTTTTTCCTTCTTCCATTCAATATATATATATATATATATATATATATATATATATATATATATATATATATATATATATATATATATATATATATATATATATATATATTTCACAGAGACTCAGGGACCTATTTGTGAGCATCCACTGTTACCTTAATATTTGAGTGATTGTTCATAGGATCCTTAACCCTTACACCTTGTTTGTTTCAAATAAGATCAACGATATATGAGTTGACTTTGCTCTGTAAGCTTCGCCATTGACCTTTCCCTGTAGTCTTGGCCTTGAACTGGCTGTTCATAAAATGAAATCCTTCTGTTATTGAATTATTTTTAATTAGAATCTAAATAGGATGACGAATATTTAACTGACCTTGCCTTGTGACTCTACGAGTACCTTTGACCAAACATTTACAAAAGAAATATTAGTTTGGCTGCACCTCGACATTTCCATCAAGATTAGGTAAAATCGAATCAAGAATGTTTGTTTTCTTAACAAGCACTCACACGAGTTTGGCTTTTCCTTTGCCCTTTGACCTCCATCCTTGACTTACTGTTCAAAAAAAAAAAAAAAACATTCTTGCCTTACCCTGAACCTTTCCCCCAAGCTTGTTCCAAAATGAATAAAAACTGCTTAATTTGATTTTGCTACGTCAGTGTTTGATCTGTTCCTGAGACTAACTGTTTACAAACAGAATAGGCTTCGTTATAGATTCATCCCTCCACCCTTCCAGAAAGTTTGGTTAAAATCGAATAAATTCTCTCTCTCTCTCTCTCTCTCTCTCTCTCTCTCTCTCTCTCAAACACACACACACACACACACACACACACACACACACACACACACACACACACACACCAGTCAAAACATAAGAGCCCGTCTCACTCCACGAGCATGAGTGAACAACAAAAAAATGCATATATTTACTCTTAAATGTTATTTTGTATATTTTTTACCATTAAATAATTAAGAGGCTATAACAGGACGAGTAATAATTTACAATACTGTACTGCATTACTTAGCCTGTTGTGTACATATTACATCTGGAGTTTGGAGTGACAGTCCTGAAGAGAAAGTTCAACATGCTGTAGTATTAATGATGACATATATATTAATAGATAAACTCAGTAATAACTAATATTAAAGTTCCAGGAGTTCTCTTTCTTGCGTACTCGAAATATATTACGTGTTTCAGTTATTGTATCTTGTTTGTTAGTTTTCTGTACCATTCTTCATTCATTTTTTTGCGTATTCCTGGTCAAAGCCCCAATTTTTGTTTAACCTCCTCTCATTCGACAAGAGGAAAATGTTTTCCTTGGCTAAACCAGCTCCAGACGCGAATAGTGATGAGCATCAAAATCTTTGCAATTGACTGGAAGCAGTGTATATATATCTAAATGTGCGTCCGTCAGAGAAATTACCAAGTGGAAGGGAGGAGGCAGAGCCTTGGGAAAGTGGAAGTGGCCAGCTGGAAGAGAGAGAGAGAGAGAGAGAGAGAGAGAGAGAGAGAGAGTATGTGCAAATGAGAGGGAGGGAATGGGGAGAGGTTTGACATGTGCATTGGCAAATTAATTTGCATGGGTCTCAGAGAACTAAAATAAAGCGTTTACATCTACATCTGAGAAATTACTGTGTAATACTGAATGACGTCGATTTACGTATCAACCACTGAGGAATGGATCAGAGGGAATGTGCAACTTACAGTATGTCTTGATCAGTAATGGGTTAAGGACTGTAAGGTAAAACACTATTCAGCACTGGTCATCCCTGCCTGGTGTGAGTTGTGTCAATCAGGGAAGCCCAGTGACCTTATGTAGATGACCAGACAGCACCCCTGCCTCCTCAGCAGAGAAAGTGGTGACTGAATCAGCCATAATAGCACCACCAACAAAGTGTACCAGCAGCAGCAGCAGCAGCAGCAGCTAAATCTATACTGGTAGAAGGAAGATAAGGATCAGGAATGGAGGTAGGGAGAGACCATGGAGCCAATACCATGGTCCCATTAGATCACTGTCCCTGTTCTCATTACTGCCATGTAGCTGGGAATGATGTGGACCCAGTCAGTCTAGTTATTAATTTATCTAGACCACGTTGCTGACACGTGCTTAAGGAAGGCTGCATATGCAGAGGTGAGAAACCCTACCTTTCACTACCTACCCCCCCACCAAGACTGTCCCAGCCTTCCAACTGGGGACAGACATTTGGTTGCCAGTGAACACCCAGTGCTCGTGCCCCTGCCTCAGGTAAACCAACATGGTGGAGATGATGCCCAGTAGGATGCACTGCTAGGTGCCAGTCCTATCTGTCAACATATGAGGACCCTACACAAGTAGCGAGAGTCCGCAACTTTGTTCTGAGGCAAAACGTGGACACTATCGTGGTGACGTAAACCTGGCCAGACATAACTACACCTACTGGATCAGGAAAGACTTCACCTATGCCAGAGGCACTTTTATTCCATGTAGATCTCTTATAGGAAACTTGGGGTGAAAGTAGGGGAATATGAATGGATACCCTTAGAGGGAAAGTTGGAAATTTAAGATGCTGGCCAAAATCCTATGGCCTTGCTAGACATATGACAAAGGATTCAGCACAATATCTTTTTAAAATGCCAGAAATCTCATACTTGCAGGCATGAAGAAGGCTGTGAAAGCAATGGTGTTTCTGCATTGTCCCTTGCAGAAAGACTCAAAGAATTTAGACAGTAAGACATTACATCACTTAGACAATGTTTAGGCCTGGAAGCATTCATTCTTCTTTGGAACAGGCTGAATGAAAGCAGATTTCTAACAACAGAAAAAAAGTTTGCCAATGAAGGATATCACCACAGTAGATCAGTGCTTGGGAAGAGCATGAGGATCCTCATCAGGACAGCATGGCATACAAGAATTGAGGGCAGAATAATGTCTTTTGAAGAAGTTTTATTAGGAGGCAGTAGAAGGTCAGACGGGCGAGGAGATGGAGGAACAGCACCAGAGTTATCCAAAGTACAAGTAGAGGAGAAAACCTGAAGAAGGAGTTCAGCTTTCTCAGAAGGGTAAATAGCTACAGACTCGATTGGGTAAAAAGGAAAGGGGAGGAAAGGAAGATGTCCAGAGCTGCAGATGTTATTCGTAAAACATAGAAGAAGCAGATGGCAGAATCGGTAGAGAGGCGGCCTGCAGTCCTAGTGGACCCAGGATCGAATCCCGGTAGGGGCAGAGGACAATTTATGGATTTGAATTTCTTAAAAAGCAGATTTTTCTGATCAAACAGATGACCCGCCGACATGTCATAGAAGTACCCCCGCTAATACCAGTACACCAGTCCTGTATGAGACAGCCCTAGCATGTACTCAATATGAACGGTGGTCACATGTGGAAATGTAGGAGGACTACTGGACCCCAAGGATGACTACTAGGACTTGGGAAAACGCCCTGATGCCGTTGCCCAGAGTCAGACACTTAAAAAAAAAAAAAAAAAAAAAAAAAAGGAAAACGCTAATACTGACAAGCGAAACAACTGGTATTTTTATTGTTTGTACCAGAAATAAATTTGTAGTTCACTCCAGGTGCTTCCCAGTGGGACTTGGCTTAAAACAGTAGTGGAATGTTGTACACAAATAAACGACAACAGAAACCCTCTGTTCGATTAGTACTCATAATTGAAACAGCTGTTGTTTTTTCGTTACAACCATTGAATAACACCTAAATAAAACTTTCCATGGCCGGCTCAATTATAAGAGAAATACATGGTTATTATGAATCTGTACAGGACAAAATGTTTCCATAAGCGAATGGAAGTAAACAAAACACTTTCATGGTGGTCAGACAGCGACGTGGCACGCGGTATCCGGAGTCACTGATGATGAATGATGCTTAAAGTTACATTAATACATTCCTGTTTAAATTAGCAATGAATTTTGAAACAACAATGGTCTCAAAGTTTATGTGAAGGCCATCAGTGTTGTAATTATCATATTTGACGGCAGATCATCAGGGTCCTTTGCCTCCAGTCCAGTGTTAGTCTTGGTATCGAATATCATGGAATAATTTTGACATTTCTGAGTAATAGGTGCCCATTTTAATTTTGTCGCCGACATTTCAAGTGTGTACAGTATATAGGTGATTCATGCTGCAGTGGCTGCTAACATACGTATTTGAAAGGCAGCCAGTACATTGTTAGGTACAGTACAACTTCCTCTCCCCTCTTCCCCCATATTAAAGCTAATTAGACAATAGTTCTGGTTTATCTCTACTGGTTGTTATCAGGAGGTGAGCCGAAGTAGGGGGTATTGATTTTCCACCATCAAGGGACACGGAAGAAATTTTACGCAAACCGCCATGCTAAATAAATCATTGTGGAGAAGGTAGACTACTGAGCAATATGCAGTTAGAGTCGTGAAGACAACTACAGAAAAGTGCTATGAGATTATTGTACACTAATTTACTCTCCGTATAACGAAACACTTAAAAAAGATACAAAAAGGAGATGGGAAGGAACTAAGCCCAAAGACCTAGTGTAACAGCAGCTCCAACTCTCCCTATCGGTTTGGCAGGTACAATATACTCCCCGAATGCTGTAGTCTACTTAAGAATATTACACCCATGGTGTAGGATGCTTGATCGGTCCCTGTCCACAAGAACAACTCCAGGTCTGATGTCAAGAATAATAGACTCATATCCTTTCCCACTGTGGTGGACAAGTTTTTGAATAAATAGTTTCATAAGTTGTCTACAGCCACCTGTGCGACAAGCATTCTATCTCAGATCGTTGCTATGGCTTCAGGTCTAGACGATCGTCGTCAGACCTCCTATTAATTATTTATCTTTAGATTGTGGTAGGATGACCTTGGGTCTAAACAACGGCCTGGAAGTCATCGCTGTTTCCCTGGGCATTGCAGTTATTCAACTGGATGTGCCATGTGAGACTGCTGGCCTCAGGAAACTCCATGCCAGATGCATGCAGAGAGACCTCTTCCTGCTGCTTGGTTAACACCTTTAGGGAAGCACCTTCCAGGTTATAATATATTGAGAACTGAAAATTTTTAGTATATGTTGTACTAGCAAATAACTTAAAATAAGTATTATCTGTTTGTGGTAGGTGGGGACGCCCATCATCCACTCATTCAATGTAGAGTGATGCCATATGAGCTCTACACTGAACGACAAGCCAAATGGTTTCCTGTACCAGGAAACCATTTACTACGCTGGGTGGTAACCATATAACCGGGGTTTCTGGCGGGGTTAAGTGTCCCCCAGATGCCCCTATCCAAAATCACCAAATCATGGCAGTCGTTTCAGAGAGCCTTGGGGGGCCCAGTGCCTGCCCAAATGGGGAGACTCGCGTGGCCATGTGGAATGTGAGAGGTGTGAATGAGGAGAGCAAGAGGGTGGAAGTGGTGAATGTGTTCAAGTGTGCGAGATATGCTGTGATGGCATTGTGTGAAACGAAGATGAAAGGGCGCGAAGTTGAGGAGTGGGAGGGTGTGAAATGTGTAAGATCGGGAATGAATGGGAGAGGAAGATGTAAGGAAGGAGTTTCTTTGTTGATGAATGAGGTGTGGCAGAGTGGAATGAGAGACTACAAATGTCTCAGCTCGAGGTGTATATATGTCAAGTTGAAGTTTGAGAAGGTCAAAGTGTCAGTGATTGTAGCGTATGCACCGTTTAAGGACAGGAGTGAAAGAGAGAAAGGTTTTGGGATGAGCTGGGTGAAGTAGTGGGAAAGATGCCCAGGAACTATAAAGTGATCGTGATGGGGGATATGAACGGAAGAGTAGGCACTGGTCCTGAGGATGACATAATGAGTTGTTATGGAGTACCAGGAAAAAATGATAATGGGAATCGACCGAAGGATCTGTGTCAGGAGAAGAGGTTGTGCATTTGTAATTCGTATTTCAAGCACAAAGATGCACAAAAATGTACATGGTATAGAGGAAACGGGGATCGTGTTGAAAGAAGCCTGATTGATTACGTGCTCGTAGAGAGGTCGATGATGGGAATGGTTGCTGATACGAGGGATGTGAGAGGACGATGTGAAGGCCTGTCAGATCATATGATCGTGGTATGCAAGATCAAGCAGAGAGGAGTGAGGTGGATCAAGAGAGAGAGGAACAGTCAGGGAGAAAGGCTGAAAGTTGAGAAGATGAGGATCAAAGAAATGGCAGATGATTACAGGACCAAAGCAGAGGACGAGTTAGAATCAGTGAACTGGAATTAATTGGATCTGGACAGCCTGTGGAATGCATATAGGGATTGCTTAGTTAGGAATGCTAAAGCAGTGTGTGGAGTGGCAAGAGTAACAACAAAAAAGAAGGGTACGGCATGGTGGGATGAGGAAGTTAAGAGAGCGGTGGAGGAAATGAGGAAGAAATAACTATAGTGGTTACAGGATAGGGGTTCAGTTGAAATAAGAACTGAGTATATCGAGAGCAAGAAGCACGTAAAGGGACTAGTGAAGAGGAAAAAGAAGATGGTAAATGATGGTCTGGGAAGAATAATGAACGCGAACTACTCTGAAAATAGAAAGTCATTCTGGAAAGAGGTGCGGAAATGTAGAAGTGAAAGCAGAAAGAAATGTGATGGTGTGAAGGATGCAGGTGGTAGGTTACTAACCCATGGAGATGAAGTAAGGACCAGATGGAAAGAATATTTTGAAACCCTGATGAATGGGAATAGAGAGAGCAGAGCGGCTGTAAATATGAATGGTTTTAGGGGTGTGCAGAGAAGGAATGCAGTACCAGGAGACGTGACACTAGCACAGGTGACGAGCAGTGTGAAACGGCTGAAAAATGGGAAAGCAGCTGGGGTTTATGAGGTGCATGCAGAGATGCATAAGTATACTGGGGAGAGTGAAATGAAGTGCTTGTTGGAGATATGTAAGAAGGCATGGATGAGGGAAACCGTGCCTGCAGCGTGGAAAAAGGCTGTGATTGTACTCCTGTACAAAAGTAAAGGTGAACGAAGTGAGTGCAAAAATTATCGTGGCATAAGTTTATTGAGTGTAGTAGGGAAGGTATATGGAAGAATTATTATAGAGAAAGTAAGAGAGATATCAGAAGTCCTAGTGAGTGATTAACACGGTGGTTTTAGGAGTGGCAGAGGATGTGTGAATCAAGTATTTGCAGTGAGACAGATAGCAGGGAAGGCTTGTGAGAAGGACCATAAGGTGTTTATGGCATTCATGGATCTGGGAAAAGCATACGACAAAGTAGACAAAGAGGAAGTGTGGAAAGTTCTGCACATGTATGGTGTAGATGGTAAACTGCTAGGTGCTGTCAAGAGATTTTATGATGGTAGCGAAGCATTTGTAAGGGTTAATGGGCATCTAAGTGAATGGTTCACGATCGTTGTGGACATACGACAAGGTTGTGTGATGTTCCCATGGTTGTTCAATATATATATGGCTGAGGTGATGAGAGAAGTAAAAACACGAGTAATGGAGGGAGGGATGGCGTTGGTTATGAATGGTGATGGATTGAATATCTCAAATTTGTTGTATGCTGATGATGCAGTACTGTATGCAAGTACCGGACAAGAACTTTGTAGACTAGTGCAGAGTTTTGCTGGTGTTTGTGAGCATCGCGCCTTGAAAGTAATATAGAGAAGAGTAAGGTGATGGTTACTGAGAGAGAAGGTGACTCCCAGTGTACTGTAACAGTGAGTGGAGAGAGACTAGAATTGGTGAGAGAGTTCAAATACTTGGGTACAGTGATAGAAAAGAAAGGAAAATGTGCAAAAGAAGTTGAAAGTAGAGTGACACAAGGAAGAAAAGTAGCTGGTGCAATGAAGGCTTTGATATGAAACAGAGGCTTGAGTGTTGCAGCTGCACGGGCTTACTTGAGGGAGTGTTGGTGCCAACTTTAACATATGGGTTTGAGACTATGGTGTGGCATGAAAATGAAGTCAAGAGTAAGAGCAGTGGAGATGGGACTGCTGAGGAGTGTACGTGGAGTACAGTGGGTGGATAGGATACGAAATAATTTGATTCGTGAAAGGTGTGGAGTGAGGAAGTCGGTGGACACCAAAATCGAAAAGAGTGTCCTGAGATGGTATGGTCATGTGGAAAAAATGGATAACAATAGAGTGGTGAAAAAAGGTATACCTGAGCGAAGTTGAAGGAGGGAGGAGGCGAGGTAGGCCAAGGAGAAGGTGGAGAGATATGGTGTATGAGTGTTTGAGGAAGAGAGGTTTAGAAGTTGGTGATGTTACGGAACTGACAAGAGATCGAGCTGCCTGGATGAATGTTGTGAGGAGAAGTGCATGATCAGGGATTTGGGCACCCCTTGTGAGCATGGCAGCGTCCGGATTGACTCAACTGGATACGTTTGTGTGAAGCTGCAGAATTTGGTGAATGTTTTTGGTATATCCGGTAGAGCCAGGATTCCGGGGGCTTGAATGATGAGTGAATGGAAGTGTGGCCTATTTGATTTGGGCAAGTTTGTGCTGTCTGGACGTTGCTGCTACTCACCCTGCTCTTGGGTGGGAAAGGAGGTCCGGATGATGATGACGATGAAAAAGAACATTTTTGTAGACTTTAGTACTGCACCAGCCTTTCTTTCACCTCTACACATAAACGAAGAATTTGTAAGATCTGTTACGAAACGCAGATCGCTTGATATTGTTACTAAAATTGTTGATTTCTTCTTTTGGCAGTAACACATTCAGTCATTTTTTTCTCTCACATGTTGATATACAAATATATGTAGACTTGAAAAACTGACCAAAGCAGTTTTTTCTATTTTTCATATTTAGGAGCAGACCGCCAGAAAATTCTGATATGTTTTTGTCCTTATCCCTCTTTCAAAGAAACAGCTATAAATGATATGGGAAAGAACTAAACAGACAGTTACGTGCAAGTACTCTGTCTTGTGTGAATACAATATAGAGAAACATACCAGAAATCTTTCTGTCTATTGCAAGAGACCGCAATCTCGTAAGGGATGGCCACAGACAAATCGCCTCCATGTCCCCTTGTCCAATTCCACTTCACTGCCTTGCTCTCAACTCACACCTACACTCTCATATACCTCTCCACTCCATCCCTCCATCTCATCCTCGGCCTCCCTCTCCCTCCCCCTCCTCCATCTCACTCGCAAACTTTCTCCTCGTTAGTCTCTTGATCTTCATCCTCTTCACATAACCAAACCATCTCAATATATTTCTCTTAAAGTTTTCTATCACATCCATACCAAAGCGTTTCTTCACTTCCTCATTTGTCAGTCAGTCCAGCTCCACAGGGTCCTCTCAAATAACTCATTTCCACTGCTCTCATTCTTGACTTGTACCCTTCCAACAAGTTCCGAGCTTCACTTCCATACGTTAGAGTTTTGTATTACAATACTATCATGCAATGACTTTTTCTTCCATGCTCACTTCCTTGTTCTTTATCATTGCTTTCAAAGAACAGCAACCTTTCTTCCTTGTTCAAGTACTTCACCCTTTAAGCTTCCGTACTTATTCATCACACTACCTAAGTACTTAAACGCACTCACATTTTCCATTTCCCTCTCATCGAGCCTCACTGTACATTCAGTGACTTCATTTCTCACGAAGATCATAACTTTATTCTTCCCTACATTCATTTTTTATATTCCATGTCATCCATACACTCCCAAACTCATTCACCAAGCCTTCCAGTCCCCCTTCGTCTTCACTTAACAATACAGAATAATCTGCAAAAAACAATACAGGGAGTTTCCAAACACTGTCCTCTCTCATTAAGGCAACTCCACCATCCGCTGCCCTACCTTGTATATCATTTATAACCCTATCCACATAAAGACTGAACAACCATGGACACATGACACATCCTTGTTTCAATTGAACTTTCAGCTAGAAAAATTCACTCAGTTCACTGTCCACAAGCACTGTAGCCTTAGCACCCTCATACATACTCTTCACTGCATTCAGCAACTTCCCAGCTATTCCATATATTCTTAATACTTCCCTCATTCCTTGTCTATACACCCTGTCATATGCTTTCTCCAAATTCATGAAGGCCGCATACAACTTCTTTCCCTTCTCTAGAAACTTTTCCACTAACGACCTAGGAATTAAGACCTGATCTACACAACCTCTTCCCCTCCTGAAACCTCTCTCTTCTTCTGCAACTAATTCCTTTGTTATTTCCCAGACTCGATCAATAAATATCCTAGTATATACATTAACCATTACACTAAGATGATAAATGCCTTCATGATTACCACACACTTCTTTTTCCCCTTTATTTAGTACAGGGGAATAATTATAACTGACCTCCAATCCTCCGGGACTCGACCTTCTTCCCAGACCAATCTGCACATCTTTCACATCCACTCTGCTACTATCTCTCTCCCATGCTTCAGCATTTCACCACACACTCAATCAGTTCCTCAGGCTTTCCTCATTCTGACTTTTATTGTTTCCAGTGCCTCCAACCTACAGATTCCTTCTTCTCTTCTCATCTCCTTCCTCCTCCCAGCCATTCCCCAGCCAAATATACTTGCATTACTTTCATTCTCTAAGTTCAACAGTTCCTTAAAATGTTCTGTCTATCTGTTCACTTTTTCGCTCTTCTCCACTAGCAATGTACCATTTTTATCTTTCACTTCCCGACTTACTTCTTTTTCACCCTCTCTAACTCTCTTTATCTCGTTCCACAACATTTTCTTACATTCCCTCCACTTTACACTCAAATTCCTTCCAAATTCCTCATCCATTCTCTTCTGATTCTCTCTTACTAATCTTTTCACTTCCCTCTTCCTCTCTACATATAACTCTCTGTTCTGTCTCTCAGTTTCCTCCACACCTCTGTCTCATCCACTCACTATATGCTTTCTTCTTTTGTGCCACAGCTTGTCTCACCTCTTAATTCAACACTGCTGCTCCTTGCACCCTTTTTCGACTTCTTTTCACCCCACACATCACCTCACATGCTGCATGAATTTCTTTTGTGAATATCTTGCACACACATTCCACGTCCCTCATCTGCTCCAAATCATACTTACTCAATTCCTTCTCCATCTTTCTCTTATACTCTGCCTTTTCTCCATCCTCTTGCAACCTTTCTACCCTCCTTGTATGGACTACTTCCCTCTGTTTTTCCCTTCTCCTACTCCTCCATTTCTTTTGAACCTTGTCTTTCTCCACCACCAAGTGGTGGTCAGAAAATCCACACCCCCAACCTCTGTACGATCTTGCATCTATTACGCACTTTCTCATTCTATCATCCACACACATAATCAATCATTGCCTTTGGTTCAATCAGTTCACCACCCTTTTTCACATCACTGGCCATGTATACCCTTGGATTTTTTTGTGTCTAAAGAGGGTATTGACTATCACCAACCCCCTCCCCGCACAAATGTCCACTTGAACACTGCCATTCTCAATCACTTTTGCAGTCACACCCCACTCACCACCTACTCCGTTCACCCTCACATTCCTTATTTTTCCATTCATATCTCCAATATACATATTCCTTTTAATCTTTTCTATGTACGCTTCCACATTTGTCCAGTATTCTTTCATTCTACTTGCACGATCTTGTGTTGGCGCATACACACACACTATCGCCAACATTTGTAGTCCAGCTTTCAGTCTTACCCACACAATCCTTGAGCTGACGGATCCATACTCTCTTACATTCTCCTTCCATGTCTTGCACACATTAATACAAACTCCTTTTGCCGTCTCATTCTCACCTACTCCTGTGCATATACCGCATCCATACTCCCATTCTCACCTCTTCATTTTGTCTCAGCTATTCCATATACATTCACTTTTACATCCTCAAGCACCTGGACAATTTCTCTCTCACTCTCTTCTCCTCATGATTAACCCTTACATCCCATGTCGCAATCCATATCATGTTTCCTTTGTTCTGTCCTTAGTCGTCACCTGTTTTTCAGTCCTGGTGCGAGGCTTCTTGTTCGTGTTTTTCGTCATTTGTTTTTTGGGGAGGGGCACTAACCCTCCCCCAACCCCCTTGCTGTCACATAGGGAACACGTGTTGGTTGGTTATAAAGTTACCAATCAACGTTGTAAATGATTTCCTGGTTTACAGGAAATCATTTGACTTTCCACTCAGTATAGAGCTACCTTAGAATACAGTACCTCTACACTAAGTGGGTGGATAATGGACTCCCCCACCTACCATTTGCTGTCACATAAATGAAATATATAACATCACATAATTGGTATATATTTGTTCTAACAAACATAATACAATGAAGGCTATCTATCTCAAGTATACGACTTTCACGAGATATACTTGCATACTTCATCAAACCATGATCAGAGTATCAGATTCAGCCCTTTCTTTGTCGATGGCTTGAATCGATGGAGGGGTCAAACTTCTGATTGGATCGAATGTGTCAGCGTCACCAAAAAATTGCTTCATGGATCCCTGGAAAATCAGTGGTAACTGGCAACTTAGGTGGTCCTCGTAGTGTTCTCCCATACGTTGATCATGCCTGTGAGATCTGTCCTACCACAAAACCTGTCCTTACACACGTGTACTGTACTTGAATAAATCTGCCGGTAACGAAGGTAAATGTATCCTTCTTCAGAATGTTGGTTTATTACTTTCCAAACACTTTGGCAGTATAGGAACTGCTCTGGCCCTTCTAGTGCCTCTGTCGTTGCATTAATTTGTTAAACACAATATTAACAGAAGAAAAAACGATAATTTCTAAGCAAAGTACTATGAAAATACATTCTGCATCATGTATCACTCTTTAATAACTTTCAAAATGACTAAGTACGAATAGCCCCCCAAATCAGAATGCCTAAGTAACCCTTATGCGCCAGCTGAGCAGCCCGGCGATTATTTCAGTGCTCTGTACTAACTAGAATAATATAATTACAAGATTTTTATTGTCTATTACCGATTTTCTCACTAAAACGAATACTTAAAAAACAAAAATACAAAAATAAAATAAAATTCAAAGATTGAAAATCAATTACATCTCAGCGTGGGGGAGACGGACGATTAGGTGCTTGGCAAGGAAATGGTTAATCAAGGTAAAGCATTTTTGTAGGTGCTCACATTTAAGTCCTAAATAAGCAGCAAGTTTACATATACTTCTAGGCAATACGAAGTTAATCAAGAGATGAGATATTACGTACTAAACTTTAACACATAAAAACTGTCATTGAAAGGGGGGGAGGGGTAAGGTAGGAAGCGGCGGGAAGGAGAGACGTTTGTTTGGATGGTCGACTCTTCTGGATACATGTTTAATTTTGGATCATGACAACTTCCTCAGTTTTTCCACTTAAACTCTTTAAACTATTTTAAATCACAAAATGTGCAGAAAAATGGGAGAAGAGACGCCAGACGCTATATTAATCATCCCAGTAAAAGCAAGTGTTATATTTGGCTGTCAACGTGGTTACTGTATGGAGGTCTTTGGTTCCTAAATGCCCTCCAGCAAGTCTTTTCTGAAATTTTATTGCTGAAGTTACAAGTGCGAGTATTTACGTAAGAGTATAAAAAGACAACTTTCGGGAATGTCATGCATTTCAACGCAAAAGTTACCTCCCTGGCTATCATTTTAGATAAAAAAATATTTAAATTATTTTAATAACTTACCAGGAACCAGCTTAAGCGATAGATAACATCAGTGCTAGTGCTTAAAGTTCGAGATGAAGTTAAGATTACTGCAATTATTACGAGCGAGCGAGCTAAACCAGCGAGCGATTTTTACTCTCTCTAAGTTTGGAAATGAGCGGGACTGCTCGACCAGGCCCAACCCCAACCACGTCGTGCTAGGCAGGCGCTAGTAACTGTACTCCTTCATTAAGCAGAGTTGAAATTCCTTCTGCATATGATACAATCATTCAGTAAATTATTTTATCAATTAAAAACCCACCCATACAGGCGTAGGAACCCCTTGAAATCTCGAGTTTTCCAAGAGAGTGTTTGGCTCTAATAGGTGAACGCTTCAATTACGAATTCAAATTAAAAAGACGTTCCGTCGTATTACGGTGTTTTTGGCATCAACTATAGCAATTAAATATCTGATAATCCGGCTATAATTTTATATCAGACGGAAACTATGATAACATAGCACTCGCTCGCTCGTCAAGCGCTCACAAAACGCACTTTACTGGTTACTAATTTCATATTTTACTACGTTAAGTACGAGAGAGAGAGAGAGAGAGAGAGAGAGAGAGAGAGAGAGAGAGAGAGAGAGAGAGAGATTACCCTCTTGCGATGTAGAGTGAGGCAACCCCAAGAAACCGCTGATGTGTAGCCTGATGAAATGCGACGTGGCTCATGACCATAAAAATGCCCAGAGCGGTGGTGGACCAGACGCTGTGCCGAGTGTACGGGCTAAGATCAAAGCTGTGTGGAAAGAACACAGATATTACTTCCATTGTCTGCAGACTAACCTAACTCAAATCAATCTATCTTCATTTTCGGGGAAGTTGGCTGTCAAGTGGTTAATGAAGTTTTTGTATTCCAAAAGACCTGAATTTGATATCAGTTTGGGTGAGGGAACTGTCATTAAATTTTGTTGATGCAAAGTTTACTGAAGTTTACACAAAACCCACACATGTTTTAGAAAGCATTCTGCCAAAACCAATACATAAGTACTCAGTGAGAAACTTAAGATTATTTTACTATGGACTTGGGTATTAACGTCGAAGTGAACAGACCCTCATGTGAATGCCCTGAGTCAGAAGCATATAAAACGAATAATGATACTTTTTATTTTCTTTTGTTTCTCGAAATCATGATACTTTAAAGTCTTTGATTTTAGCTATTATGTCGGAAGGAGACATGAGCGGGGTAAAGCCTTCCACCTCTCTTTCCTCTTTCCCACAAACACTGATTTGATCATTAGTGAGATAAGTTTTGCTTATTTAGATATCCTTATTATTGGTCTATAGGACCCTCTTATCTATACTTTCCATAAACCCGTATGCAGTCTGATCTTACATAATCTATCCTAGTTTAATCTAAAATAACTAATCTAACCTAAACTCATCTGACTTGCGGTAAGATATGTAGTACAGTACTGACTTTAGGAACTGTATGCGTTGTCCATGTGTTGCTGTGCCCCAGACCTGAGCCAGTCCTCCAAGCTCAACACAACAGAGCACCGCCACAGCCAGTATACCTCCCAGCATCAGTAGTGTCTGGAGTACGTCTGTGTTTACTACACCTCGCACTCCACCCTGAACACGAACACACATTAAGTTGGTAAAATAGTAGGTACATTATCCTGAAAGTTGTACGGAGACAAAAATTCGTTTGTTATTTCATCTAATCTATACCTTACTCCCTTCTTTTGACTAAATTTCCTATACTAGGAAAGGTTTGTCTCTTACCTCCACACATACATGACTCTCCTAAATATGATGCACCAGGAAGGTCAGTGACGAATATGCCTTATATATGAAGTAGACGTATTGACGCAGTAAGCAAAACACTGACCCTGACCAAATGCTAGATTCATTTTGTGTGTCCTACGGAGCAGTTAATTTTGTGCATTTTCGCTCGACCCGTTCCTGACCATATCCCATCTCACAAAGGAAAAGAGGATGTTGGACTGCAGAAACACGAAAGCTTAATCCTGAAGCCCACTGGGTTTATGTTCAGATAAGCCTGGGGCCACAGCAAAAACAAAACAGCCCATTTGATTTTGTTGCAGTAAAAGGTAAAAACTGGACTGCTCGTATAATGTAAAGAAATATGATGATACCAGAGACGTATTTTCTAATCAGCTGATTCATCACTGTTGTTCAATGAGCTTAAATACACATTAGTTATCATGTTGAGAAAATTCTATACTATCCAAGAGACAGCATCAAACTTGGTTCTTGTCCTTTAGTTCTTAGCAACGAGCACACATATTGTACAAATACCCCAGTACTGACAGGAAGGTGAGTGCTGTATCGTGTGTGTGTGTGTGTGTGTGTGTGTGTGTGTGTGTGTGTGTGTGTGTGTGTGTGTGTGTGTGTGTGTGTGTGTGTGTGTGTGTGTGTGTGTGTGTGTGTGTGTGTATCAGTCCTGGTCCTGTCAGTGAGGATAGCTATATATCTGAAACACGTAGATCAAAACTTGGATTTAGTTGGGAGAAAAGAATTTCCTGTCTGATGATTTTTAAATCTCTCATCTCGGCACTCCCAGTTGAGAGAACCTCTGTAAGCGATTAAAAACTGTCGAGTGGTGCAGGTGTAGCGGGTTCAGTCACTTGACGGACAGACCCCAGTCTTTAAGGTCTGATTAAAAAAGATTAGGTTTTGGTATGCAAGTGAACGGAGTAAATACAGTTATACAAAATGAATTAGAAAACGTTTGTAGAGTGTATCCCTCCGCCAATCGCAACATATTTTATGATTTACTGCTGTCATTCCTCTTTCCTACCAAGTGAATACTTTTACGGTCCTTTATACAGAATCAGTTCTACTGTGTTAGTCTGCCCTATTACACAGTCTCACATCCCTCCATCAACGCCAATAGACTTTATGATTTATTCCTTCGTCCAATCCGGAAGCAACTCAAAATCTAATTGACACTTCCTTGACCCATTGCCCATCCGTCCTTAAAATTTTAATGAAATCCAACAACAACTTTTTGAGGTATATTCTACACAAACAGGCAAACAGAGACGAGTGATTACATTACCTCTATCCAAATCCATTGGTGAAGGTGATAAAACGAATAATTGTAGGAAGACACTACACTTGTTATTATTGATCGCCACCTGTTACCACTGATAGAAATCTTGTTTCCATTATTATTATTGTTATTATTATTATTATTATTATTATTAAACTACAACAAGTTTTTAATCACCTCCAAATGGCAAGTCTAAAAGTTGCGCTCAGTAAATGCAACTTCATGCAAAAGAGAATTAAATTTCTTGTACATATTGTTGATGCTGAGGGAATTCAATTCTCAGATGATAAAGCTAAAGCAGTTGCTGACTTCTCAGAACCCACCAGTGCTGAAGATGAAAGGAATTTCCTTGGACTGGGTGGCCGCTATCGGCAATTTATCCAAGCTTATACACAGATCACCGCCCCTCTTACTACTTCAGAAAAATGAATCTTTTGTTTGCACTGATGGGTAGTCTCATGCTTTTGAAACACTGAAGACAGCATTTATTAATGCCCAAGTCTTGGCATTCCCAGATTAAAAGAAACCTTTTCTATTTTGTACAGACGCATCTGGTGTAGGCCTTGGCGCAGTATTGTTATAAGTGGATCATGCAAAGAGGAAACATGTAATGGTGTATGCTAGTCGTGTCCTCAATGCCGATGAAGGTAACCAAAGTGTTACTGATTGAGAGACTGTAGCAGTTGTTTGGTCTCTCAAACATTTCGGAAACCTAATCTATGAATGTCCAGAGCACATCCAATCAGATCATATCTCACGTTGTAACTTACTGAAAGGAAGAAATCTTACCAGTCATCTATCACGATGGTCAGTTATTATCCAAGACCTCAACCCAATGTTTGCGTACGTGCCTGGTAAACCTGATGTCGATGCAAATATTTTTTCAAGTCATGTGACCGTGGCGGTCTCACCATATCAACCAAGTGAAGTTCCATACATCACTCTAACTTCATAGGTTTTTATACTTATCAACGCACAGACCCTCTGTGGTATAAGACAGCTTACTAGGGCCACGAGACGCTATGAGCCTACCTCTTCTGCCAGTTCCACTCAATGATCTCTTGTTACACAATTATATCTTGTATTGGAAGACGTCCCTTACTGATAGGGGCATACCTAATAGAGAGATACATCAGCTTGTTCTTCCCACTTATTTTATACCTGCAGTACTCCACATCATCCATATCGACCCTCATGTATCCTATCCGGGAAAAGATAGGTGTTTGAGACAAGCACCTCTTTCATTTTATTGGCTTACTATGCACAACCCCCCTATGGCGGGAGGAACACATTCTGGCCGCACTATCGGGTTGTACTACTACTTTGCAGCAAGGTTGTGTTAGGAAGAATACTGCCACCATATTCCCTGCGTGTCGTAAAAGGCGACTAAAAGCGGCGGGGTGAGGGGACTAGGGACCCCCTCCTCTATTTTTTAGTTCCTTAAAAGAGACAGGCCAGAGAAAGGGATGGGGGATAGAGTTATCCTCCTACCCTGAAGATTGGGTCTATGAATGTGCGTGGATGTAGTACGATTGAGGTTAAAAGGGAGGAGATTGGGAGAATGTTTTGTGAGAAGAAAGTTCGATGTGTTAGCTTTGAGTGAAACGAAGATGAAAGAGAAAGGTGAATCTAAGTTTGGAAGTGTGAATGGAAGATTGTTCAGGTGTTGATAGAGGAAGGGCAAGAGAAGGTGTGGCCTTGTTAGTGAGTCCAGAAGTACAGCCAGCAGTGTGTGACTGAATGGAAGGAGGTGTCATCGAGACTGATGTGGGTGAAAGCGAAATTTGAATGTGAGTTGTGGGTGTTTATGAGTGCATATGGGCCTGGTAGTGAAAGGGATGAAGAAAAGAGGTATTCGTTCTGGAATGATGTTGATGAGTGTCTGCAGAGTTTTGGAGCGAATGTGAATGTGGTAATGATGGGAGATCTGAATGCAAGAGCGGGAAATGTAGCAGTTGGTATGCATGGTGTGCCTGGAAGAAATGAAAATGGGGAAGTGAATGATAGGGATGTGTGTTGAGCGAGAGATGGTGATTGGAAATACCTTGTCTGAGAAGAAAGATATTTATAAGTATACATGGGTGAGACAGGAGGGTGGAAGGGTTGTTGATAGTGCATTGATGGATTATGTGGCTGTGTCCAGGAATGTAAGAGGAAGATTGTTGGGTGAGAGACGTCTGCGAGGGGAGGGTGGAGGTATATCTGACCACTGCCTGGTACAGGGAAAGTTGAGAGTAGGTAAAAGATGGGTGAGAACTAGGAGAGTTAGGTGTGGCAGGGAGGTTTTGAAAGAAAGTGAGTTGGATAAAAGAGAGAAAATGATAGAGTATCATGAGTAATTTAAAGATGAGGAGAATACAGTGAAAGATCAGGAAAATGGCAGTGTGGAGGAGGAAAGGTAGTTGTTTAACAGTGCTGTGGTGGGGCATGAGGAAGAGGTGTGTGGTGTGAGACGAGTGGGTAGTGGTGTAAGAAAGGTAAGTGAATGGTGGTGCAAGGAAGTAAGTATGGCTGTGGCTGAGAAGAGACATGCAAATGAAGTGTGGCTGCAGAGGATGGATGAGGTGTCATATGAGAGGTATTAGAAAAAGAGGAATAGGGCGAGAAGAGCTGTGAGTGATGCTAAAATGGCAGCAGATGAGAGGTGAGGTAGGCAGTCGACTGAGAATTTTCAAAAGAATAAAAAATTGTTTTGGAAGGAGGTTAAAAGGGTGTGAAAGGGAGAGTCTGAGAAGGAAGAGAGAGTAAAAACAGAGGATGGAAGGATGTTAATTGAAATGGATGCAGCAAGGAAAAGATGGGCAGAGTATTTTGAAAGATTGTTAAATGTAGAGAAGGGAAGGGAGGCTGAGATTGTGGCAGATGGAAGGATGCAAGGAATAAATGTGTTGGCAGAGTTGATTGATACTTTGATCACGATGGAGGATGTGCAAGAGGCAGTAAAGGAAAATGAAAACAGGGAATGGATGGGAGTGCTGTGGGATGCCTGAAAGGTCGTGGATTGACTATTGTTGACTTGTTAGAAAGATTACTAAATGTGTGTTTTGTGAGAGGTATGGTGCAAGTCGAAAAGGCAAGTGCTTGTGTGGTTCCGTTTTTTTTTTTTTTTTTAATGTAACTGACTCTGGGCATAGGCTTAACAGCCTGAAGACCCGGTAGTCCTACACCTGTACATGTCACCACTTCGGCGCTAACACCCACCGTCCATATTGAATACATGCTAGGCCTGTCTCATACAGGACTGGTGCATTGGTATTAGCGGGGGTATTTTTACATATCGGCAGGTCTTCCAGTAGATCAGTAAAGTCTGATTTTATGAAATTCAAATCTATAAACTGTTCCCTGACCCAGCAGGGATTTGAACCTGGGTCCGGTAGGACTGCAGGCCACCTCTCTACCGACTGAGCCATCGCCTCCCCTGTACAAAGGTAATGGTGATAAGTATGAATGTACTAGCTTTAGGGGTATAAGTCTGTTGAGTATTGTAGGTAAGGTGTATAGCAGAATGTTAATTAAGAGAGTAAGAGAGGGTACAGAGCGAGTGATTGGTGATGAGCAGTGTGGCTTTAGGAGAGGGAGGGGATGTGTGGATCAGGTGTTTGCCACGAGACAGGTGTGTGAAAAGTATTTAGTGACAGGTAAGGATGTGTTTTGGGCGTTCATGGATTTAGAGAAAGGGCATGATAGAATTGATAGGGAGGCTTTGTGGACTGTTCTAAGATTGCATGGAGTTGAAGGTAGGTTGCTAAAAGGAGTGAAAAGTTTTTATGTAAATAGTAGAGCGTGTGTAAGAGTGGGGAAATACCGTGAGTGATTGGTTTCCAGTGAGAGCGGGGCTACAGCAGGGATGTGCGATGTCGCCTTGGTTATTTAATATTTATATGTACGGTGTTGCAAGGGAGGTGACTGGAAGAGTATTAGGTGGAGGTTTGAGTCTGATGAATGCTGATGATAGAGGGTTGAATCTGATGAATGCTGATGATAGAGGATTGAATCTGAATCAGCTGATGTTTGTGGATGATACTGCACTGGTGGCTAATTCAGAGGAGAGATTGAAATAGTTGGTAGAGGAGTTTGGAAGGGTGTGCGAAAGGAGGAAATTGAAAGTAAATGAGAATAAGAGTAAAGTGATGAAGTGTAAGAGGTTCGTAGATGATAAGAGGATGAATATAGTTTTGAATGGTGAGTTGCTCGAGGAGGTAGTGTTTTAAGTATTTAGGGCCACATGTTGCTGTGGATGGAAGAATACAAGAGATGCAGAAGTGAAGTTTAGAATAAATGAAGTAGGAAAGGTGCTGGGAGGAATGAAAAAGTGTTTAGATGCCGTTTGCTTAGAATGGATGTAAAGAGAAGGCTGTATGAAGATGCTGTGGTACCGACTGCGTTATGTGGGACTGAAACTTGCAGTATGGGTGTACTGTACTGTAGTTGAGAGGAAAAGTTTGAATGTAATGGAGATGAGGTGCCTGAGAAGTATTTGTGTAGCGACCCATATGGATCGAGTGAGAAATGATGAAGTACAAAGGAGGACCGAAGTTGTTCGGGAGATGGCTGGTAGAGTTGGGCAGAGGGTGTTGCGATGGTCTGGGCATATGGAGAGAATGGATCATGAGCAATTGGTGAAAAAGATAACTGGGTCAGATGTGAGATGTGTAAGGCTGAGAGGAAGACCACGAATAGGATGGATGGACAGTGTGATGAGAGCAGTGGATGCGAGAGGGATGTCTGTTGAGCAATGAAGAGTAGCTGTATGTGACGGTAATAACTGGAAAGAAATTGTGAATGAATAAATGATGACTTGGCCCTGATGGGATATTCTCTTGCATTTGGTCTGATCAGGTGATTAGGTCAGGTGCAGGTAAGGGAATGGGTCTATTATGATGTGGCAGAGGTAAACCAGCTCTGCTCTTGGGCCCTGATACGGATGTCACTGATTGCACTGCACAGTTGACCCTCGTGGGATGTGGTGTGCTGAGGATCTGTCCCTTCTTTCCTTGGGGCTACGATGCGAATGAATGTGTGTGTGTGGATGAGTAAATTGGGAGTGTGTCATCCTGTCTTGGCTACCTCTCTTTCTTTGGGGGAAGCAGCCTAGGTATATAGATAGATTACCTGTTCCCTACCCTGAGGGGCTCGGGGGCGGGTATTGATTTCTTTTGTTTTGTCTCTTGTATGTTTGGCTGTCTGTCTGTCTGTTAACAACTTTATGCAAAAGGATGATGGATTGTTACTTTTAGACCATCTGATTAATTTGGGGGCCAAATCGGGCCAATGCCCAGGCTGTAGGCCCTAAAAATGTATTTTTAAAAATATTTTTTTCACCATAATGCCTTTCAAATTCATCATATCGACAAGAAACCAAAACCTAAAGATGCAGCTCTCAATCTGCATCCTATAACATGCCTCGATACATCACAAGGGTTACCGCCGAGTTAGCGGTATTGGGGTGAATGTCATGTGGGTTGGGCTCAAAATTTCAAATAGGCATAAAACCATCATTTTTCACCCGATTTGCTCCAAATTTGATATGTGACATATTTGACTAGATATCATGCTGCGGTTATAAGTCAGCACTAAAATGAATGCCGGGGAAGGGTTTGCAGTGATTGGCAACACTTCTTGTTACACTCCGTTATTACACTTGTCTTTATCACATCTGTCTTCGATATTACTCCTGTTTTTCATTACACCTGTCCTTACTTTTATACCTGTTTTTATGATGATGATGATGATGATGATGACGATGATGATGATTATTATTATTATCATTTTCTTATGACGAATCAAAATGATCACATTCCCTCGATTTCAAAGCTACGGCCATCATATTTTGCGATCTGAATCCCCCACCTGACGGCTTCTTGTGACCTAGTAACATCTAGTTCCTAGTGGTGATTTTCCAATTACATAAAAAAATAACTACACAAAAAGTCTGTTTGAGGATTCTCAGAAACGGCTAAAGGTACAGACGTGAAATTTCTGTGGGACATAGCCATGGTAGGGGAGCTGGAAATGACCATGAGCCAATTTGGGCTAGTAGTTTCTGAGGTTGCCCAAGTCAATGGATAGCAGTTTCTATTCCGCCATTTATGCTCTGCGAGGGTTTTGTTGCTTTCACCTTCGGCTAACTTCTTTGACATTTCTCTAGGAGGAACCTACTACACCAGCTCTTCACTTCAAAGTGCTCTCTGTATGAAGGGTGTTGAAATCAGCAGGTCTAGCAATATCTACGGTGTTGGGATAACTAAATCAGCCCTTACAGTCGAACTGGGGAAGAAACTGGATGACCTTGTCATGTGAGTCATGGAAATTTCTAACGGCAATTTCCTTTTTCTAGGCTAACTCATCACACCAGTGGTGGCCAGAATTAGGATGCAAGTGAGATGGAGGAATAGAAGAAGGGAAAGACGAGAGGAAGGAGTAGTTGCAAGGAGAGTGGAAAGGTTACAAGAGGATGAGAAAAAGGCAGAGTATAAGAGAGAAGTGGAGGAACGATTGGGCAAATATGAATTGGAGCAGATGGGAGATGTGGAAGGTGTGTGTAAGGTATTTACAGAAGAAATATGTGCAGCATGTGATGTGGTGTGTGGAAGGAAGAGAAGGCGGAGGGGGGTGCAAGGAAAAGCGTGGTGGACTGAAGAGGTGAAACAGGCTGTGGCACAAAAGAAGAAAGCATACAATGAATGGGTGAGAAATAGGGGCGTGGAAGAAGTTGAGAGGCGGAAGAGAGAGTTATATGTGGAAAGGAAGAGAGAGGTGAAAAGATTAGTAAGAGAGAGTAAGAAGAGAGTGGATGAGGAATTTGGAAGGAATTTGAGTGTAAAGTGGTGAAAAGAGTAAGACAGGGTGGAAGTGAAGTTAGCAGGGGAGTGAAAGATAAAAATGGTAGGTTACTAGTGGAGAAGGGAAATAAAGTGAGCAGATGGAGAGAACACTTTAAGGAATTGTTGAACGTAGAGGATGGAAATAATGCGAGTGTAAGTGGCTGGGGAATGACTGGGAGAAGGAGGGAGGTGAGAAGACAGGAAGAAATCAGTAGGATAGAAGTTGTGGAAGCAATGAAGAAAGTTGAATCGGGGAAAGCCCCAGGAATTGATGGAGTGTGTGGTGAAATGCTGAAGCATGGGGGAGAGATAGTAGTAGAATGGATGTGGAAGATGTGCAGATTGGCCTGGGAGGAAGGTAGAGTCCCAGAGGATTGGAAGTCAGGTATAATTATTCCCTTGTACAAAGTAAAAGGATAAAATGAAGTGTGTGGTAATCATAGGGGCATTTGTCTTCTTAGTATAATAGGAAAAGTGTATGGTAGGATACTTATAGACAGAGTTAGAGAAAGAACAGAGAAATTAGTTGGAGAAGAACAGGGAGGCTTTAGGAAGGGAAGAGGTTGTGTGGATCAGATATTCATTCTTAGATCTTTAGTGGAAAAGTTTCTAGAGAAGGGAAAGAAGTTGTATGCGGCTTTCATGGATTTGGAGAAAGCATATGACAGGGTGGATAGACAAGGATTGTGGAAAGTGTTAAGAATATATGGAGTAGATGGGAAGTTGTTGAATGCTGTGAAGAGTATGTACGATGGTGCGAAGGCTGCAGTGCGTGTGGATGGTGAACTAAGTGAATTTTTCTCTTTGAAAGTTGGTTTGAAACAGGGATGTGTCATGTCTCCATGGTTGTTCAATCTGTACATGGATGGGGTAATAAAAGAGGTACAAGGTAGGGTAGTGGATGTTGGAGTGGCCCTGGTGAGAGAGGATAGTGTTTGGAAACTCCCTGTACTGTTGTTTGCAGATGATACTGTGTTGTTGAGTGAAGACGAAGGGGAGCTGCAAGTCTTGGTGGATGAGTTTGGGAGAGTGTGTAAGAAACGGAACCTAAAGGTGAATGTAGGGAAGAGTAAAGTGATGGTCTTTGAGAGAGGTGAAGTTAGTGAATGTACAGCGAGGTTAGATGGTGAGGGAATTGGAAAATGTGAGTACGTTTAAGTATTTGGGTAGTGTGATGAGTAAGGATGGAGGTTTGGAGGGTGAAGTGCTTGAAAGGGTACAGCAGGGAAGAAAGGTTGCTGGTTCCTTGAAAGCAGTGATAAGAAACAGGGAAGTGAGCATGGAAGTGAAAAAGTTACTACATGACAGTATTGTGATACCAACTCTAACGTACGGAAGTGAAGCTTGGACATTGTTGGAAGGACACAAGTCAAGAGTGAGAGCAGTGGAAATGAGTTATTTAAGAGGAGCCTGTGGAGTCACGTGGAGAGACAGGCTGACGAATGAGGATATAAAGGAGCGTTGTGGTGTGGATGTGGATGTGATAGGAAGCGTTATGAGGAACACACTGAGGTGGTTTGGTCATGTGGAGAGGATGGAGGGTGAGAGACTGACGAAGAGAGTGTATGTGAGTGAGGTGGAGGGGGAAAGAGGGAGGGGGAGGCCGAGGATGAGATGGAGGGATGGGGTGGAGAGGTATATGAGAGAGGGGGGTGTGAGTTGGGAGCAGGGGAGTGAAATGGCGGGGGACAGGGCGACTTGGAGGCGATTTGTTTGTGGCCACCCCAAACGGGATTAAGGCGTCTGGCAATAGATAGATAGATAGAAATTTCCCTCATTCACTCAGTTTCAAAGCTATGGCCATCATACTTGGCCATCTATGTCTCTCGATGTCAACTTCATATGACCCAGTATCATTCGCTTCCAAGTACTGGTTTTCCAGTTACATCGAAAAACCTTTAAAAATAGTCTATCCGAGGATCCTGAGATAATACTAAAGGCACAGACTTGAAATTTGTGTGGGATATCGCCAAGGTCAGGGTGCACATCACGAATGGGTGTTGGCCTATTTGGACCAGTAATTTCTGATATCGTTTAGGGGTCAATAGAGAGTAGTTTGGGGTCAATGATTTCAGCCTAGGTCAAAGTTAAAAAATACTTTTTTTATGTACTGTGGTCACAAGCAGAAGACAGAATACCTATTCATGTGGTGGGTTATTCAAACTGCTAATGGTAGTTTCTGTTGTTGTTGTTATTATTATTATTATTATTATTGTTATTATTATTATTATATTATTATTATTATTATTATTATTATATTATTATTATTATCATTATTATATTACTACTATTCTTTCTTGCGAAGAAATCAATTGCTAATATTCGCCCAATTTCAAAGCTACTACCAAAAATACCTGGCCATCTGAGTAACCCAGCTGGTGGCTTCATCTGACCCAGTATCATCCAGCTCTCAGTACTGGTTTTTCCAGTTACTGTACATCCAAGCACCTATAAAAAATTTATTTGCGCGTTCTCAGAAACCGGTACAAGTTTGAAATTTTTATGGGACATAACTACAATCGGGAGGCAGGTGTGATGTGCAAGGGAGAAGGAACCAAATGCCGGCAGACCGTTGCTTCCAAGAAAAAAACAAAAACAATAACACAGGGAGCCAAATTCAAAATCCATTCCTTTTGTGATGCCTGGAGCCACTGCGTTTGAAAGACTGGAGATCATAGGAAGTAGCAAATACAAACAAAGGGAGACAGTTCTAAAGTTGACCTATTACATAAATGAAGGACTGGGAGTAACGGTTAACCCACGCATTAAAGAATTGGACAGACAAGGGATAAGAGTCTGTTGCTAGATGGGTGCTATTCACCAGTCATAGAGGTGGAGGGATGAAAGCACACAATTCAGAGGAGCAGTGACCAGTGAAGTAGTGATAGAAAAGAGATAAAGATGCACCAGTGCTGTGAAGAGACAGAGGTTAAAGGGAGCCAGTAAGAGGAGGAGAGTTAATGAGACGAAACGCTTTTGACTCCACTTTGTTGAGAAGAGCTGTATGTGAGAAGCCTTCCCACACATGAGAGATGTATTCTACACATGGGCGAATAAAACCCGTGTATAAGGTAAACAACTGTGCAGGGGTAAGGAAGGTACAGAGTCGGAGGCAGATTTTACAAGAGATCTAATATGGCCTTTCCAAAAGAAAACCCAAGAGAATGAAACCCCAAGTATGTTCAAGGATAATGCAGGATTGACCAGGCCATTATTAAACATTAGTAAGTACTCCTGTGGAAGATTTTGTTGGGTTGACTGGTGTAAAAACTGAGTCTTTGATGCATTAAAAACAAGATTACTGTTACTCCAGTCAGAGATACGAGACAAGTCAGATACTAAGTGTGCATAGCCTAATCCATTGTTTGTTGAAGTAACTGTTGAGATGGACGTTGCGGGAACCGAATGGAAAAATGAAAGGTAGATTCATCAGCATATGAATGGATAGGGTTAGATGTACAGTCTAGAAGGTTATTGATGAATAAAAGGAAGAGAGCTGGTGATAGGACAGTTATGAGGAACACCACTGTTGATAGATCCAGGTGAAGAATGATGGCCTCCTACAACAGCAGCTAAAGAATGACCAGAAAGGAAGCTATAGATGAAGACAAAGAAAGGATAGGAACCATAAGAGGGCAGTTTGGAAATTAATGATTTATGCCAAACTCCATCAAAAGCCTTTGAGATTTCAAGTGCACTGGCAAGCTTTCGCCAAGGCACCGAAAGGAGGATGACTCGAAGTCTTAAAGGTAGGTGAGAAGATCGCCAATGGAGCGTCCCTGACGGAACTCATATTGATGATGAGAAAGAAGGTTGTGATAGGAAAGTTGCTTTAAAATTGTTCTATTAAGAAATGACTCGAACACTCTCGAGGCACAGGATATTAAAGCAACTGGCCGATGGTTAGAGGGCTGGGAATGGTCACCCCTCTTTGAGGCAGGCTGAACAAGAGCAAACTTCCAACAAGAAGGAGTGGTACAACTTGACAGACACAAGCGAAAGAGTATACATATGAGGGTGTATGCACAGAGACACAATTCTTGAGGACAACAGGACGGACCCCCTCAGACCCATATACCTTGTTAATATTGAGGGCAGTGATGGCAGAAATACATCAGCTGAAGAAATTTTAATGTTATCCATGAGGAAGTCAAAAGGGGGAAGCGATGGAGGAACAGCACCTGAATCATCTAAGGTGGAATTGAAGGAGAAAGTCTGAGTGAAGAGATCTGCTGTATCAGTAGAAGAAATAGGTACAGAGTCATCAGAGTAGAAAAGAGGAGGATGGAATAGTGAGGTGAAATTGTCAGAAAGGTTTTTGGCAAGTTGCCAGAAGCAGCGGGAGGAATTCGAGTTGGAGAGTACCAAGCTTTTCCTACGGATGAAAATAATTTCAGCAGAGCGAAGAACTGACTTAGCATGATTCCAGGCAGAAACATAAAACTGATATGATTTAACGGTGGGTTGGCTCCGGTACCTTTTATAGGCCCTTTGTTTGTTGTGGACAGGATTAGAACAAGTATGATTATACCAAGGCTTTTTTACATTAGTCAAAGAATATGAATACTCCCCCAGTATCTCTGCTTGTCGTACGAGGCGACTAAAAGGGTTGGTGGTGGGTTAGTGCCCCACCCCGTAAAAAGATCTAACTAAAAAAGTGAATAAAGCGCCTCGGACCTGGACGGACCATACGTTGACGACTAAGGAACTGACAAAGGACATTCTGAGGGTGGGAACATGGAATGTGAGAGGAGTGAATGATGAAGTGAAAGAGAGAGAGATTGTTCAGGTGCTTGAGGATGCAAAAGTGGATATATGTGGATTGACTGAAACTAAATGGAGAGGTGAAAGGGTGAGACAATGGGAATATGGTGTAGGTATATGTGCAGGAGTCAGTGAGAATGAGAGGGCAAGAGAGGGAGTATGTCTGATGATAAGCAAGAAGTGGAAGGAGAATATAAGAGAGTATGGAACAGTGGGTGCAAGGATTGTATGGGTGAGGATGAAAGTAGGTATACAAGCATGGGCGATTGTATGTGTGTATGCTTCAACAGACGATCGAGTGGCAAGAGTGAAAGATGAGTTTTGGGCGAGAGTAGAAGCATGTATGGACAAGTTTGAGAGGAGCGAGAGAGTGCTGTTGATTGGAGACATGAATGGCAAAGTTGAGAATGTACGAGTGGATGGAGTGGTTGGTCAGTGGGGTGTGCCAGCTGAAGTAGATGGGAATGGTAGTGTTTTGGCGGACATCTGTGCTGGTAAGGGGTTGGCAATAGCCAACATCTACTTTCGTCATAAGATGATCCACCGGTATACATGGAAAGTAATGAAGAGGATGGATGGTGAACTTGTTGAACGAAAGGCAATGATAGACTACGTGTGTGTGGATGAGCGAATGAGAAGACAAGTGTTGGATGCAAGAGTGTGGAGAGGGTGGGGGAATGGAGTCTCGGACCATCACTTGGTGATGGCCAAGGTAGAGCTGCAAAGAAAGTGGCTGAGGAGACGAAGGGGAAGCCAGGAGGAAGCAGCTCCTGTGAGAAGAGTGGAGAAATTGCAAGATAGTGAGAAAAGGACAGAGTATAAGAGCATAGTGGAAGAAAGATTGGGAAGGTATGAGCTACAGCAGATGGAAGGGGTGGAAGACGTATGTAAGATATTCACGGAAGAGATAAGCGCAGCGTGTGAGGCGGTTTGTGGAGTGAGGAGGAGATGCAAGGGTGTGCAAGGGACAGCATGGTGGAATGATAAGGTGAAACGAGCTGTGGAACAAAAGAAGAAGGCATATGGTGAATGGTTGGCGAGTAGAGGTAGGGGAGAAGATGAGAGAGAGAGAAGAGAGAGGTATATGTGAGCAAGAGAAGGGAGGTTAAGTGACTGGAGAAGGAGAGTAAGAAGAAAGTGGAGGAAGTTTGGGAGGAATCTGAGTGTGAAATGGAGGGAGAGTAAGAAATTGTTTTGGAAGGAGGTATATAAAGTAAAGCAGTGTGAAAGGGGAAATAGTAGGGGAGTGAAAGATAGGAATAATAGATTGTTGGTGGAGAAGAGAGAGAAATTGAGGAGATGGAAGGAGCACTTTGAGGATTTGTTGAATGTAGAGAGTGAGAGCAGTGTGAGTATAAGTGGTTGGGGAATGGCTGGTAGAAGAAGAGATGAGAGGAGGAAGGAAGAGATCAGTAGGTCGGAAGTAGTGGAAGCGATGAAGAAGATTAAGCTGGGAAAGGCCCCAGGAATTGATGGAGTGTGTGGTGAAATGCTTAGGTATGGGGGTGAGATTGTTGTGGAGTGGATATGGAAGTTGTGTAGATTGGTTTGGGAAGAGGGAAGGGTTCCAGAGGACTGGAAATCAGGTATAATTGTTCCTTTGTACAAAGGAAAAGGGGAGAGAGAAGTATGTGGTAACCATAGGGGTATTTGCCTTCTTAGTGTGACTGGTAAAATATATGGTAGAATACTCATTGACAGGGTTAGGCATATGACAGAGGAGCTAGTTGGAGAAGAACAAGGGGGATTTAGGAAGGGAAAAGGGTGTGTAGATCAGATATTTGTTCTAAGATGTTTAGTGGAGAAGTATCTAGAGAAGGGAAGGAAAGTGTATGCTGCCTTCATGGACTTCAAGAAAGCTTATGACAGAATAGATAGGCAAGGTATGTGGAAGGTATTAAGAATATATGGAGTGGAGGGGAAATTGTTGAGTGCTGTGAAGAGTATGTACGAGGGAGCTAGGGCTACGGTGCGAGTGGATGGTGAGCTGAGTGAGTTCTTTGATCTCAATGTGGGACTGAGACAGGGGTGTGTGATGTCTCCATGGCTGTTTAATATATATATGGATGGGGTTGTAAAGGAGATGCAAGGTAGGGCAGTGGATGTGGGGGTGGCCCTAATGAATGAGGGTGAGATTTGGAAGCTTCCGGTGTTGCTGTTTGCTGATGATACAGTATTGTTGAGTGAAGATGAATGGGAGTTGCAAGGTTTGGTGAATGAATTTGGGACAGTGTGTAGGAGGAGGAAGTTGAAAGTTAATGTAAACAAAAGTAAAGTTATGGTGTTTGAGAGGAATGATGTCACAGAGTGTGCAGTAAGGTTGGATGGTGAGGATATGGAGAATGTGAGTGCATTCAAGTACTTGGGTAGTGTGATGAGTAAGGATGGAACTTTGGGGGATGAAGTACGTGAAAGGGTACAGCAGGGAAGAAAGGTTGTTGGTACACTGAAAGCAGTGATGAGAAATAGGGAGGTGAGTATGGAAGTTAAGAAGGCACTGCATGATGGTATTGTGATCCCTACCCTGACGTATGGAAGCGAGGCGTGGACCTTGCAAGAGGGGAACAAGTCAAGAGTGAGAGCAGTGGAAATGAGTTACTTGAGAGGAGCATGTGGAGTGACGTGGAGGGAGAGGTTGACGAATGAAGAAGTGAAGGAACGTTGTGGGGTAGATGTGGATGTGGTTGAAAAGATTAGGAGAAATACACTGGGGTGGTTTGGACATGTGGAGAGAATGGAGAATGAAAGACTAACTAGGAGGGTGTATGTAGGTGAGGTGGAGGGAGGGAGAGGGAGGGGTAGACCGAGGATGAGATGGAGGGATGGAGTTGAGAGGTATATGAGGGAGGGGGGGATGAGTTGGGGGGAGGGTAGTCAAATGGTGGGTGACAGAGTGACTTGGAGGCGTTTTGTCTGCGGCCACCCTTTGCGGGATTAGGGCGTCGGGCTATAGATAGATAGATAGATAGACAAAGGATATGAGAATGGAATGTATGCTCCTTTGCCTGAGAGAATAACCTCCGTAATGCACAAGGCACACTCAGTTGGCTCCCAGCCATGGAAGGAATAACCATTCCAGGGCAAATCAAAGAAACACTGCCTGAAGGCCTTCCAGTCAGCAGGTCCAGAGTGCCACAGCCGTTTCCTTTGAGGATCCATGGGCCGTACCGAAGTGATAGGACAGATTAAGGGAAAAAGGTTGTGATCGGAGGAGCCCAACGAAGGGTAAAAGATTAACAGTGTAAGCAGAAGGACAAGTTGTAAGAAATAGGTCAAGTATATTGGAATTCTCTCCAAGGCGGTCAAGGATATGGGTAGGGTGCTGTACAAGCTACACTAACCTTCGTTAGTCAGGTGGGGTGTTTTAGCACCCCCAAATTTTTTAAAAGTTCATATTTCCTAGCCGGTAATTCGAATATTTCTCCGTTCCAGTACTCTCCTGATTCAGTGAGGGGAGGGAGCATGTGGATTGGTTTAGTCGTGCCTCTTCTGTAGTGAGAGAGGGGAGCACTCCCCCCCCCCTGGGGTCAACCCATCAAACTAACCATTTAGATCATACTGTGATATAATTTTTTTTTTATCTTATTTTTGCATATTGTTTATCATTATACTGATTTTAAAAATCACAAAATGTATTTTCCTGTGCATGTTTACTTGACAAATTAAACATGAGTCCATTTGTTATTTTTTTACTGAAATTATGATTTATTGCATTTTACTATTATAAATCATTAAACACCACTTACAAGGCATTCAATAATTTCATTAGTGATTGCGGAGATGTGCCGAAGTGGCAGTATGAATATATTTTACATGTTAGTAACACTACATGTATTTTTGTATTCGGGTGTTTGTAACACCGCACCGGACTAACCACGTTTGAATACCCCACAGGACTAACGAAGGGTTAAGGATAGCAAAGATATAGCCTTGTTCACCAGGTGGATGGTGAGGAGAGCCAAAGATGGTGGTGAACATTGAGATCTCCTAGAATAAAGATTTCACAGAAGAGAAGTGGACAGAATGTGTTCCATCACAGAAGTAAGATAGTTGAAGAATTTTGGAAAGTCAGTAGAATTAGCAGATAAGATCTGTAAACAGCACGGATACAGTTAGTCAGGGAATGACAGGAAAGCCAAAGCCAGAGCGTAGAGAAATCAGAAGAATCAAGTTCACAAACACGAGAGCAAGATAAGTCACTATGTACATATGTACAACAGCCAACTTTGGCTTTGAAATAAGTATAGAGAAAGCAGGAGGGTACAGAGAAGGGTTTGTTATCAGTTTCCTCAGACAGCTGTGTCTCAGTGAGGAAGAGAAAGTGAGGTTTATAAGAGGGGATGTCGTGCTCAACCGAGAAAAAGTTAGAGGAAAGGCCGCTAATGTTGCAGAAATGAAGAGGAAGCGAGTCAGACAGTGGTTCCAGGCAACTCGTTGAGTCATCATCGGGAGAGAGGAGGATGGTGGGGGCATTTGTGGTCCACCCCCCCCCCTCCAGGGACTCTGAAGCTTGAGATAATGATGCCACTTCTTAGAATTAATTTCGAAAGCAAGTGTAGTGTGTAATGTGCACATAGTATGGTGTTGACTGTTAGAGAAACTTGTACTGGAGAGTATGCTGGCCTACTCTCTGTTTTACTGAAACACTAAAAAAGTACAGCAAATGTGGATGGTCATGAACTAGTCCCGAGTGCTAATGAAACGGGAGCCATAGCACTCCCTGTCGCCAGCTTTCCATCTTCCTTGGGAGTACCACCATCCTTGACGACTGGTTCTGCAGTCTTCCTCCATCTCCGTCTGCTCTTGGGCTCCGCCATTTCTTCTCTGATAGGATATGTTTAACATCCTTATAGGGAATTCTACTGCAACAAAGAAGTGCTCTCTCTATAAAGGGCATTGAAATCACCGGGTCCAGCGATAGCTACAATGTTTGGGCATTGAGGAAAATTTCGGCCCCTGCAGTTCAACTGAAGAAGAAATTGGAAGGCCTTGTCATATGGTGAGTTATTGAAATTGCAAATGGCAATTTCCATTTTCTTGTTATTATTTTTATTATAACATATTTTGTTCTATTATTATTATTATTATTATTATTATTATTATTATTGCTTAGGAAGAAGCAAATTGCCCGTATTAGCTCAATTTCAAAGCTATAGTCATCATACATTACCATCTGAGTACCCCTGCTGGTGACTTCATATGACCCAGCATCATCCAATTTCTAGAACTGTTTCTCCACTTAAATCCAAAAGCTTTTAAAAACTGTCTGTTCGCGGATTCTCACTATCTGCTTAAGAAATGGACTTGAAAGTTTTGTGGGACACATCAAGGTTGGGGAATAGGATTGAAATGACTGTAGGCCCATTTGGGCCAGTAGTTTCTGACATCACCCAAGGGTCAACAGAAAGTAGTTTAAGCTCCACCATTTTCGCTCTGTGAGGATTTTGTTAGTTTGACCTATGGCTAATGTTTTGGCACTGTTCTAGGAGGGCCTTTCTACACCAGCTCCTCACTTAAATGTTCACTATATGAAGGAAGTTGAAATTACCAGCTCCAATGAGAGCTGGAATGTTGGGACACTGGGGAAGAAATAGGTCCCTGCAGTCGAACTGAGGAAGAAATTGGATGGCTGTGTCATGTTTGAGTTATTTAAATTGCTAAGGGTAATTTCTGTTTTCTAGGTATTATTACCTTTTCTTACGAAGAAGTAAATTGGTCATATTTGCTGTTTCAAAGCTACTACCATAATACTTCACAAGTGTCATCTTCATATGGCCCTAGTATCATCTAGTTCCCAGTACAGATTTTCCAGTTGCATCCATAACCCTTTAAAAATAGTCTGTTCGTGGATTCTCAGGAACTGCTAAAGGTCCAGACTGGAAATTTTTAGGGGACATACAGTAGCCATGGGAGGGGAGTAGGTTTGATGTGACTATGGGCTTATTTGGGCCATAAGTTTCTGAGATTGCCAAGGGGTCAATGGGAAGTAGTTTGGACTCTGCCACTTTTGCTCTACAAGGGATTTGTTGCTTTCACTTTTGGCCATCGTGATTAACCCGCCACATGCCAGGTATTTTTAGCCCTATGGGTCACCTCCGTGCTGGCCATTTTTCGACCTTTTGTTTTTGTTTTGGTTAAAATAATAGATCTTGATGTGAAAACAACGAATCTCACCATTAAAATGCTCACCGAAGCTCGGAAATGAGTTTTGTTGAGTCCTGCATACTCGTATACATATATACCTGCTTCCTCACGCACACCACATACGTGGGAGAAAGCCGTTTTCTATGTAAGGTATACTTAGGTATTTATGCTGGGAAGGTATAGCAATGTTCAGTACACTTTTCTGATTACTTATTAATTCATAGGAAGTAGGAAACACAGACAGAGGGAGACAGTTCCAGAACTGACCTGTTGCATAAATGAAGGACTGGGAGCAAACTCTTGCTATAGAGACTTGGACAGAAAAGGTATTAGATTTTGTTGCTAGATGGATGCTATATGCCAGTTATAGAGGTGGAGGATGCAAACAGACAGTTCAGAGGAACAGTGGCCATTGAAGTAGCGATAAAAAAGGAGATAAAGATGGAACAGTGCGGCGAAGAGACAGAGCTTAAAGGGAGCCAGTGAGACGAGGAGAGTTAATGAAACGAAAATCCTTTGACTCCACCTTGTTCAGAAGTGCTGTATGTAGGGAGCCTTCCCACACATGAGAGTTGTACTCTACACAGGGGGGGGATTAAAACTCGTGTAAAAAGTCAACAACTGTGCACAGGTAAAGAAGATACAGAGTCGGCTTAGAACACCTTATCTCTTGGAGGCAGATTTTACAGATGTAATATGACCATTGCAAGAGAAATCCAAGAAAATAAAACCCCAAGTATAGATAAGGATCATGCAGGATTAAGTTAGATATTATCAAACATTAATGGGTACTCCTGTGAAAGATTTTGTTGTGTTGATAAGTGTAAGAACTGAGCCTTTGATGCATTAAAAACAACAAGAATGCTTTTACGCCAGTCAGACACAAACCAAGTCAGGCATTATGTGTGCCATAGCCTCATCCCTTGTTTTGAAGTAACTGCTGAGATGGATGTTGCGGGAACCGAATGGAAAAGAGAAGGATGGAATCATCAGCGTATGAGAGGATTGGCCTAGATGTACAGCTTAGAAGGTAATTGATGAATAAAATGAATAGTTGATAATAGGAAAGAGTCTTGGGGAACACCACTCTTGATAGATGTAGGAAAAGAACAGTGGCCGTCTACAACAGCAACTGTAGAACGACCAGAAAGGAAGCTGTAGATGAAGGCACAGATAGACAGATATAAATCGTAAGAGGGCAGTTTGAAAATTAAAGAGTTATGCCTGATTCGGTCGAAAACCTTTGAGATGTCATGTACAATGCCAAGGCTTTCTCCAAAGTCCCGTAGGAAGGATGAACAGGAGTCTGAAAGGAAGGTGAGAAGATTGCCAGTGGAGCATCCCTGATGGAACCCATACTGACGATCAGAAAGAAGGTTGTGATAGGAATGGCTTTAAAAATTTTCTGTTACCAATAGACTCGAAACTCTTAAGACACAGGATATTAAAGCGACTGGGCGATAGTTAGAGGGTTGGGAACGGTTCCCCTTCTTTAGGACAGGCTGAAGGAGAGCAAACTTTCAGCAAGAAGAAATGGTACAAGTTGACAGACGAAGACAAAAGAGTTTACCTAGGCAGGGTGTTAGCACAGGAGCTCAGATCTTGAGGACAACAGGAGGGACCCCATCAGGCCTTTATTCCTTGTTAGTATTGAGGCTAGCAATGGCGGAAAATATATCAGTTGAAGAAATTTTTATGTCAGCCATGAGGACGTCAGAGGATGATAGTGATGATGGAACAGCACCAACATCGCTTAAGGTGGAATTGGAGGAGAAAGTCTGAGCGAAGTGATCTGCTTTGTCAGCAGAAGATATAGCTACAGGGCCAATAGAATAGAAACGAGGAGGGAGGGATGATGAGGAAAAGTTGTTAGAAAAGTTTTTGGCAAGGTGGCACAAGGAGTGGGAAGAATTCGAGCTGGAGATTTGAGATCATTTAGTATGGATGAAATTATTTTTAGCAGAGCGAAGAACAAACTTAGTGCGATTCCGGAGAGAAACTGAAAAAAAAAGAAAAAAAAAAGACGTGTTTCAGGGGTGGGTTGGCTCTGGTACCTTTTATAGGCCCTCTTCCTGTTATCGACACCATTAGAACTAACGTGATTTAACCAAGGCTATTTTTTACATTAGTCAAAGAATATGAGAAAGGAATGTATGCTTCCATGCCCGAGAGAATACCGTCATAATGTGCAAGGCACACTCAGATGGCTCCCGGCCATGGAAGCAGTAATCGTTCCAGGGCAAATCTAAGAAGCACTGCCTGAGGGCCTCCCAATCAGTTGCTCCAAATGCCACAACCGATGTTTCTTTGGAGGGTTTACAGGTCTTACTGGATTCATAGGACAGATTAACGTAATAAGATTGAGATCGGTTGTGATCGGAGGGGAAAGTTTAACAGTGTAAGCAGAAGGATTAGTTGTAAGGAAGAGGTCAGATATTTTGGAACTCTCTCCAGGGCGGTCAGGGAAACTGGTAGGGTGACGTACAAGCTGCACCAGGTCAGTAAAGATAGAAAAGATGTAGGCTTGTTCACCAGGAGGATCAGTGAAAAGAGCAGAGAGCCAAAGGTGGTGATGAACATTGAAATCTAGAACTGAGGTTTCAAAGAAAGGAGAAAAGGATAGGATGTGTTCCTTTGTAGAAGTAAGATAGATGAAGTATTTTTCATAGCAGAATTAGAGGATAAGTAAACAGCACAGATATATTTAGTGAGAGAATAACAGGAAAGCCGAAGCCAGAAGGTAGAGAATTAAGAAAAATCAAGTTCAGGAACACGAGAGCAAGATAAGATGTTGTGTACATATGCACAACAGCCACCTTGGGCTTTGAAATCAGTATAGACAAAGTAGGAGGATACAGAGAAGGGTTTGCTATCAACTGCCTCAGACAACTGAGTCTCAGTTAAGAAGAGAAGGTGAGGGAGGTGAGGATTAGAGGCGGAGGGGTTGTGCGCAACAGGGAGAAAGTTAGACAAAAGGCTGCGAATATTGCAGAAAGGAAGAAGAAGTGGGTCAGACCGTGGTTCCAGGCAACTCGATGATGCGTCAACGGGAAAGGGGAGGATTATGTGTGCATTTATGCACACCTCCACCCTTCAGTGGGGACTCGGAGACTTGGTTATTACACGCCATTTTGGTTTAAATTGTGACTAGGAAGTGAAGTGTGTAATGTGCATGTAGTTTGGAGCTGACAGTTAGAGAAACTTTTATTGGAGAGCATGCTGCCCTACATCTGTATTCTCTCTCTCTCTCTCTCTCTCTCTCTCTCTCTCTCTCTCTCTCTCTATATATATATATATATATATATATATATATATATATATATATATATATATATATAAATGTCTATGTATCTATCTATCTATTGCCAGACGCCTCAATCCCGTTTGGGGTGGCCACAAACAAATCGCCTCCAAGTTGCCCTGTCCCCTGCCATTTCACTGCCCTGCTCCCAACTCACCCCCCCCTCTCTCATATACCTCTCCACCCCATCCCTCCATCTCATCCTCGGCCTCTCCCTCCCTCCACCTCACTCACATACACTCTCTTCGTCAGTTTTTCACCCTCCATCCTCTCCACATAGCCAAACCACCTCAGTGTGTTCCTCATAACGCTTCCTATCACATCCACATCCACACCACAATGCTCCTTTATATCCTCATTCGTCAGCCTGTCTCTCCATGTGACTCCACAGGCTCCTCTTAAATAACTCATTTCCACTGCTCTCACTCTTGACTTGTGTCCTTCCAACAACGCCAATGCTTCACTTCCATACGTTAGAGTTGGTATCACAATACTGTCATGTAGTAACTTTTTCACTTCCATGCTCACTTCCCTGTTTCTTATCACTGCTTTCAAAGAACCAGCAACCTTTCTTCCCTGCTGTACCCTTTCAAGAACTTCACCCTCCAAACCTCCATCCTTACTCATCACACTACCCAAGTACTTAAATGTACTCACATTTTCCAATTCCTCACCATCCAACCTCGCTGTACATTCACTGACTTCGCCTCTGTCAAATACCATCACTTTACTCTTCCCTACATTCACCTTAAGATTCCGTTTCTTACACACTCTCTCAAACTCATCCACCAAGCCTTGCACCTCCCCTTCGTCTTCACTCAAGAACACAGTATCATCTGCAAACAACAGTACAGGGAGTTTCCAAACACTATCCTCTCTCACCAGGGCCACTCCAACATCCACTACCCTACCTTGTACCTCTTTTATTACCCCATCCATGTACAGATTGAACAACCATGGAGACATGACACATCCCTGTTTCAACCCAATTTTCAAAGAGAAAAATTCGCTTAGTTCACCATCCACACGCACTGCAGCCTTCGCACCATCGTTCATACTCTTCCCAGCATTCAACAACTTCCCATCTACTCCATATATTCTTAACACTTTCCACAATCCTTGTCTATCCACCCCGTCATATGCTTTCTCCAAATCCATGAAAGCCGCATACAACTTCTTTACCTTCTCTAGAAACTTTTCTGCTAACGATCTAAGAATGAATATCTGATCTACACAACCTTCTCCAACTAATTTCTCTGTTCTTTCTCTAACTCTGTCAATAAGTATCCTACCATACACTTTTCCTATTATACTAAGAAGAGAAATGCCCCTATGATTACCACACACTTCATTTTATCCTTTTACTTTGTACAAGGGAATAATTATACCTGACTTCCAATCCTCCGGGACTCTACCTTCCTCCCAGGACAATCTGCACATCTTCCACATCCATTCCACTACTATCTCTCCCCCATGCTTCATCATTTCACCAAACACTCCATCAATTCCTGGGGCTTTCCCCGATTTAACTTTCTTCATTGCTTTCACAACTTCTATCCTACTGATTTCTTCCTGTCTTCTCACCTCCCTCCTTCTCCCAGCCATTCCCCAGCCACTTATACTCGCATTACTTCCATCCTCTATGTTCAACAATTCCTTAAAGTGTTCTCTCCATCTGCTCACTTTTTCTCCCTTCTCCACAAGTAATCCACCATTTTTATCTTTCACTCCTCTGCTAACTTCACTTCCACCCTGTCTTACTCTTTTCACCTCTTTCCAGAACATTTTCTTACAGTCCCTCCACTTTACACTCAAATTCCTTCCAAATTCCTCATTCACTCTCTTCTTACTCTCTCTTACTAATCTCTTCACCTCTCTCATTCTTTCTACATATAACTCTCTCTTCCGCCTCTCAACTTCTTCCACGCCCGTTTCTCATCCATTCATTGTATGCTTTCTTCTTTTGTGCCACAACCTGTCTCACCTCTTCAGTCCACCACGCTGTTCCTTGCACCCCCCTCCGTCTTCTCTTCCTTCCACACACCACATCACATGCTGCACATATTTCTTCTGTGAATATCCTGCACATACCTTCCACGTCTCCCATCTGCTCCAATTCATATTTGCCCAATCTTTCCTCCACTTCTCTCTTATACTCTGCATTTTTCTCATCCTCTTGTAACCTTGCAACTACTCCTTCCTATCGTCTTTCCCTTTTTCTATTCCTCCATTTTACTTGAATTCTAATTCTGGCCACCACCAAGTAGTGGTCAGAAAGTCCACCCCCCAACCTCTACAAGCTCTTGGATCCATTACACATCTTCGGATCCTTTCATCCACACACACATAATCAATCATTGCCTTCCTTTCATTCAGTTCACCACCCACCCTTCTCATCACTCGCCATGTATACCTGTTGATCATTTTATGCCTGAAGAGGGTGTTGGCTATCACCAAGCCCCTCCCAGCACAAATGTCCACTAACGCACTCCCATTTTCATCTATCTCAGCAGGCACACCCCACTCACCAACTATTCCATCCACCTTCACATTCCCAACTTTACCATTCATATCACCGATCAAAAACACTCTCTCATTCCTTCCAAACTTTTCCATCCACACTTCTACATTTGTCCAGAACTCTTCTCTCACTCTTCTAGCACGATCTTGCGTTGGCACATACACACACACAATCGCCCACATTTGTATTCCAACTTTCAACTTTACCCACACAATCCTTGACCCAATTGATCCATACTGTCTTATGCTCTTCTTCCATCTTTTACTCACAACTATACATACTCCTTCCTTTGCCCTCTCATTCTCACCTACTCCTGCACATATACCCCATCCATACTCCCATTCTCTCACACTTTTCTCCTCTCCATTTTGTTTCAGTTAGTCCACATACATCCACTTTCGCACCCTCAAGCACCTGGACAATCTCTCTCTCTCTTTCACCTCATCATTCGCTCCCCTTACATTCCACGTTCCGATAACCATGTCCTTTGTCCGGTCCTTGGTCGTCATCGTTTGGTCAGTCCTTGTCCGAGGCTTATTGTTTGTTTTTTTTAGTTAGTTGTTTTCCGGGGAGGGGCACTAACCCTCCGCCAACCTTTTAGTCGCCTTTTACGCCAAGCAGAGATACTGGGGGAGTATTCTCGAAAAAAACCCTACCCCCAGGGGTTATCTATCAATATACGTCGTAGGTGGGGGCACGACTCTCCACCCACTTAGTGTAGTAGTACTCTGATTTTAGGGTAGCTCTACATTGAGTGGCAAGCCAATGTTTTCCTGTTAACCAGAATGCATTTTTCACGCTGGGTGGTATTTATATAACCAACCAACACGTGTTCCCTATGTGACAACAAGTGGGTAGGGGGAGGGTTAGTGCCCCTCCCTGGAAAATAACTGAAGAAAATACGAACAAGAAGCCTCGCACCAGGACTGACCAACAGCTGGCGACTACGGACCAAACAAAAGACATGATACGGATTGGTATATTGAATGTATGGGGTGCAAATGATGAGGTGAAAGAGAGAAAGATTTTCCAGGTACTTGACGTGCAGAGGTGGATATATGTGAATTAACTGAATATAAATGGAGAGGTGAGAGTGTGAGAAAAGGGGAGTTTGGATGGGGTATATGCTGCGGAGTAGGTGAGACTGTGAGGGCAAACGACAGAGTGTGTAATGTTGTGAGTAACATTACCCCCTGGGGGTTGGGGGGTTTCAAGAATACTCCCCCAGTATCCCTGCTTGTCGTACGAGGCGACTAAAAGGGTTGGTGGTGGGTTAGTGCCCCACCCCGTAAAAAGAACTAACTAAAAAAGCAAATAAAGCGCCCTGGACCTGGACGGACCATACGTTGACGACTAAGGAACGGACAAAGGACATTCTGAGGGTAGGAACGTGGAATGTGAGAGGAGTGAATGATGAAGTGAAAGAGAGAGAGATTGTCCAGGTGCTTGAGGATGCAAAAGTGGATATATGTGGATTGACTGAAATTAAATGGAGAGGTGAAAGGGTGAGACAATGGGAATATGGTGTAGGTATATGTGCGGTAGTCAGTGAGAATGAGAGGGCAAGAGAGGGAGTATGTCTGATGATAAGCAAGAAGTGGAAGGAGAATATAAGAGAGTATGGAACAGTGGGTGCAAGGATTGTATGGGTGAGGATGAAAGTAGGTATACAAGCATGGGCGATTGTATGTGTGTATGCTTCAACAGACGATCGAGTGGCAAGAGTGAAAGATGAGTTTTGGGCGAGAGTAGAAGCATGTATGGACAAGTTTGAGAGGAGCGAGAGAGTGCTGTTGATTGGAGACATGAATGGCAAAGTTGGGAATGTACGAGTGGATGGAGTGGTTGGTCAGTGGGGTGTGCCAGCTGAAGTAGATGGGAATGGTAGTGCTTTGGTGGACATCTGTGCTGGTAAGGGGTTGGCAATAGCCAACACCTACTTTCGTCATAAGATGATCCACTGGTATACATGGAGAGTAATGAGGAGGATGGATGGTGAACTTGTTGAACGAAAGGCAATGATAGACTACGTGTGTGTGGATGAGCGAATGAGAAGACAAGTGTTGGATGCAAGGGTGTGGAGAGGGTGGGGGAATGGAGTCTCGGACCATCACTTAGTGATGGCCAAGGTAGAGCTGCAAAGAAAGTGGTTGAGGAGACGAAGGGGAAGACAGGAGGAAGCAGCTCCTGTGAGAAGAGTGGAGAAATTGCAAGATAGTGAGAAAAGGACAGAATATAAGAGCATAGTGGAAGAATGATTGGGAAGGTATGAGCTACAGCAGATGGAAGGGGTGGAAGATGTATGTAAGATATTCACGGAAGAGATAAGCGCAGCGTGTGAGGCGGTTTGTGGAGTGAGGAGGAGATGCAAGGGTGTGCAAGGGACAGCATGGTGGAATGATGAGGTGAAACGAGCTGTGGAACAAAAGAAGAAGGCATATGGTGAATGGTTGGCAAGTAGAGGTAGGGGAGAAGATGAGAGAGAGAAGAGAGAGGTATATGTGAGCAGGAGAAGGGAGGTTAAGAGACTGGTGAAGGAGAGTAAGAAGAAAGTGGATGAAGAGTTTGGGAGGAATCTGAGTGTGAAATGGAGGGAGAGTAAGAAATTGTTTTGGAAGGAGGTAAAGAAAGTAATGCAGTGTGAAAGGGGAAATATTAGGGGAGTGAAAGATAGGAATAATACATTGTTGGTGGAGAAGAGAGAGAAATTGAGGAGATGGAAGGAGCACTTTGAGGATTTGTTGAATGTAGAGAGTGAGAGCAGTGTTAGTATAAGTGGTTGGGGAATGGCTGGGAGAAGAAGAGATGAGAGGAGGGAGGAAGAGATCAGTAGGTCGGAAGAAGTGGAAGCGATGAAGAAGATTAAGCTGGGAAAGGCCCCAGGAATTGATGGAGTGTGTGGTGAAATGCTTAGGTATGGGGGTGAGATTGTTGTGGAGTGGATATGGAAGTTGTGTAGATTGGCTTGGGAAGAGGGAAGGGTTCCAGAGGACTGGAAATCAGGTATAATTGTTCCTCTGTACAAAGGAAAAGGGGAGAGAGAAGCATGTGGTAACCATAGGGGTATTTGCCTTCTTAGTGTGACTGGTAAAATATATGGTAGAATACTCATTGATAGGGTTAGGCATATGACAGAGGAGCTAGTTGGAGAAGAACAAGGGGGATTTAGGAAGGGAAAAGGGTGTGTAGATCAGATATTTGTTCTAAGATGTTTAGTGGAGAAGTATCTAGAGAAGGGAAGGAAAGTGTATGCTGCCTTCAAGGACTTGAAGAAAGCTTATGACAGAATAGATAGGCAAGGTATGTGGAAGGTATTAAGAATATATGGGGTGGAGGGGAAATTGTTGAGTGCTGTGAAGAGTATGTACGAGGGAGCTAGGGTTACGGTGCGAGTGGATGGTGAGCTGAGTGAGTTCTTTGATCTCAATGTGGGACTGAAACAGAGGTGTGTGATGTCTCCATGGCTGTTTAATATATATATGGATGGGGTTGTAAAGGAGGTGCAGGGTAGGGCAGTGGATGTGGGGGTGGCCCTAATGAATGGGGGTGAGATTTGGAAGCTTCCGGTGTTGCTGTTTGCTGATGATACAGTATTGTTGAGTGAAGATGAATGGGAGTTGCAAGGTTTGGTGAATGAATTTGGGACAGTGTGTAGGAGGAGGAAGCTGAAAGTTAATGTAAACAAAAGTAAAGTTATGGTGTTTGAGAGGAATGAAGTCACAGAGTGTGCAGTGAGGTTGGATGGTGAGGATATGGAGAATGTGAGTGCATTCAAGTACTTGGGTAGTGTGATGAGTAAGGATGGAACTTTGGGAGATGAAGTACGTGAAAGGGTACAGCAGGGAAGAAAGGTTGTTGGTACACTGAAAGCAGTGATGAGAAATAGGGAGGTGAGTATGGAAGTTAAGAAGGCACTGCATGATGGTATTGTGATCCCTACCCTGACGTATGGAAGCGAGGCGTGGACCTTGCAAGAGGGGAACAAGTCAAGAGTGAGAGCAGTGGAAATGAGTTACTTGAGAGGAGCATGTGGAGTGACGTGGAGGGAGAGGTTGACGAATGAAGAAGTGAAGGAACGTTGTGGGGTAGATGTGGATGTGGTTGAAAAGATTAGGAGAAATACACTGAGGTGGTTTGGACATGTGGAGAGAATGGAGAATGAAAGACTGACTAAGAGGGTCTATGTAGGTGAGGTGGAGGGAGGGAGAGGGAGGGGTAGACCGAGGATGAGGTGGAGGGATGGAGTTGAGAGGTATATGAGGGAGGGGGGGGTGAGTTGGGGGGAGGGGAGTCAAATGGTGGGTGACAGAGTGACTTGGAGGCGTTTTGTCTGCGGCCACCCTTTGCGGGATTAGGGCGTCGGGCTATAGATAGATAGATAGTGAATCAGTTGCCTGAAGGATTGTGTGGGTAAACTTAAAAGTTTGACTACAAATCTAGGCGATTGTGTTCATGTATGCGCCAATGCAAGATCATGCAAGCAGAGTGAGAGAAGAGTTTTGGACAAATGTAGAAGCGTGCATGGAAAATTTTGAAAGGAATAAGAGAGTGTTTTTAATTGGTGATATGAATGGAGAAGTAAGGAGTGTGAAGGTCGACGGAGTAGTTGGTGAGTGGGGTATGCCTGAAGAGATGATGAGAATGGCAGTGCTTTAGTGGACATTTGTGCTGGAAGAGGGTTGGGCATAGTCAATACCGTCTTCAGATACAAAATGATCCAGTTGTGTACATGGTGATAATAAGAAGGGTGGGAGGTGAACCGAATGAACGGAAGGCAATACTTTATGTGTGTGTGTGGATGATAGTATGAGAATGTGTTTAATGGATGCAAGATCATATAGAGGCTGGGGGAATGGACTTTCTGACCACCATTTGCTGGTGATGGGAATCAATGCCAAAATGAAATGAAGAAATAGAAGAAGGAGAGGACGGGAGGAAGTAGTTCATACAAGGAGGGTGGAAAGGTTACAAGAGGATGGAAAAAAGGAAGAATATACAGTAAGAGAGATGTGGAAGGGCGATTGGGTAAATATGGATTGGAGAAGAAGGAAACATGGAAGATGTGTACAAGATATTCACATAAGGAATCTTTGCAGCATGTGAGGTAGTGTGAGGGGTGAAGAGAAGACGAAAGGGTGTGCAGGGAACAGCATGGTGGAATGAAGAGGCGAGAAGGGCTATGGTAGAAAAGAAAAAAGCATATAGTGAGTGGATGAGAAACAGTGGTATGCAAGAAGATGAAAGACAGAAGAAAAAGTTGTATGTACAGAGGAAGAGAGAGGTGAAAAGATTAGTAAGAGAGTGTAAGAAGAGAGTGGATGAGGAAATTGGAAGAAATTTGAGTGTAAAATGGTGGAATTGTAAGAAAATGTTCTGGAAAAAGGTAAAGAGAGCTAGACAGGGTGTCAAGGAAATTAGAAAGTGAAAGATATAAATGGTAGATTGCTAGTGGAGAAGGGGGAACAAGTGAGCAGATGGAGAGAACACTTTAAGGAATTGTTGAAAATAGAGAATGAAAGTAATGTGAGTAGAAGTGGCTGGGGAATGGCTGAGAAACCGAGGGATGTGAGAAAAGGAAGAAATCAGTAGGATGGAACTTGCAGAAGCAAAGAAGGAAGTCAAAAAGGGGAAAGCCCCAGGAACTGATGAAGTGTGGGGTGAAATGGTGAAGCATGGGGGAGAGATAGTAGTAGAATGGATGTGGAAGATGTGCAGATTGGCCTCGGAGGAAGGTAGAGTCCTGGAGGATTAGAAGTCAGGTATAAATATTCCCCTGTACAAATGAAATGGGGGAAAAAAAAGTGTGTGGTAATCATAGGGGCATTTAACTTCTTAGTGTAATAGGAAAAGTATATGGTAGGATACTTATTGATAGAGTTAGGGAAATATCTGATGCATTATTTGGAGAAGATCAGGGAAGGTTTAGGAAGGAAAGAGGCTATGTAGATCAGACATTCATTATTAGGAAAAGTTTCTAGAAAAGGGAAAGAAGTTGTATGCTGCCTTTATGGATTTTGAGACAGCATATGACAAGGTCGATAGACGAGGGTTGTGGAAAGAATTAAAAATATAATTATGGGGTTAAGGGGAAGTTGTTTACGTTGTGAATAGTTTGTATGAGGGTGCTACGGCTGCAGTGAGTGTGGATAGTGAACTGAGTGAATTCTTCTATTTGAAGGTTGGATTGAAACAGGGATGTTTCGTGCCTCCATGGTTGTTCAATCTGTATATGGATGAGATTATAAAAGAGATACAAGGTAAGGTAGTGGATGTTGGAGCAGCCCTAATGAGAGAGGGCAGTGTTTGGAAACTCCCTGTACTGTTTGCAGATGATTCTGTATTGTAAAGTGAAGACGGAGGGGAGCTGCAAAGCTTGGTGGATGAGTTTGGGAAAGTGTGTAAGAAACATAATCTAAAGGTGAATGTAGGGTAGAGTAAATTTATGGTCTTCGAAAGAAATGAAGTCAGTGATTGTGGAAAGAGGCTGGATGACAAGGAAATGGAAAACGTGAGTGCGTTTAAGTACTTGGGTAGTTTGATGAGTAAGGACGGAAGTCTTGAGGGTGAAGTGCTTGAAAGGGTACAACAGGGAAAAATGGCTGCTGGTTCCTTGAAATCAGTGATAAGAAGTAGGAAAGTGAGCATGGAAGTGAAAAAATTACTACATGACAATATTGTGATACCAACTCTAATGTATGGAAGTGAAGCTTGGACCTTGCTGGAGGGACAGAAGTCAAGAGTGAGAGCTGTTCAAATGAGCTATTTGAGAGGAGAATGTGGAGTCACATAGAGATACAGACAAATGAGGAAGTGAAGCAGCATTGTGGTGTAGAAGTGGATCTGACAGGAAGCATTAGGAGAAACACAGTGAGGTGGTTTGGCCATGTAGAGAGGATGGAAAATGAGAGACTGACGAGGAGAGTGTATGTGAGTGAGGTGGAGGGGGGGAGAGGGAGAGGAAGCCATGGGTGAAATGAAGGGATGGAGTGGAGAGATACACGAAAGAGAAGGGTGTGAACTGGGAGCAGGTCAATGAAATGGCAGAGGGTAGGTCGACATGGAGGCGATTTGTTTGTAGCCACCCTTTATGGGATTAAGGCATCTGGCAATATATATATATATATATATATATATATATATATATATATATATATATATATACATACAGTATATATGGAGCCTCTGTGGTACAGTTGTAGAGTGTGCGTTTCGTACACGGGTGAACCAGGGTTCGCGCCCCGCCAGGGTAATAAACCTTGGGAGTGTTCACCCGGCCACGTACTGCATTGGTGGACACAAGGGGTGCTGTGGTTTAACCAGTGTCGCTTACTATAAAGTATGCTTGCACCCAGTCGGCTTGCACGGGCTGATTACACTTGGTTCACAGACTACACACACATCCAAAGCCGCTTCAACACTACAATTACACTTACAAGCATTTCTCACCCTACATACAATCTCTACCAGACAGCCTAAGCCACTTGGTAGAGATACATTGGCTGTATCGTCCCGACTTCTGTCGAGATAGGCCGGTCCTGCAGTGGATACTCAAACGGCTGATGATGATTATGATTATATATATATATATATATATATATATATATATATATATATATATATATATTTATATATATATATATGTAGCACCAGTCGATCAGGGCAGTACTCCCCAGGTCGATGGAAAGCTGATAACAGGGAGAACTGGAGCACCTGTTTCATCAGCCCTCGGGACTTGTTCCCGACCATCCTCCTTTGCTGAACTTTTTCAGTGTCTCAGTAACATGGAGAGGAGGCCAGCATGCTCTCCAGTACAAGTTTCTCTATCAGCACCAGAGTACATGCATAGCACACATTACACTTTCTTTTCCAAAATTCAAAAAGTACTGTAATCATGGCTTCAACATACATAGAGTCGGAGTCCCCAAGAGGGGGGGGTGACATAAATGCCCCCACCTTCCACCCCTCTCCCGGTGACGACCCGAGCTGCCTGGAACCACTGTCTGACTCACTTCTTCATTTCTGCAACATTCATGGCCTTTCCTCCATCTTCTGCTCCGTTGAGCACAACTTCTCCTCCTCTAAACCTCACCTTCTTTTCCTAACTGAGACTCAGCTGTCTGAGGCAACTGACAACAAACCCTTGCTGTATCCTCCTACTTTCTCTATACTTATTTCAAAGCCAAAGGTGGCTGTTGTGTATATATATGCAACGACTTAACTTGCTCTCATGTTCCTGAACTCGATTCCTCTGAATTCTCTATACTCTGGCTTCGGCTTTCCTGTCATTCTCTGACTAAATGTATCTGCTCTACTTATCCCCTAATTCTACTGAATATCAATAATACTTTGACTATCTTACTTCTACGATGGACACATTTTATCCATTTCTCCTTTCTCTGAAATCTCAATTCTAGGAGATATCAATGTTCACCACCACCTTTGGCTCTCCTCTCCTTTCGATGATCCACCTGGTGAACAAGCCTACACCTTCTCTATCCTTAATGACCTAGAGCAGCTTGCACAACACCCTACCCGTATCCCTGACCGCCTTGGAGAGAGCTCCAACATACTTGACCTCTTCCTTATAACTAATCCTTCTGCTTACACTGTTAATCTTTTCTCTCTGTTGGGCTCCTCCGATCACAACCTTATCATCTTAACCTGTCCTATCACTCCAGCATTTCCTGTGGACCCTCCAAAGAAACATCGTCTTTGGCACTTTGGAGCTGCGGATTAGGAGGCCCTCAAGCAGTACTTTGATTATCCCTGGAATGATTATTGCTTCCGTGGCCGGTAGTCATCTGGGTGTGCCTTGCGTATTATGGAGATTATTCTCTCGGTCATGGAAGCATACATTCCTTTCATCATATCCTTTGACTAACGCAAGAAAGCCTTGATTTAATCTCGCTTGTTCTAATGTTCTTCGCAACAAGGAGAGAGCCTTTAAAAGGTACCGGAGCCAACCCACCCCTGAATCACATCTTTTATTCTTTTTTGCCCGGAATCGTGCTAAGTCTGTTCTTCGCTCTGCTAAAAATAATTTCATCTGTACTAAATGCTCTCAACTCTCCAACTCGAATTCTTCCTGCTCCTTCTGGCACCTTGCCAAAAACCTTTCTAACAACTTTACCACATCATCCTTCCCTCCTCTTTTCAACTCTGATGGCTCTGTAGCTATCTCTTCTACTGATAAAGCAGATCTCTTTGCTCAGACTTTCTCCTCCAATTCCACCTTAGACAATGCCGGTGCTGTTCCTCCATCACTTCCACCCTCTGACTTCCTCATGGCTGACATTAAAATTTCTTCAGCTGATGTATTTTCTGCGATCACAGGCCTCAATATTAACAAGGCATATGGGCCTGATGGAGTCCCTCTTGTTGTTCTCAAGAACTGTGCTTCTGTACTTACACCCTGCCTAGGCAAACTCTTTCGTCTTTCTTAATCAACTTGTACCTTTCTTTCTTGCTGAAAGTTTGCTCTCATTCAGCCTGTCCCAAAGAAAGGTGACCAATCCCAACCCTCTAACTATCGTCCAATTGCTTTTACATCCTGTATCTCAAAAGTTTTGGAGTCAATTCTTAATAGAAAAATTTTAAAGCATCTTTCCTATCACAACCTTCTTTCTGATTGTCAGTATGGATTCCGTCAAGGATGCTCCACTGGCGATCTTCTCACCTACCTTTCAGACTCCTGGTCATCTTTCTTTTCGGGGCTTTGGCGATAGCTTTGCCATTGCACTTGATATCTCAAAGGGTTTCGATCGAGTTTGGCATAAATCTTTTATTTCCAAGCTGCCCTCTTATGGTTTCTATCCTTCTATCTGTTCCTTCATCTCTAGCTTCCTTTCTGGTCGTTCTATAACCGCTGTTGTAGCCGGCCATTGTTCTTCTCCTAGATCTATCAACAGTGGTGTTCCTCAGGGCTCTGTCCTATCACCAACTCTCTTTCTTTTAATCATCAATGACCTTCTAAGCTGTCCATCTAACCCTATCCACTGATATGCTGATGACTTCACCCTTCACAGTTCCATTTGGTTCCCACAAAGCCAATCTCAGCAGTTGCTTCAACAAACAAGGGATGAGGCTATGGCACACCTAATGTCTGCCTTGGCTCGTATCTCTGACTGGGTTAAAAATTATCTTGTTGTTTTTAAAGCATCAAAGACTCAGTTCTTACACCTATCAACAGGTGTACCCACTAACGTTTAACCCACTGACTGCGGCTGTATCATATATGATATTTGAGTCCAAATGGCTCTGACTGCTCAGTGCTGCTGTATCATATATGATTTCCTGCTTTCAAAAATTCCACGACCAGAAATGACATTAAATAAATCAGCTAGCATCTCATGGCACCCTATAGAATATTGCCATACATAGATTATGCATTTTTACGAGGAGCAGAGCTCAGCTCAGTTACCTACAAAATAACGAAGGTAATGGTACGAAATCTTCTTCATGCTGCCACCAGCAGTAGCCTAACGAAATATTGGATGAAATATTTGGATGAATGTAGTGACGATAGTGATACGTTGTCAGATGATGACAGTGATGGTTCAGATGCTGATTTACACCGTATCTGATCGCAAGACTGACACTGACGACAAAGTGCAACCATAACACATCGTTCACCTGGCACCACTGCACAGGGAATATTTATTACTTCACAGACCTATTTCAGAGGTCATTTTTTTGTTTGCTATATTGTGTTATATACCATTGAACTCGGGATTATTATCTCTATCTTTTGACATCATTATTTTTTTTTTTCTAAATATTTGAAAACTGCCGCACACAGGATGTACATGGAAACAAACACTGATGCAGTGAATGGGTTAATAATATTCAGTTTAATCCTGCATCGTCCTTGAACATGCTTGGGATTTCATTTACTCAGGACTTGTCTTGAAAAGATCATGTTACATCTCTTGTAAACTCTGTCTAGCGGGAAACTCTCAACCCCTTTCTGTCCAACTCTCTAATGCAAGAGTTAACCGTTACTCCCAGTCCTTCATTTATGCAACAGGTCAACTCTGGAACTGTCTCCCTCTGTATTTCCTGCTTCCTATGGTCTCCAGTCCTTCAAACGCAGTGTGTCCAGGCATCTTGAAATGATCGGATCTTGAATTTGGCTCTCTCTTGAATACTGTTTTTCTTTTGGAAGGAACAGTTATTGCGGGCTCGTGGACTTTGGTTCCTTCTTCTTCGCATAAATAAATTAATATATATATATATATATATATATATATATATATATATATATATATATATATATATACATATATATATATATATATATATATATATATATATATATATATATATATATATATATATATATATATATATATATATATATATTTGTATTTTTATATAGATATATATATATATATATATATATATGTATATATCCGAACGCCCAATATCCGAACATCCCTACTAACTGGACATAATCGTCCTGGGATCCAACATTCCCAAAATGGTCCGAAAACCGCAAAAATTTCAAAAAAAAAAAACGAATTTTTCCTGCCCATAATTTGAACTTGCCGCGCATGGCGCGGGACAGCTTTGTTGTGGCGCGTCATTCCTCCGACGTCCAATAGAGTGCCGCTGCATCCTCCCCACTTTCCGCCTGTCTCTCACCACGAGTGCACGCTCGTCGTCATGGCTGCCCACATACTTGCTATTGTGGTGGTGCCTTACATGCTCCAGGCACTCCTGCTGCTCTCGGGCCTCCTATTAGTGTGTGTGATGATGGCCCCGCCGCCTGAGAAGAGGAAGAGTGGTGTTGACTCTGGAGAAGAAATGGGAGATATTGGAGAAAGTAGATGCAGGATGGTCTTCTTCCCGCATCCTCCGCGAGTTCAACCTGGCCCAATCTACTTTGTTCGATATCAAGAGATCCCGAGACAAACTCATGCAGTACACGGCTGACTTCTCGTCAAGAAGCAAATGCAACATGGAGAGGAAGGTGATGTTTACTCCCAAGTTTGCTGAAATCGACTGCTCCATGTTGATTTGGTATCAACAGCAACGTGCTGCTGGTGTGATGGTACATGGAACGGAGCTGAAGGCTGCTGCTGAGAAGTTCGCCAGGCTTCACGACACCCTAGACTTCAAGGCATCCGAGGGTTGGCTCTTCGCGTTCAAGCTACGGCATGGCCTTACCAACCGTAAAGGTCATGGCGAAGCTTTGGATGCTAATGAGGATGGAGTTGACGAGTTTCAGCACAAGGTGAAGGGCTTGATCGACAGGGAGGGCCTCACTCTCGGTCAAGTTTACAATGCTGACGAAACTGGTTTATTCTATCGCTCATTGCCAACGAATACTCTAGCCGAGGAGACAGAGAAGCGTGTACCTGGCCACAAGGTCTTCAAGGAAAGGATACTGTATCTGCTTTGTGTTGTGCCAATGCTAACAGCTTGCACCGGCTTAAGCCCGTTATTGTTGGCCGTGCAAAGCAGCCTCGGTGTCTTCGTGGGGTGATGGATGTCCTTCCTGCCGTCTGGTACCATTCTTTGAAGGCATGGTTTACAGCCCAGATCTTCAAAGACTGGTTCCACCGCCACTTCGTCAAGGAGGTCATCAATTACCAGACGAAGACACTGGGAATCCCGTGCAACCATGTAAAGGCCCTCCTTCTCCTCAACAATGCACCTGCCCACCCTTGGTAGCTGAGAATGGCCGGATTAGGTGCATGTTTCTGCCACCTAATACGACTGCTCTCATCCAACCAATGGACCAAGGAGTGATCGTGGCAACAAAGCGCCTATACCGCAGGAAGTTCCTGAATGAGGTGATGGTTGTTCTCGAGGACGAGGACGAGCGCAGGGAGGGACGGGACACACGAGGCCAGCGGACTTTGGAAAACCTTCGCCACTACAACATCAAGTCTGCAATCTACAACTGGGCCAGTGCATGGAAGGAAGTCCCTGTCAAGACTCTAGAAAATGGTTGGTCTTGTCTGCTTCTCGGAACGGATGTGGAGTACGATTTTCTAGGGTTTGACGTGGATGACTTCCATGCACGGCTACATACACATGGCGACGATGTTGATGTGGACGATGTGCGTGAGTGGTTGGACGATGACGAGGGCGATCCTGGGTATCAGACATTGTCTGATATCGAGATCGCGTCTTCAGTTGCAGGTGTCAGTACCGAGCTTGAAGATTCCGACGAGGACGGCGACGATGATGCGGACTCCTCTCAGCATGACACTACTCCAGCCATCCCCAAGCTGAGCGCACTCCGGGAACACCTAGAGTTCGTTCTTGACTACCTGGAACACCCGGACTGTGACAGGGAGATGGGGCCCTTGGGACTTGTGGAGGAAGTGCGTGCTTTCAGGCAGCACATCATCAGTCATCAGAATCGTTGGTCTTTGCATCAATCAACGATTGACAGTTTTTTCAGGCCCGTGACCCCCGCTGTGCCCAGCCCTGGCTCCACTCCATTGCCTCCCCAAGACAGGCCCTCATGCTCCGAGCCACAGCCCAGCACATCAGCCACGGTGGAGTCACCGCTCGACGTGAGTTTGCGTCTGTCTTGAGTCGTCTGCGTGGGTACGCCATCACCACGACTGAGCGATGCACCCCTAGGTCACCTACCAGTGATACTCTCGGACTCTGACAGTGATTAAACAGCAAGAACTTCTCCACTAGACCACACGGGAATTTACAGTGTTGTACAGTGAAAAAAACAGTGTGTTGTGTTAAGGATTTACAGTTGTGAGTGAAAAGACTAATTTGGAACAAAATTTAACGTAAATAGACGTGTTTGTTTTTGCTTTAGAAAATTATTAGAAGAATGGGGAAAGTTAAAGTGCAGAGTGCAACACTTAGTAAGTTACAATGGAGCATTAGTTAGACAAGAGTGCGCACTGTGAAGAGAACGGACTTCTGAGTGCGATTGACTAAGTTCAGTGCAAGACTTTATGAACAGTGTACTGGAAGTGCTTCAGGAAATCCTTCTTACTGTCAGAGTCCAAGAGGAGGCGGTTATTCATCGAGATGGCCATGGACTTCCTGTAAGTAGGCAGAATGTTTCATACTGTACTTTTTTCCATACTATACTTTCCTCAAACACCTCATTTCACTCTTTAATGTCCTTTATTGGTGTGAATAGGGTGTTAGGAGCTATGCATGTACAGTAGGAAGGTGTTTTTCTGAGTTAGGCTAGGTTAGGGTCCATAAGTACCAGTCCAGGAGCCAGTAACCAGAATGTTTAATATTGTATGAACCTACCTCTAAACCCTCATTTTATTCTTCTTTTGCATTTATTTCAGTCATTTATGTGCCTTATTGGTGTGATTTGGGTCTTAAATAGGTGCTATGCATGTCCAAAGGGAGTTGTATAGGTGTTTCTCTGAGTTAGGGTCCATAAGTACAAGTCCATAAGCTGGGGCCCAATATCCGGACAGGACCAATATCCGGACCTGCCTATGGCCCTATTACGTAGGATATTGGAGGGATTCGTTGCGTTGCGTTTCGTTGCATTTATAAAGGCTCCAACATGCTTGCATGTGTCGGCCTTGATCACCTAATGGCGGCTCTCCACGCTGCATGATCCATTGCAGCCTCCCTGTTCAGTCCCTTAACCCTAAGGTCACACTTAATGACCTAGTCCCATGTCTTTCTCGGCCTACTCCTCATAACCCCACCCCCAATATTAACACTTTTCACCTTCCTCATCCAATTATATTATGCGGAGAAGAAGGAACCAAAGGCCACGAGCCCGCAATAACTGTTCCTGCCAAAAAAGAACAACAAAATACAAGAGAGATCCGTTCAAAATCTATATATATATATATATATATATATATATATATATGTATATATACAAGAGAGATCCGTTCAATATATATATATATATATATATATATATATATACAAGAGAGATCCGTTCAATATATATATATATATATACAAGAGAGATCCGTTCAATATATATATATATATATATATATATATATATATATATATATATATATATATATATATACATGAGAGATCCGTTCAATATATATATATATATATATATATATATATATATATATATATATATATATATATATATATATATATATATATATATATATATATATATATATATATATATATATATATATATATATATATATATATATATATATATATATATATATATATATATATATATATATATATGTCTTACCTTGTATCTCTGATATACCACCATCCAGTTAGACTGAACAAGCATGGAGACATGACACATCCCTATTTCAATCCAACATTCAAATAGAAAAATACGCTAATTTCACCATCCACTTGCATTGCAGCCTTAGCGACCTCACACATACCCAACACAGCATTCAACAGCTTTCCACTTACTTGAAGTATTCTTACTATTTCCATATTCTTTCTCTATCCACTCTTTCATATGCTTTCTGTAAATCCATGAAGGCTACATAAAACTTCCTTCCCTTCTCTAGAAACTTTCCACTAAGGACCTTAGGATGAATATCTGATTTACAAAGTCTCTTCCATTTTTAAAATTTCTCTGTTCTTATCCAACTAATTCGTCAGTTATTTCCTAAACTCCATGAACATGTATCCTACCATATAGCCTATTTTTCATATTACCTTAAGAAGATAAGTACTCCTATGATTACCACACACTTCTTTTCCCCCCTTTTCTTTGACTTCCAATCCTCCGGGACCCTCCCTTCCTCGCAGGCCAATCTGCACATCTTCCATATGCGTTTACTATTCTCTCCCCGTTCCCCACCGCGTGCTTCACCATTTCACCACACACTCGATCGATTCCTTTGACTTTCCTTATTTGGAATTTTTACACTGCTTCCACTATATCCATCCTACAGATCTCTTCCTCTCTTCTCATCTTCCTCATTCTCCCAGCCAATCTGTCTATCTATCTATTGCCAGACGCCTCAATCCCGTTTGGGGTGGCCACAAACAAATCGCCTCCAAGTCGCCCTGTCCCCCGCCATTTCACTGCCCTGCTCCCAACTCACACCCCACTCTCTCATATACCTCTCCACCCTATCCCTCCATCTCATCCTCGGCCTCCCCCTCCCTCTTCCCCCCTCCACCTCACTCATATACACTCTCTTCGTCAGTCTTTTACCCTCCATCCTCTCCACATGGCCAAACCACCTCAGTGTGTTCCTCATAACGCTTTCTATCACATCCACATCAACACCACAACGCTCCTATATATCCTCATTCGTCAGCCTGTCTCTCCACGTGACTCCACAGGCTCCTCTTAAATAACTCATTTCCACTGCTCTCACTCTTGACTTGTGTCCTTCCAACAATGTCCAAGCTTCACTTCCGTACGTTAGAGTTGGTATCACAATACTGTCATGTAGTAACTTTTTCATTTCCATGCTCACTTCCCTGTTTCTTATCACTGCTTTCAAGGAACCAGCAACCTTTCTTCCCTGCTGTACCCTTTCAAGCACTTCACCCTCCAAACCTCCATCCTTACTCATCACACTACCCAAATACTTAAACGTACTCACATTTTCCAATTCCTCACCATCCAACCTCGCTGTACATTCACTAACTTCACCTCTCTCAAAGACCATCACTTTACTCTTCCCTACATTCACCTTTAGGTTCCGTTTCTTACACACTCTCTCAAACTCATCCACCAAGCCTTGCAGCTCCCCTTCGTCTTCACTCAACAACACAGTATCATCTGCAAACAACAGTACAGGGAGTTTCCAAACACTATCCTCTCTCACCAGGGCCACTCCAACATCCACTACCCTACCTTGTACCTCTTTTATTACCCCATCCATGTACAGATTGAACAACCATGGAGACATGACACATCCCTGTTTCAAACCAACTTTCAAAGAGAAAAATTCACTTAGTTCACCATCCACACGCACTGCAGCCTTCGCACCATCGTACATACTCTTCACAGCATTCAACAACTTCCCATCTACTCCATATATTCTTAACACTTTCCACAATCCTTGTCTATCCACCCTGTCATATGCTTTCTCCTAATCCATGAAAGCCGCATACAACTTCTTTCCCTTCTCTAGAAACTTTTCCACTAAAGATCTGAGAATGAATATCTGATCTACACAACCTCTTCCCTTCCTAAAGCCTCCCTGTTCTTCTCCAACTAATTTCTCTGTTCTTTCTCTAACTCTGTCTAAAAGTATCGAACCATACACTTTTCCTATTATACTAAGAAGACAAATGCCCCTATGATTACCACACACTTCTTTTTCCCCTTTTCCTTTGTACAAGGGAATAATTATACCTGACTTCCAATCCTCCGGGACTCTACCTTCCTCCCAGGCCAATCTGTACATCTTCAACATCCGTTCTACTACTATCTCTCCCCATGCTTCAGCATTTCACCACACACTCCATCAATTCCTGGGGCTTTCCCCGATTTATCTTTCTTCATTGCTTCCACAACTTCTATCCTACTGATTTCTTCCTGTCTTCTCACCTCCCTCCTTCTCCCAGTCATTCCCCAGCCACTTATACTCGCTTTACTTCCATTCTCTACGTTCAACAATTCCTTAAAGTGTTCTCTCCATCTGCTCACTTTTTCTCCCTTCTCCACTAGTAATCTACCATTTTAATCTTTCACTCCCCTGCTAACTTCACTTCCACCCTGTCTTACTCTTTTCACTTCTCTCCAGAACATTTTCTTACAGTCCCTCCACTTTACACTCAAATTCCTTCCAAATTCCTCATCCACTCTCTTCTTACTCTCACTTACTAATCTTTTCACCTCTCTCTTCCTTTCCACATATAACTCTCTCTTCCGCCTCTCAACTTCTTCCACGCCCCTGTTTCTCATCCATTCATTGTATGCTTTCTTCTTTTGTGCCACAGCCTGTTTCACCTCTTCAGTCCACCATGCTGTTCCTTGCACCCCCCTCCGTCTTCTCTTCCTTCCACACACCACATCACATGCTGCACATATTTCTTCTGTAAATATCTTACACATACCTTCCACGTCTCCCATCTGCTCCAATTCATATTTGCCCAATCGTTCCTCCACTTCTCTCTTATACTCTGCCTTTTTCTCATCCTCTTCTAACCTTTCCACTCTCCTTGCAACTACTCCTTCCTCTCGTCTTCCCCTTGTTCTATTCCTCCATCTTACTTGCATTCTAATTCTGGCCACCACCAAGTATTGGTCAGAAAGTCCACTCCCCCAACCTCTATACACTCTTGCATCCTTTACACATCTTCGTATCCTTTCATCCACACACACATAATCAATCATTGCCTTCCTTTCATTCAGTTCACCACCCACCCTTCTCATCACTCGCCATGTATACCTGTGGATCATTTTATGCCTGAAGAGGGTATTGGCTATCACCAACCCCCTCCCAGCACACATGTCCACTAACGCACTCCCATTCTCATCTATCTCAGCAGGCACACCCCACTCACCAACTATTCCATCCACCTTCACATTACCAACTTTACCATTCATATCCCCAATCAAAAACACTCTCTCATTCCTTCCAAACTTTTCCATGCACACTTCCACATTTGTCCAGAACTCTTCTCTCACTCTTCTAGCACGATCTTGCGTTGGCGCATACACACACACAATCGCCCACATTTGTATTCCAACTTTCAACTTTATCCACACAATCCTTGACCCAACTGATCCATACTGTCTTATGCTCTTCTTCCATCTTTTACTCACAGCTATACACACTCCTTCCTTTGCCCTCTCATTCTCAACTACTCCTGCACATATACTCCATCCATACTCCCATTCTCTCACACTTTTCTCCTCTTCATTTTGTTTCAGTTATTCCACATACATCCACTTTCGCATCCTCAAGCACCTGGACAATCTCTCTCTCTTTCACCTCATCATTCGCTCCTCTTACATTCCATGTACTCATTACCAAGTCCTTTGTCCGGTCCTGGGTCGTCAGCCAATCACCATCCACTAATACTTGCATCACTTTCATGCTCTATTTCTAACAAATTCTTAAAGAGTTCTCTCCATCTGCAAGCTTTTCTCCATTTTCCGCCACCAATCTTCCGGTTTTTATTTTTCACTATCCTATTATAATCTTTATCACCCTGTCTAACTCTTTTTATCTCCTTTCAGGATATTTTCTCACATTCCCTTCACTTTACACTCAAATTTCTTCGAAATTCCTCACCCACCCATTAAATAATCTTTCACCTCTCTACCTCTCTACATATAACTCTCTACTCATTCTATCAATTTCCTCCATGCACCTACATCCCATCCACCCACTATATGCTTTCTTCTTTTGCACCACAGCTTGTCTCACCTCTTTATTCAACCATGCTGTTCGCTGCACCCCTTTCCATCTTCTCTTCATCCAACACACCACCTCACGAGCTGCACATGTTTCTTCTGTGAAAATCTTGCACACATCATCCACCTCCATCTTTTCCAAATCATATTTTCCCAATAGCATCTCCACTCCTGTCTGACATTGTGCCTTTTTTTTCATCCTCCTGCAATCATTCTACTCCAGTTGTATGGACTACTTCCTTCTCCCATTCTCTTCTTCTATTCATCCATCACATTTGTACCTTGACTTTCACGACCACTAAGTGGTAATCATAATGTCCGCTCCCTCAACCTCTGTATGCTCTTGCATCCAGGACACACCTTCTCATTCTCTCATCCACACACACAAAATCAGTCATAGCCTTGCGTTCATTTAGTATACCACCCACCCTTCTCATCACTCGCCACGTATACTAGTGGATCATTTTGTGTCAAAAGAGGGTTTTGGATATCACAAACCCCCTCTCTGCATAAATATCCACTGGACCACTGTCATTCTCCTCCCTTTTGCAGGCTCCTTCCGCTGACGAACTACTCCATGCACCTTCACATTCCTTATTTTTCCATTCATATCTCCAATCAAAAACATAGTTTCACTCCTCTCAAACTTTTTCATGCACTCCTCCCCATTTGTCCAGAACTCTTCTTTCACTCTGCTCGAACGGTCTTCCATTCTCGCATATATGCAGACAATCGCCCATGCATGCATTTCATCTTTCAGTGTTACCCACACCATCCTTCAACCAACTGGTCCTTACTGTCATATATTCTATTTCCATCTTTTGCATACAACAATACATACACCTTCCTTTGACTTCTGATTCTCACCTACTCCTGCACATACACCTAATTCTATCATCCTACTCTTTTACACTTCTCTCCATTTAGTCTCAGTCAATCCACGTTTGTCCATTTTTGCATCCTCAGGCACCTGAACAATCTTTCTCTCTTTCATCTCATCATTCACACCACTAACATTCCGCAGCACGACCTTCATTCGGTCCTTGGTCGTCATTTGTTGGTTAGTCGTGATGGGAGAGATTTTGTCGTTTTAGTCAGTTATATTCCGTGGAGGGGCACAAACCCTCCGCCAACCTACTTGCTGACACGTAGGAAACACGTATCGATTGGTTGTATGGTTACCACCCGGCGTTTTAAATGATTTTCTGGCTTACAGTAAATCATTTGGCATGTCACTCAGTGTAGAGTCACCCTGGAGTAGTATTACTACAATGAGTGGCAGGCACCCCCGCCGACAACTAAAGTAAATTATTAATTGAGTTTAACATTGTTGTGCTGAACGTGGAAATCGAGGCCAAAATGGTCAAAACATTTGAATCAGAAATAGGTTTCATAGTGGAAACATTCCTAAAAGAGTCATATGTACACTCTTATCTTACAAGAGAGGTGTAGAAGGTGCAGACAGTGGCCATAATGATCATTGAGGTAGTAGTGGAGAGTGGGGTGACAGCGGCGAGGGCCAGGGAGGGGCCATACTGACACATGCCCATAAAGGTGGCTGCCATCAACAGGCTGGCACAGGTGGCCATGCGTCGAATCCATACATTTTTAAACCGTAGCTCCAGATACTGTAAGGAGAGAATACTTATATTGTCTTGAATAACACAATGTACTTTTACAACTGACAATTTGCATAGGGGTATGAGTTGGGGATCTGGGGTGCGGCAGCCCCTCAGGACTGGGAAAATGTCTTTTAAAAGACAAAAGTTGATTTTTTAGGGCAAAAGCTGATTTATCAATTCAGATGCTTGTGTTGGTGTTCAGATACGTGTATTTTTGTTTAGAAGGTAATCTTAACATCTGAGGGTAAACTGATTTGTTATTAGTTTGTTCCGATACATATTCCTTACTATCAGTTTTCATGTGAATACAAGACTGAGCATTATATTCTAAGCATAATAATTGTATCTATCTACTGCATCTACTACCAAATGTCTTAATCCCATAAGCGGGGATGGGGTACAAACAAATCTCCTCAATGTTGCCATGTCCTCTGCTCTATGGCGGCTCAGCTTCCAACGCCCAAACCCTCTCTTAATTTTCTCCACTCCATCCCAACATCTCCTCATCTTCCCCTCCCCTTCCACCTCACTCAGATACAATCACATCCACATCAGTACCACAATGCTTCATTACTTCCACAGTTGTCTGTGAGTTTTTTCATGGAATTCCATATGCTCCTTTCAAAAAAAAAATTTCCACTGGTATCTTGTGTCCTTCCATCAGGCTCGAGGCTTCGGTTCCATAAGTTAGAGTGGTGATCACAATGATGGCATGTTGATTTCTCTATTTCTTATTGCAATCAGTAAACCAGCATGTTTGCTTCCCTGCTAGACACTTCCGAGCACTTCAACCTTTACACTTCCATCCATGCTTAGCACATTACCTGAGTATTGAACACACTGACATTCTTCATTTCCTCACCATACAGTCCCAGTGTGTATTCTGTGACTTATTTTCTCTTACATACCTTAACTTTACTCCTGTTGAGAAGCGGAATTTGGTAGTTAGATAATACTGGAAGGTTCCTGATGGTTCTCGCAGTTTCTGTTACATGTCAGAACCAGTTGGCCTGCTCTTTTGAGGGGGGTTATTTTGTAAAGTTATACATTATTTTTTTTTTCTCTCTTTTTCTTTATAATTATGTACTTGTACTTCGGTCTGCATGATAAGCATTCAGAGTGTTATGAATTGTAAGAAATTCTGGATATTTTGGATGTCTTTGAGTTGGTAACTTGCTTCTCAGTGAATGTAGTAGATCACTCTTGTATACAGGAAGCTTACATAAGGATAGGGAAGGGATTAGAGGAGTCTCAGTTCAGACTGAGTCTAGTTCAGTGTCAGTTCAATGTCAGTGCAGTTTGTGAATACTGTATAGCTTCGATACTTGTGAAAACAGTGAGGTGTAGTTGGCAAGCATTTAGAATAATTATTTGGAAAATAAAGACCGCGAAGTTGAGAAGCAAGTGTTTATTTACAATGCCTGAGTTGTCCTCATTGGTGCACATAAAAAGGCTGACCATATGAAGAACAACTCACTGGGCAACTTCCTTCCTGCACTGAACTACTGCTGTTGGAGCCTGTGACAGTGTGGGACGGGGACGTAACAGTGGTGTCAGGAGTGGGATCATTAGAAAAGTGCTGCAGTGAGTCAAACCTTGGACATGTAGGCAGAGGGTGTACAAACAAGGGGCCAAGCTAGGCAGAAGGAGGCATGTCTGGCAGCAATCATGAAGCTACTACAAGCACAAGGTGTACAACTACATGCACAGAATGAAGGACAGAAAGAACTCAAAGAACAATTACAAGCACAGAATGAAGGACAAAAAGAAATCAAAGAACAATTACAGGCAGAAAATGAAAGACACAAAGAAATCAAAGAACAATTGCAAGGACAGAGTGAGCAGCTAGAGGCACAAAGTGAAGAACAGAAAGAGCTCAAGAAAGAAATCAAAGAACAATTACAGGCACAAGGTGAAGAACAGAAAGAACGATATGAACAGCTTCAAGAAGCATTACAGGAGCAACAGATGGATTTACAACTGAGGACGCAAGGACAGCTACATGATTTCGTGGGGGAAATGAAGGAAGAACAGCAACAGTTTAAGGATGAAGAAGATGCCAAACTAGAGCAGCAGAAATATGAGGTAAGTGAAAATGTGATGGAGTGCAGACAGCAAGTAGACGACCAGTTGAAGCATGTAGATGACCAGTTGAAGCATGTAGACGGCCATTTGAAGATAACTGATGAGAGAACTGGGGCTGCTGAGAAATACTGCACTGTTGAGCCTGAGATTAGTTTACAGGGTGCATATGAAAAAAATAGTGTATGGTGAATCTTGACAAACCCCAAACATCTAAAGGTAGCATTACAGGGCTGAATAATCAGAATAAAGGAGTTTTGAGTCCTGGGCTTACTTATGATATCATGGTTTTTATGGCCCAAACCAATGAAGTGCATGGCTATAATGGGGGTCCAGTTAAAAAGAAACTTCAGGAATTTGATGGCAAAGTATCTTGGGATGCTTACCATGCACAGTTTGAGTTACTTGCTAATCAGAATGGTTGGGATGATAGATAGATGGTAATGCAGATGGCTACTAGCCTCAGCGGTGCTGCAATTGAAATTCTGGGCCAGATATCAGTAGAGGAGAGGAACAGTTATCAGTCCTTAGTAGCAGTACTGGAGTGCAGATATGGGACCATGTACCAGACTGAGGTTTACTGAGCAAGATTCCAGAGCCGTGTACAGGCTCGAGGTGAATCCCTACAGCAGCTTGCTCATGACCTGGAGAGTATGGCATACAAGGCATACCCTGGAGCAGTACCTAACCTGCTGGCTAGTCCTCTGAGTGATCAGTTCATCGATGCTCTTGATAGTGCAGAGCTGAAAGTGCAAGTGAAGCAGACACAACCAAGAAGCATGCAAGAAGCGCTATCCAAGGCTCTAGAATTTCAGCCCTACATCAGGTCCAGTACTTCCACTTTTCAGACAGTTTATAGTGGGGGATTCAAAGTAAGAAAGAGGCAAGTCTGTGAAGCAGAAAAATATGAAGTTGCTGATACTGTGAAAAGCCAGGACATAGGAGAGAGGATTACTACAAATGAAAGAGCGAACAGGTGAAGACCGGAGTAAGAGGATGGTTCTGCAGGAAGTCAAGACAGAAAAAGTAGGATTGTTACAAATGGAACAAAGAGCAAGAACAGAGTAGTGCAGCGAAATCTATGATTGCAACAAAAGGGTGTTGGACATGTAGTGACGTTGGACACTTCAGTTCTGAGTGTCCAAAGAAGGAGTCGAAAAAGAAGGCTGTAGAAGACCAGAAAGAGGCAGAAAATTAATGGAGACTGGTGTTAAGGGTCAACTACCAGCCGGCTTTTCACAAAAAAATGTAAGAGAACTGCGATTGACAGTGTGCAGGTAGATGGAAGAATAGATGGCAAGAGGTGCTCGCTGGTGATCGATTCAACTTCAGAGCAGACTTTTGTGAGGCTTAGTGTGTTACAGTATCAGGATCTGCCTGAGCCATCAGAACGGCTGTGTGGCATTACTGGGAACTGTGCAGAACTGAGGGGACCCAGAGATGTCCTGACTGAAGTGGCAGGGCAATAGGCTACGCTTCCAGTCTACATGGCTGAAATGGAGGATCCTTGCCTTCTTGGTCCAGACATCTTAGAACAAATGAATGTCCATTGGATGTCAGATGAATCAATGGGATGTCATTTGGACTTTTGTTCCTTGAAACTCAACGTCCGAGGAAAGTTGTTTCCTATCATGGCAGTGAGATGCACCAGTTCTGGTGGTGAGGTGAGGGTGCTGCACAGTACAATGATACACCCAAGATCAAAGGTGAGTGGCTCTTTTAACAGCTGTCTAGGGGTGGTGGAGCCAGATATACGGTGCAAGGTGAAGGCCAGAGTGATGGTGGGGAGGACTTTGGTGGAAGCAGGGGGAGGTGAAGTGCCGGATTTGGTGGCAAATTTCTCCCGTGAGACACAGAAGATCAATGGGGGAGAAATTGTGGGACTGTGCAAGGGAGTGGACCCTAAGTGGCATCAGAGGAAGGCCTGTAAAAGGAGTGTAGTAAAAGAAGATGGGTGTCTGCTGGATCTCTTACAAGACCTATTTTCAAAGGAGTTGCCAATATTTGGGTGACTCACATAAGTGTTGCAATTGAGGCAGCTGCTAACGAAATCTGCTGATGTCTTGTCCACCAGAAACCTAGACCTAGTAAGGAAAAAGGATGGCTCAGTAAGGTGCTGTGTGGATTATCAAGCCCTGTTGAAGTGCAAGTGAAGGATGCATACCCCTTGCCAATGATTCATGACTTGCTGGATGCTCTGTCAGGTGCCAAGTGGTTCTCCACCCTTGACATGAAGGCAGAATATCATCAGGTCAAGAATGCAGAGAAGGACAAGGAGAAAACAGCCTTTTCCTGTGGGCGGGGTTTATGGCAGTTTAAAGTGATGCCATTTGGCCTATGCATTGCCCCAGCTACTTTTGAGCATCTCATGGATCGTGTACAGGAAGGCCTGCACTAGCAGACAGCTCTCATCTATCTTGACGATGTATTTGTGTTTGGACGAACTTTCGACCAGGAACTGGAGAGGCTGTCAGGGATGTTGAACAAGATCTAAGCGGCGCACCTCAAGCTGAACCCCAAGAAGTACTACTTGCTTCAGAAGGAAGTGAAGTACTTAGGACACATTGTAGGCGAAGATAGCTTCTGTGCTGATCCTGAGAAGGTGGCAGCTGTGAAAAAATTGCTGGTTCCAACTTGTTTGAAGGAGTGAAAGGATTCCTGTGTTTGTGTTCCTACTACCGGCATTTTGTCAAGGACTTTGCAGTGATAGCTGCACTTCTTCACAAGTTGTTGGGGATGAGGCAGAAGTTTACGTGGACTGCAGTGACTCAGAAGGCCTCCGATGAACAAACATGTGTTGGCAAGCTCTCCAGTATTGCCATACCCACGTCAGAGTCAACCATTCATCCTGGACTGTGATACTAGTGACCATGGTATTGGGAGAGTCCTGTCGCAGAAGAAGGACGAAAAAGAGTATGTGGTGCCGTATTACAACAAGAAGCTCATCCCATTGGAACGGAACTAGTGTGTGACCTATAAGGAGCTCTTGGCAGTGATGAAGAGCCTTGATTTCTTCTCCCTAATTGTATGGGTCCAACTTTATCATGAGGACGGACCATGGAGCACTCAAGTGGCTGAAGACATTAGAGAATCTGGATGGACAACTGGCATGCTGGGTGGGGAAGCTGGATCGCACAACTATGTGGTGCAGCACCATCTTGGTGGGTACATGGCAGATGCTGACAGCCTGAGTCATTGGCCTTGTGATCCAGAATGCTGGCAGTGTAGTAGAAAAGAAGTTCTTAGCAAGAAATGCAGCCGTACTGTGGTGACAAGGTCAGTGTCAGTTGAAGAAGACTGAAGAGGATGCGAATGAAGGATGAAGATTTACAACCAGGGCTACGGTGGCTGTGGCAGAGTACATTACGACCATCCTGGGAAGAGTTTTCCAGATTCAGCCTTGCACCTGATAGCTACTGGAGTTAGTTGGATCTTCGTCGTTTGAACACCAGACTACTGAAGTGTCAAGTGGGAGACACCTGATGGCCTCAGCAAGTATTGGCAACTGGTCATTCTGAAGAAAAAGAGATCTGGGATCTTGGATGAGTCTCATTAGTAGACCACTAGTGGGCACCTGGGGTGAAACAAAAATCTAAGCCAACTGTGACTTAGGTTCTACTGGACTGGCATGCGTCAGGATGCTGAAGGGAGGTGTTGGGCCTGTGAAGTATGCCGTGCCAAGAAGGGACCCAAGAAACGTGGTTGTGCCCCTGTTCAGCTATACCAAGTGGGTGCACTGATGCAAAGAGTCATTGTGGACATTCCTGGACCTCAATCACTCACTGAAAGAGGAAACCGGTATATATGCATTGCCATGGACTACTTCACAAAGTGTCCAGAAGCCCATGCCATCCTCGATCAAGAGGCTGCAAATGTTGCTCAGGTGTTGGTTGACCAGTTTTTCTGCCGTTATGGGATGCCACAAGAGCTACATTCACACCAGGGTAGCAACTTCGAGTCTGCTGGGTTCTGTGAGTGCTGGAGGTTAATGGAGATCAAGAAGACCAGGACGACCCCACTAAAGCCACAGGCAGATGGGATGGTGGAGAATTTCAGCTGGACTCTGGGACAAGAACTGGCCATGTATTGCATAGAGGGACAATCAGAATGGGACCAGAACTTATCTGCATTGCTAATGGCATATTGGTCTGAATACTATAAGTCTACCGGTTACACCCCTGCAAACCTGATGTTGGGCCAAGAGCTACGCTTATTAGTTAACCTCTTAATGGGAAGACCACCTGGTGAGAAGTTGCCTACAGACATGTCCAGCTGTGTGAAGCATCTTCAGGAAAGGCTGGCTGAGGTACGTCATCAAGAGCAAGGAATCCTTATGTTTTCAGGTGAAGTGATGAAGCGCAAATACGATGCCATGACAAGTGAGGTGAGCTTCAAGGATGGTGACACAGTTTGGTTATACAATCCTCAGTGAAAGAAGGGACAGTCACCCAAGCTGCAGAGCCCGTGGGACTGGCCTTACACTGTGTTGGACAGCCTATCAGAAGTAACGTACTGGATTCAGGGAGGCAGGAAATTTCGCCCAAAGGTGGTACACGTGAATCGTCTGTGGCAGTACCATAGGCCAGGACAGTACAGCTGGGACATCACTGAGGAATCGAGCTCACCAGCAGCCGAGGATGTTGAGGAGGACCACGGAGCTCTAGTACAAGAGAATGGTGACAGTTTCCCGAGGGAAGAAATTTGTCAGGAAGAGGACCAAGACATTTCAGGAGGAGTGGACTGTGTGGAGGAGCAGGGACGTCGTCGGAAGTGGCATAGGAGAAGACCTGATAAGGTGAAGGATTATAATTATTTTGTGCATAATTTAATGTTTAGTTAGGATTAATGATTATGTTTGAATACACTGTGTACTTTGTTGGGATGATAAAGGATATACAGTCCCACTGTGCATTCTGTGACATATTTTCTCTTACAGACTTAACTTTACTTTTAACTATATTGTTGAGATGTGAGATTTGCTATACCTCATACCAATTAATCTAGCCAGGCATGTATGGCAACACTGTTCCTGCCGAGATTCTGATTGGCTGGAGGTGTTTGTTCGATTTCGTTGTTGCTAAAACTGATTCTCTTTTTATTATCAGATGTGATACTGAGTTCGTCGACAATATAATCGTCAAAAGCAATAAGAAATCCGTTATATACTTATCAGCAATGAAATTTTCGTAGGAAGATAGAGATATGAGTCAATAAAATATTGTAACATTCAAGTCAAGGTCAGCATTCGAACAATTCCTTTAAATCTCCAACACTCCGTAATGTAACAGAATATTAAGTAAACCTGCTTAGTCTAAGCGTTCGTATAACACATTTTAATTTTAAGATCAGTCCATACTGTGATAATAGAGGATATATAGTGAAATAGTTTTCCTTTAGCCTACTTTGATTTTTCGCGATTTTTTCAAACCTCCCTTCCTGCAGAACTCGTCTTTTCATTAGAATTTTTTATCATTCAGAGTTGTGGCACGATTTAAGGTAAGGACTGATCTTGAAATTTAAATGGGTGTTATACCAACGCTTAGATTAAGCAGGTTTCCTTCATTTTCTGTTATATTATGGAGTGTCGGAGATTTAACCCGCCCCGTCCCGACCACTTTTTGACCACTGGTACCCTCCAATCCCGACCATTTTTCGACCCTTTTTTTTTTTGCTAAAACTTTCGCTTTTGGTGAGAAACATCGAAAATTCATAGAGAAATCGCTCACCTGAGGTTTAAAATACTCATTACAGGTAGGAGAGCCTCCTTACCTTACTGGGTTTTCTATCAGGCTGGCACCAAAGAAAACGAGTTCTATGGGAGGATAACTATTTCACACCACTCATAAACGGTATTTATTTATTTACTGTTACGAATTTATATGTAGTACAAGAGTATATTGGTTTTCAAGCAGTAATATAGGCATTATAAGCATTGTTTCACTCACTAATACCTGACCTTTTTTTGCCACATTACCTGATCATCATTTCTAACTGTTTCTTCCTCTAATGCTATGTAAAGTTTGTCCTCCACATTGTCATTGATTGGGGAATCACTCTGGCCCTGAATTTCGTACCGTGGCATGACATGGCTATACTGGCCAGGTCACTGATAACAGGTGAATTGCTGAGAAAAGGGCATGCAGGGGGGGGGAGGAGGTCATGCTGGGTAAGGCATTGTCTCTGCCTGGCATCTTGTTGAGGAAGGTGTCCCGTGTATATGTACCAAAAATGACTCGCGAAAATTGAAAATTGTGGAAATTATGAACCTTGCAATTGCAGGACGTTGAAGTACGTCCTCGGGATTAGCTGTGACAAAACGTGAGGACGTGGAAGTACGTCCTCGGGACGGCGCGGGTTAAAGGAATTGTTCGAATGCTGACCTTGACTTGGACTGCCATAATACTTTATTGACTCATATCTCTATCTTCCTACGAAAATTTCATTGTTGATAAGTATATAACGGATTTCTTGTTGCTTTTGACGATTGTATTGTCGACAAACTCAGTATCACATCTGATAAAAAGAGAATCAGTTTTAGCAACAACGAAATCGAACAAACACCTCCAGCCAATCAGAATCTTGACAGGAACAGTGTTGCCATACATGCCTGGCCAGATTAATTGGTATGAGGTATAGTTAGGTAGTACTGGAGGGTTCCCTGTGGTTCTCGCAGTTTCTGTTATGTGTCAGAGTTGCCAGTTAGCCTGCTATTGTGAGCGAAGTTATTTTGTAAAGTTTTACAGTAATTCTTATTCTCCTTAACCTTATAATGCTTTATTTTGGTGTTAATTTGTTAAATTATGTAATTTTATATCAGTTTGCACACTAAAGCATTTGGAGCGTTATGTACTGTAGGAAAACTCTGGATATTGTGGATGTTTTTCCGAGAATGTAGAAGATCATTCTAGTATACTGGAAGTTTATATAAGGATGGGGAAGGGACTAGAGGAGTCTTAGTTCAGTCTGAGTTTAGTTCAGTGTCAGTTCAGTGTCAGTGCACTTTGTCATGATTGTACAGTATAGCTCCGGTACTTGTGAAAACTGTGAAGTGTAGCTAGGAGGCATTAAGAGTAATTATTTGGAAAACAAAGACAGCAAACTTGAGAAGCTATTGTTTTTTTTATAATGCATGAGCTGTTCTCGTTGTTGCACACTGAAAGGCTGATGATCAAGAACAGCAGCATCAGTTCATCTTCACTTGTCAACACACTGTCGTCTGCAAACAACAGTACAGGAACTTTCATTACCATGCTCTCATCCATTAGAGTCAGCCTAGCATTCAATGTCCTACCTTGTATCTTTTATATCTCCATCTGTATATAAACTGTACATCCAAGGAGACATGATATATCCCTGTTTAAGTCATAATTCAGTTCAATGCTCTCAGTTTACTATCCACACGAACTGCAGCCCCGGCAACCTCACATACATACTTCACAGCATTCAACATCTTCCTGTCGACTTAATACCTACATTCCTTGTCATCTACTCTGTCATATGCTTTCTCTAGATCCACAGAGGCAACATACAGCTTCTTCCATTTTTTTTTTTTTTCGGTTTCTCCTTCTCCTCGATTCCTAAAGCCCCTTGTTCTTCTCTGACAAATTCTCCGGTTATTTCCCAAACTCTGTCAGTGAGTATTCTGCCATTTATTTTTTCCAGTACACTCAGAAGACAGATAACTCTATGACTGTCATACACTTCTCCCCATTTCCTGGGAATAGAGGAACAGTTATACCTAAATACAAATCCTCCGGGTTCCTGCTTTCTTGCTGCTTCAGTCTGTTGTGCTCTGTTTCCATTTTATCACCATCTCTCCCTTCTGTTTCAACATTTCTCCACGCACTTCATTCAAATCCTGGGGTTTTCACCAATTTGACTTTCTTCATTGCTTCAAATATTTCGATCCTATTGACCTCTTCCTCCCTTCTGCCTCGTCTTCTTTCATACATTCCCCAACGACATATACGCGCGCTAATATTGGTCTCTGTATTCAACATTATTAGAAGGTGTTCTCTCCTTCTGCTCACTCTTTTTCTCTTCTCTATCAACATTATGTCATATTCATCGTTCTCTACTTATACCCTTATCATCCCGTCTTAACTTTAACCTTCTTCGAGACAGTTTCAAACACTCCTTCCACTTCAAACTCAGATTTCTGTCAAATTCCTCATCGTCTTTTATTTTTTTCTTGCAAGTCGTTTCACTTCTCTCCTCTTCTCTGAATATAACTCCTTTCAGTCTCTCAACATCGTCCATTCCTCCCTTTCCACCCAGTCACTATTATCATTTCTTCATTGTCACAGCTCGTTTCACTTCTTATTCCCCGACGCTGTTCCTGCCTTCCCCTTTCATCTACTCTTTACTCCACACATCATTTCTCATGCTGTATGAATTTCTTATGTGAATGCTTTACACATGTCTTCCACCTCCTCTGTCTGCTTCAAAACTTGTATACCTAGTTACTCCTCTACTTCTCTCTTGTATCCCGCCATTTTTTAAAATTCTCTCGCAGCCTTTCTACTCTCTTTGCAAAATTTGCTTTTTCCTGCCTTTCTCTACCTCTGTTCACCCAGTGCCTTTGCACCTCTCTCTTGGACACTACTATGTAGTGATGAGACAGTCCACTACCTCAAGCTCTGTGCATTTCGTGTCAAACACAGATCTTCTCCTTCGGTTATGCACACACACCTAATCAATCTTTGCCTTACGTTCATCCACCTCACCACCCACCTTTCATTACTCGCCATATATGCCTGTGGATCATTTTGTGCCTAAAGAAGGTATTGGCTGTATTCAAGCCCTTCCCTGAACAAATGTCCTCCAAAGCACCACTTCAGTAAGTACACCACACTCTCCAGTCATCCCATGTACCCTGACATTCCCCATTTTTCATTCATATCTCCAGCAGCAGGTGGGCACGGGTGGGCAAGCGTCGCACTCTCTCTCTCTCTCTCTCTCTCAAACTCTTCATTCCCAGTGCATAGTTATTAATTATATATATTTTGCCATCTTTACCCAGATTTATTCACCTTCAGGGAAAATTAACGAACTTGAAAATGAAAAAGAGCTTACATTGTTCACCTCACTGGAAGAGTGTCACCTAGTCTATATAACAGCAGCAACAACAACAAAAACAACAACAATAACAACAACAACAATAATAATAATAATAATAATAATAATAATAATAGTAATAGTAGTAGTACTAGCAGTAGTAGTAGTAGTAGGAGTAATAATAATAATAATAATAATAATAATAATAATAATAATAATATTATTATTATTATTATTATTATTATTATTATTATTTTTATTAATATTATGTAGCAGTAGTAGTAATAATAATAATCTTTGGGAAACAGGATTATAATGAACATGCGCCATCCTAATGAAGGGGTTGAAAAATATCTCCAGGGATTGTAAGGTTGAACACTTATACATTCTGCACTAACTCAGGGCCTTAGTTATTCCGAAATTGTTGTACCTTCACGGTATGTGGACATAGTTGTACCACTTGAATAATTGACGATACTGTGAAAATAAAGCATAAAGACATATACACTTTGCAATACAACCGACTTAATCTTCCTAAACCCAGCCTTATCGTATCTAACCAAGAAGTTAAAATGGATCTAACCTTCCCTAACTTAACCTGACTTACCTTAATTATAAGCGATTCTAATCTAATCTATCCCAGCGTAACCTGTTCTAAACTGACTCCTTTACTTGGATTAAATCGTCCATAAATAACGGGTAAAATGAAAAATTATGTCCTTGTTCTGCAGCGGTCATTAGTAAGCAATAATCTAAAAAAAATTTGGACAGGCGTCTTTTCAACTCCCTTGCATGTTTGAAATACTTGGAAGAAGAACACTATTCAGGGCTACCTGTTTATTACAACTGTGTTGCAAGAAGGAACGAAAATGTACAGTTGCTGTCAAGAGTTATGTTACACTGTCAGGAAACCCCGTTAAAATCCTTTGAAGCAAACTGTAATAATAGATTAATCTTTTTTTTCTTTTGTGCTGAGGCCTTATGAGGTCAAATTCGTAGGTAAGACGTTAATAAATGTTATAGTAAACCCGTCCACTTCAAAACAGCTTTCATAAGCTGAAGGAAATCATTAACGAGTAGGAAGTACATAATCAAACCAAGCCATTGTAATGATGGGGGTTAAGGAATATCTGTACGTTTCATTACCTAGATAGGACAAGCAATCAGATTCATGACAGATGTGGGGCAAGAAAAATCTATTGAACAAAAAGTTGAATACCGTGTACGTCGATGGTAAGGCAACAACTGGCAATGGATAGGAATGAATGGATGAAGTATGTAGGAGGATGCTCATGACAAAGGTGACACCCACTGGCAATCAGCATAAACTATCTCATATCCATAACGGGCTGGCCTACAAACGCCCATCTTACCGGTTACTGATTTGCTGATGCTGCCGATTATTCTTTGTCAGCCAGGCCACTGCCCAGCACCACACACTAGCCTGTTTTGTCACACTACAGGACTTGGTCTTTCTCATGTTACTCCTGTGTTTTTATACTGTAAAGTCCATTGAAGCCTCTTAGAAACTTTCGGTATATGGAAGATCTATAAACTATACATTTTATTCATATCACAAAAGAAAACAAAACTGAATGAAATCAGCGACACTTAACAAGTTGCCAGGTCGTAGGACGAGTTACAGGGCTGCATGGAGTTAAAGAGCCTCTGACAGAAATGGAAAGAGGTTTGCACCACTCCTTGCCCCCTCCCCTTAATCTCTTCCATTTATCTGTAACATGTATGTAGTAATCATTTTCACTTCCTGAGGGTCAAGCAGGAAATACATGGGTTGTTCTAGATTTTTCCGTATGTTGACCAGTTGCCCTTTGAAGTGGAGTAGAAATTTTCGATTTTTTGGATGTGGGGAGGTTTTCAAAAGGCATTCTGTTTTACTATTATTATTTCTGGATTATACATACCGCATTTAATTGTAAAAATTAAATTTATGATGGTGGTGTTGGTGATGGTGGTGTTGGTGTTGGTGGTGTTGGTGATGGTGATGTTGGTGATAGTGGTGTTGGTGATGGTGGTGTTGGTGATGGTGATGTTGGTGATAGTGGTGGCGATTGTGGTAATGATTATGATGATACCCTTTCAAGTTCCCACCTCATTCAGTGAAACGATGCCCAGATTGTAGAATACAGGTAGAGAGAGCTTGATAATAAAGAGTACACCCAGAGTTCCTCCCAATAGCGTTGTGGTTACTTGAGTCCCATAGTAATACACCTCTGCTGCGTTGCCTGGTGGGGAGATGTGCAGAGTATTAAACAAAATTTCACTGTGTTGGGCGAAACACTTTTACGCCTCTTACTGATGCTGATGCTGTGATTATTATTACATGAATGGAGAGGGGCTGGGTGGTATCATATTACTAGGAGGTAAGGTGAATATTAAGACTCGTAAAAAATACTGCCATCACAATACTTGTGGAATACAGTACTGCATATAAATAAACTATGCACTCGAACAAACCTACTGTGTGTGTGTGTGTGTGTGTGTGTGTGTGTGTGTGTGTTCTTACCCACATTACCTAATTTTTACCTAATTATATCTTAACAGGAATGCGTCAAGCTCGTACTGTCCCGTGTATTAAACCATTTTTATCATACATATCCTTAAATTTATGAATAGTTTAGGCACCCACTTCTTCATTCGGTGGTGCATTCCACTGATCAGTTGCTCTATTTGGGAAACTGAAATTCCTTACGTCTTTATTGCCTCTCTTCTTAGGTAGTTTTTTGCAGTGTCCTCTTGCTGATGCTTCCCGACAGGTTATATACTCATTTATGTCCATTTTCTCTTTCCCTGAAATGCATTTATATAGCATAATCATGTCTCATCTTTTCTTTCTCCCCTTTAGGGTTGGTAGATTCCATTCTTCTAGTCTTTCTTCGTACCTTAGATCCCTTAAGATTGGTGCCTATATTGTAGCTGCCCTTTTGCACTTTTTCAATCTTATCTAAGTGCTTTTTGAGATGAAGATTCCAGACTACTGATGCATACTCCAGGGATGGCCTGATGAATATTGTTATCTTTCTCAGCATGTCTTCATTAAAAAAAAGTGAATGCTATTCTCATATTAGCAAGCAGTGTATACATGTTACATACTTTCTCACTGATGTGATCAGCCAGAGATAGTCTGTCACTGATAATTGCTCCTAGGTCCTCCCCTTCTGATATGTGTAGGGTTCAACTTCCTAACTTTTATTTCCAGTCTGATCTTTTTGTATTTTTACCAGACTTAATTACATGACACTTGTCCACAATAACCCCTAACCGCCGGCTGACATGTATAGCCATCACGATTCAGGGCGCGGAGCGCCGCTGGCTGACTTCATATACCGCACCCACCTTTCCCCCACCCGTTGAAATTGCAGTCATTTTCTATGACAACCATATGGTAGGTAGGTACCCGAGGTACGCCACTGACGCACGCCTCAGTCTGTACACGGCACAGGTAGACTGTATAAAGTGATGTCTTTCTTATCCTCATCCGATTCTATCCCTCCATGCGGAGGGCCGATTGCGTCATCGATCCCTGCAAAAGTTCTGCCCTTACCGCTGGGGAAAGGGCTCAGTGATTTAGAAGGTGTGGGAAATTGTAAATAGTAATCAGGTATGCACAAGTGTTTTTTTTATACATAAGTGAAATGTAAACTATAAGTTATATCTAGTAAGTGTCATGAAATAAGAGTTTTATAATAAGTTTTACAAGTGCATTGCAATAAGTATTACTGTTTATGGTTATTTGTGAAACAATGATTGGAAATACCTTGAGTAACCCTCTCTAGTACAATGAAAGAAAACCAAAAGTGCATGGGAAAGTAAGAAAATTACCTGGTTGCCTGTAACTAATTTTTTTCCCTCGTTACTCAAAAAATATTGTTGAATATGTGAGCATTAGCGTATTTGTGATGTGAAGTACAAAAAATGTAACTTGTGTATAACATTAATAGCATTTTCACATTGCCCCTGATTAGTACAAATTAGTCACAATTTCTGTATAAGCAATTACCTCATACTCAACCATGAAACAGCCAGAGCATTCACTTCTCAAAGTGCAATTACCCGTAATCATGATGTCAAGTGCAAATATAAATGCTGTAGTAGAGGGGAAATTATTATAATTGACGCAAAACGTGAGTAATAAAAATAAAGAGCTATTCTTTTCCCACACATCTACGGGGAATAGTGGTGCTATGAAATGGGTGGAAAACCCTATGGGGAGCCACATGGAAGGAGTGATGAGTCATCCTTATGATGGTAAGTAAAAAAAAAAAGTAAAAAAAAAATATTAGAATATTTCGAGAGGCCAGGCAGTTCTACAATCAACATCCCGGTTAGTGCTGCCAATGCTAACCAGCGAGTCCAAGGCCACAGACAGTGGCGCGCAACCAGATTAGCCTGCCAAAACACGGAAAAAACAGTCATTTTAAACTTATCCTTACTCATCGACGGGACCACTTGGAGACCTCAGGATACTTTCATTTGAAAGAGGAAGAGTTGGTGAGTCTTATGTATGTTGTTTTCTCAAGCCATAATAGCTAGGCAGATATTAGGATATGAAGTAAGGGTAGCCTATTTTTTGCCAAAACCTCGGAAATCTCCCATAAGGACGAGTTGTTGACGGCCGGAAACCCTCGGCAGCTAAGGGTTAAATTCCATTTGCCATTTATTGATCCATTCATTAAGTTTATTTAATTCTTCTTGCAGCTCACTGCAAGAATCTGTGTTAGTAATTTTCCTTCGTATTTTTTCATCAGCAGCATACATATTAGCTTCCATTTCCAGTGTTACTGTCTATGTCATCTATAAATGCTAGAAACATAATTGGTGCCAGCGCTGAGCCCTGTGGAATGTCGCTAGTTACTTCCCTTCATGATGAGTAATTTCTCCTGAGTACTGTTCTCATTTCCCGTTTTCTGATAAAATCCTGTATCCAACAGTACAGGTTGATCTGGATTCCTTCTTGATGGTACAGTACAGTTTTCATAAAAGTCTTTGGTGCAGTACTTCGTCAAAATTTATGTTTTCTTGAAATCATAATAGATACTGTCCACCCATCCTTCTCTTTTCTGTAATGTTTCTGTAATTCTGTCTTAGTAGCTTAATAGATTAGTAACACATGATTTTCCCTTTCTAAAACCGAACTGCTTTCCTGTTATCAATACTGTGTTCTTAAAAATGGTTTCCCCAAACTTTTCTTATCCACTTTTCTAGTATCTTACAACACTGGTCAGTGATAATGGTTGGTTATTGACTGGATTCTGTCTTCTTGAATAGGGGAACAAGATTTGCATTCTTCCAAATATCAGGTAGTTTACCTTGACATAAGGATTCCTTGAATGTTAAATAAAATCGTCCGCTTAACTCTTCTGTACATTCATGTAGCACCCAACCTGAAATTTCGTCAGGACCATATGCTTTTCCTTCATCTAATTTTCTTAACTCTTTCTATACTTCTTTTTCTATTTGTATATCTGGTAATATGTGTGAGCATGCATGTTCCAAATAATCTCTGTCAAAGTTATTTTCTTCTCTAGAAAAGAATTGGAAATTTTAATTTCTCTTGTGTATAGATGATCTCGTCCGTAATGGACTGTATTTTATCATTAACCTTGGTTTTGATTCGGATGTAGCTGTAAAATAGCCTAGGTTGATCACTACGTTTGTTTATAATGTCTTCCTAAAACTGTCTTTAAGCTTCTCTCCTTATCCTTGTATAATCAATACTTGCCTGTTTATGGTTGATATATGCCCTGTCACTATTCTGTCTTCTGTATCTATTCCACAGCAAATCTATTTTTTCTTTTGAGTTCTTGCATTCTGTATTAAACCATTTTTTTATTTTCATTTTTGTTTCTTTGTGCCTAGGGATGTACTTTTGGACTCTTTAAAAAATCACGTAATTTTCTATATATAACATTTAAATCTTGCCCTCTAAGCTCCTTTTCCTAATCTTTTTCTAAGAAGTACTACTTTAGGTCATGGTATTTGCCCTTTTTGTAATTTAGGCTCTTTCTGTAACTCTCATGACTGTTAACTATGTCATATGCAATCCTGAGCTGTAGTTTAATACTGCATGGTTGCTTTTGCCGAATGGAGGGTAATAAATTATATTGTCAATATTATTTTATTTTATTTTTTTTTTAAATAACAGAACGGAAGAAGGAAAAACAAATGAAAAAAAAAAATAATCCATACACCAGATTACTGGTGTCCTCTATTCATAAAATATCTGTAACAGTTAGACTTGAACAGTTGTGGGTTGAAATTTGGAGGAAAACAACTCTGGGGAAGCGAGTTCCAGAGAGATGCAGTTCAGGGAATGAAAGAATTCTGATAGGCAGAAGTTCTGCAATATGGTCGAGTGACATTCCAGTCATAAGCTCTACCAGATGCCCGTGTAGCACGAGGGAAGGCATGGAGAGGTGGCACCATGAACGCAACTTCGTCTGAGCATTTGCCAAAAAAATATCTATAAAATAATGCAAGGGAGGCAACATTCCTTCTTACTTGCAAGGGAGGTAGTTTATATGTAATGGCAGGGTTGTTAATGATTCTAACAGCATTATTCTGAATTTTGTCTAGTTGTCTTAATGCAACCTCTCCACAACCATTCCACAAGGGTGAGCAATATTCAAGCTGAAAGCGCACATGACTCTTATAAATTATAGCTAACTGCTCATCGGCGAAGAAGTTACGGACTCTGTACAACAATCCAAGTTTCTTTGAGGCGGTTTTAGCAAGTGATCTGACATGAGAGGTCCAGCTGAGAGCACTGTTGAGACACCAAGAATTTCAATGCTTTTGGAGATGGGAATATTAGTAGCACTGAAGGTAATGTACGAATCTGGCAATATCTGTCTATTAGTAAACTGTATATAATTAGTTTTACTAGCATTAAAAAAGACAAGGTTGTTTTGTCCCCATTCACTGATTGTAGCTAGATCTTGATTTATGGAGATGGCTGTACTGAGTTGAGAGGTAGAGATAGTAGACTTTGTAAATGGATGTCTGAGTGTGAATGAACTATGTAGTGTTGAGTCATCTGCATATGAGTGAACGGGATTGTGAGTGACAGATAAGAGATCATTAATATGAACCAGAAATAGGGTTGGCGCCAGAACTGATCCCTGCGGCACGCCGGTGTTAATTGAGTGGAAATTCGAATATACATCATCTACTTTTACTCTTATTTTCCTGTCACTAAGATAAAAAGAAATCAAAGGAACAAAAGACGTTAGTCCATAGCAAGGGAGTTTGGACAGCAGGGAACGGTGCCATACTCTGTCGAAAGCTTTAGAGATATCAAGAGCTACTGCATGAGTTTCTCCAAAAAGATCAATTGATTGATGGATGGTATGAGTTAAGAGATTGAGTATGTCAATGGTGGATCTTTCGTGGCGAAAACCGTATTGTCTATCACTAATTAAGTTGTTGGATTCAAGATGTTTAACAATATGCTTATTAATTAAAGTTTCAAATACCTTACCAAGAGAAGATGTGACAGCTATTGGTCTGTAACTGGAGGGGTCAGACGAACTTCCTTTCTTCGGAACTGGGTGGATATTGGCTTCTTTCCATGAATTTGGGAATAAAGAAGTACGTATGCATAGTCTGAATAATTTGGCTAGGACAGAGGCAAGTTCAGGGGAACACTTTTTCAAAACAATTGGCGGAATTCCATCTGGGCCTGGAGCTTTGTTGGTAGGTAAATTGTCTAGGATGGATTTTACGAATCTTGTCTGTATTTTAAGTGGGGCAATTTCGGGAGAATCAAGTTCCAGTACTGAGACATTCTGGCTGGTATCATCTATGGTAGAGTTTCTTGCAAAGGTACTAGCAAAGATATCTGCTTTCCCACGTGGGTCATTTGTAATATTGCCATCTGAAGATTTTAGTGGGGGAATGGAAGATGACTTGTTAAAGTTATTATTGAAAGAATTAAGAGTTGACCAGAATATTCTATTGTCATTAGGGTTGTTAAGTAGTTTTGATGCTAGTTTTTGAAGAAAGTTTGATTTAGATAGATTTAATACAGCTTTTGCATGATTTCTAGCAATTTTAAATTGGGAGGGTGATTCAGATGTTTTTGATTTTAAGTAAGAGTTATATGCTAATGACTTTTGGGCTGTTGCTCTGGCACAATTGCCATCAAACCATTTTGGAGAGTTTGATCTTTTAGTGAATTGTTGACTTGGTATGAATAAATCCATACCAGCTAGTATTAAGTCGCAAATGTGGGACTGGGTAGAATTGGGATCACTTGAGAAGAAAGACTGCCATGGAACATCAGCAAGATAATTTCTAAATCCATCCCAGTCTGCCCTGTCAAAGTGCCATCGGGTCACCCTGACAGGTTCGGAATGGGGAGGTGTAGGAGGGTTAACTAATGAGGCTTTGATGAGATTGTGGTCAGAGGATCCAAGTGGTGACAGTACCTCTATCCTGTATTGATCTGGATTATTTGTCAAGAATAAATCCAAGAGATGGGCATTATGGTCAGGATTATCAGGTATTCTCGTTGGTTGCTTTACCAACTGGGTGAGATTAAATGATTCCGCAAACAGCTCGCATTCTAGGCCAGCGTCGTCAGTCCGGGCAGAATGCAATAACCATTCAACATTGTGTATGTTAAAATCACCCAAAATGGTAATTTCATTGCCAAGGGCAAGGTCAAGGTTACTCAACTGCCTAGTAAACATAAGATGTAGTACTGATGGATCATCAAGTCTTCTTTTTCTGGTATTTTCTTTTACATGTTGTGCTAGGAAAAACTCCTGCACATGATACAGGAGCTTTTGATCCCAACAGCTTTCAAGGCTTCTTACATCTAGAATATTCCAATTTATTCTTGTACTGAAATCTCCAGTTAATATAGTTCTTTTAGATTCCTCTTCCATTCTATGTAGTAATGCTCTTAAATTCTGAATTGTACTTTCTGCCAGGTCTTCATATTCGCCTCTTTCCCAAGTGTTTGTTATGAGCGGCATGTTTAAATTTGTCACAGTTACTTTCCCTTCAGATGTGTTAATCTCCACTGCTATCAGCTCTGCATGTGAGGGTATATCAAGTTGTATTTCTTTTACTTGTAGATTTTTCATTGTTAAGATTATAATTTCTCCTCATTTTCTTAAACTTCTGTCTCTTCTCCATATATTGTATTCCTCTGAGTCTAGGGTATCAAACTCGTTTGATATCTTTGGGGTTAATTTTGTTTCATTTAGGCAAATCATTTTTGTTCCTTTTCATTGGTATAGTCTTTTATCTCTAATACTTTAGACACCATTCCATCTACATCTGTGTACATCAACTTAATCATCTTGTTTACATACTTGCCATAGACTGAGTCTACTGCCTTCCTTCTTTTAATTCCCTATTGGCTATGTACAGAGCTGGGCACCTCCACAATCGTGTCACTCCCCTCTCGTTCCCCAGTGAGGTTAAATCCAAAGATCTTGAAAGGTAGGTAACGTAGGATTATTTCGAGAGGAATTCTGTAGGTGTAACCTGCTTGATGTCTAACCTCCCACTGCTCAAGGTGAGGCAGAGGGCACCTCGGGATTGAAGCCGGATGGTGCTTGCATTGCAATTAATGAAATTAGCTGATACCTGCATTCTTGATCTTGCATGTACACAGGTTCAAGACTATAAATGTATGGTTATATATTATTGTTTGAGTAACATAGCATGGTTATAATAATACAATACTCATAACAATATATTATGGTTACAATACTATCCCGGTTAATGAAAATGGTGTCTCCTGACACAATGAGGCATTGTAATACAGTGCATTTATGTATATAATTGATAGAATTATTGAAAGGGGGGGTTAATAAGTATATAAGTACAGTACATCACCCTAGTATGCGCCTATATGGGCGGCAGAGGACGTTGTGTACAAGGAATCCGCGTACTGTGAATACATAAACTTATGGGAAAAATACATGTGGGTGGCACCCCCCTTCATGGGCAACCCTTGAGATGCCTTTCAGACCAAAGTACTGTACTATACAGGGAAACTATTTAAGACATATTACTAAGATAAAGTAAACCAACAAGATTATGGCTTTACTAGGTAAATCAACAAGGATATGGCTTAAATAAACCAACAAGAATATGGCTGCTCACCTTTACCCAAGAGGACAACAGGCGTGATGGGGGTAAGAAGAGGATCCGAGGCAGGATGAGGCACCTAGCGTGCATCTCCTGCAAAACCCACCACACCAACCAACACACCTTCCTCACCACTGTCATCATCAGCACTTTCGACACTTTCACTAGCTAATGCACTCACTTCGTTCATAAACCCTTCAAAGTCTATTTCTGACACCTCAGACATTGAATCAGTCTCATGATCCTCCTCAGGATATGGCTTTTCTGATGTTGAAGGGAGTGATTCCTCACTTTGTTTAAGCCGAAGGTAACGGGTGATGAGTGTTTGCTTCCGTCTGTTTACTTCCTGGTTGTACTTATCGGTGTAGTTGTGGAAGGTTTTGTTCAGTGAAGACATCACCTCCTCCACTCACAACTGAGAGTGTTCGATGTCCTTGAATTCTTCCTTGAATTTATCAAGGGCACACAGTACCCGCATTATCTCCATCATGGACAAATCTTCACTCTTCATCACTGGTGTTGCTGTCTTTTCTGCTGCGATCTCCTGCTCTGCGTCGGTCTCGTCCACTCACTGCACGATTTCCTGGGGATCCTGCTCTGCTGCTGCCGAATGTAAACCCCTGATCTCCTCCAGTGAGATGGCCTGAAACCCAGGCACAGCTTGTGCACTTGTGAAAGTGGCTGCCTCAGCAGCGGCCAGGGACTGCAAGCCGTTTCCTTGTGCGATTTCACACAGGTGCAGTACGAGGAGGCGTCAAGCTTGGTTAATTGCTGCAGTGGTTATATCTGCCCAAGAGGACAACAAGAGAATGATGGCATCCTTGAGGTTGAATGACCGCCAAAAAGCCATAATAATCTTCTCAGGAGTTGAAGTTGGTTGTGCAGGTGCTGTGCGTGGTAAGGATGAAGCGGGTGAAGTGGGTGGCGAGTCCAAACCATCCTCGGCGTCCATGACATCACTCCCAACTGTGTTCAAGTCAAGAATTGCCTGCAGTTCTTCACAGCTGTCGGTCTTGCTGCGGAGATGATTGTAGAGGCTTTGGTGGTATAGCTGCTTGACAGTTGCAATCAACTCCTGGTCTAGCGATTGGATGAGAGAGGTCGTTCTTGGGGTCAGAAAAACGATCTTGCATTCCTTGCTAAGGTCTGCTAGCCAGGTTGGATGACTTGGGGCATTGTCGAGGATGAGAAGCACCTGAAAGGGGATGCCAAGTTCCCGGGATTTTGCCTTGGCATCAGGAATGAAATGCCGCAACAGCCACTCGGAAATGATGCTACTCGTCATCCAACCATTGGAGTTGCTGTACCAGTATACCCCACTGTCATCCATGCAGCGAAGATTCTTGTAAAATCTGGGGTGTGCTGCAGTACGCACCACAACAGGACGCATCTTGTGTGAGCCTGATAAGTTCACGACGACCATGACTGTTATCCTGCTCTTGTCATCTGCCCCGGACTGGCGCTGGTGCTTACTGATATAAGTACACTTCTGCATAGCCTTGTAGTATAGGGCTGTTTCATCAGTGTTATAAATTTGGTCCCTGCTGTGGCCGCCCTCGTCGATTATCCCCTTTAGGATGGCTGGATAATCCCTGGCCGCCATTTCATCCGTTGATGCACGCTTCCCCGTGAGGCGAATGTGACGCAGCTCCTTCCTCTTCAGGAAGCGGGAAAGCCATTCCACAGAGGCTTTAAATGGTTTCTTTACAGCAAGCTTCAGAGCTGCAGCTTTGTAGAAAATCTTGGCCTGGTCCCTGATGTAGCGCCTGTTCAATGGAATTCCTTCCTTCTCCTTCCTCAGGATAAATGTAGCCAGGTACCATTCCATAAGAATTATAGCCTGGTCGGTCAGCCTGCTTCTCCCGTCCAATGCCACCATTCCATATGTCTTCTCAGTCTTCTTTATGGCCTCCCTGTTAGCCCACATAGTTCGCACAGACGATTCTGCCAAGCCTAGTTCCTTGCCAATGGCCGTGTTACCCTTTCCACTCTCCTTCTTCCTAATGACTTGCATCTTCATGGCATGGGTGATGCACTTATTCCTTGAGGAGGGGGCAGACATCCTGGCTCATAAAAAAAAAAATAGCCTCAGAGTACATGGGGACGTACCTGGAACAGCGAGTGTACCCTCTGTGCGCATGCACTCACTTCGTTCATAAACACTCCAAGCGGTGCATATGGACATCATGTGACGAGTGAGCAGCATTGACGTCTCAAGGTGGGCGGAGCGTAAGCAACCGTTATCGCTTCTTGGGGGGGCAATGTCACGTACTTGGGGTAACCCCGGTTTTGGACCACTCTTCACTGCCCGTGTCGCTTACAAGGAGTTTAATTCGTGTACTTATAAAAAATACACTAAAAAAAAAAAAAAAAAGGTCCTCACGTACAAGGGGGATTGCGTACTCGGAACTCGCGTACTGTGGGGATGTACTGTACTTGGTGTGATAATGATGATAGGGTAGAATTATTCTATTGAAGCTGTAGGAAGAACAAGGGATACTGTATTTACAATACATGGCCATGTGAACAGTGCTGAAACAAACAAATAAATAATAAGAGAGAGAAAAGGGAAAAACACAAAGAAAAGAAAAGGACAATATCTCTACACATTATATATAAGACTTCATCCTGGCAATAGCTGTGTGCTCTACAGTTGAAATACCACTATTCCATGTATTCTCTTACTCTTATAGCTATGTACAATGGACTTCTACTTTTGTGGGATGACGATTAAAGAACTGTTTGTTTGCTAGAAATACTGTCTCTTATATATATATATATATATATATATATATATATATATATATATATATATATATATATATACCAAGACTCTATATTATAGTAATGCAACTCACAGATAGACAGATAGATAGATAGATAGATAGATAGATAGAAGCACCAAGCCAGGGTGTGAGATAGGTAGTGTATCAGCAAGATTTAAAAAAAAACAAAGCAAGTAAAGGAAAAGCAAGACCAAAACAACAAGCACTTAAACCCCAACACTCTCTCCTACCGCCCTCCTACCACCATCGCTGACCCTGAGGTCAAGGCACACGGCAAACATCAAAGCCAAATTTTTAACGCATCTTACCTTTCCTCACTCAGGTTACTCATCCCTACTGAGTTACTCACCACAGCTACCAGTGTGGGAAGCCGACGTCACCATGTGTATCTGCTGTGATGTCGTCACCATGCATGTTCGCTAAGACGATGCTTGCCAATCAACGTGTGACTGACACCAGGCACTTCGCACCAACTACTCGTTACTCATTATTTACATAGCTCCTACTCATACTCATTTATTTTCACAGTATTGAGTGGGAATTCGACGTTGTATGGTGAGGTTTGCTTGTGACTAGAGCTGTTAACCACTACATGCATCAGGCCATGGAATTTCCTGAGTGATATCGTCCATCAACACAGCCCTAGAATTATCGAGATATGATATTCATTCAACTCTGCATTTATCTTCCGCGATCGACAGCTGCTTTCGACACGCCTCTCCGAGTGGCATCTGTATCAACTGGGTGTAATTATACTTACTCATTTCTTCTCAGTGCTTTAAATTTTTTACATACACTTATACACTCACTATCATTCATTACAACTCATTTACTCATCTATTTAGTTAGGACATAAACAGAAGACGTATTTCATAACACCATACTTTAGCAAGATGAATTCATTTTAGCTGAGTAATATGACAGGAATATTTTCACCCTCACCCGTGTTAGTACCAGATGATACACAGTTAGCACCCACTGCGGATACACAATTTGGAGAGCACCAGGGCAACACACCCACCCTACAAATTTCACCACAAACTAAAGATAAAGAAACAAATACCTCAGTTCTAGATGATAATGATGATGATTGGCAAACCCCCTCTGATGTAGCAAATGAGAACTTTGTCTCTGACTTACATATCTATGAAAATAAATTTAACAGAGTTCAGTTTTCAGGAAAAATCTATTCCACTATTCCCTCACACAACGATAAACAAGGCCAAGTTAAATTAACAGAGCAACCAGCGAAGATGAATACCACGGATCAAACTCAAATATTTGTTTATCATGAGGATCAAACTGCCCCGAAATACTCTGTCACAGAAAAAGATCGTATTGATGTCATTTCATTGGTAAATCAATGCGAACAGATCTTTGTAAAAAGGCACATTACAGATGAACAAGAAAAAATTGCTATTTTTTCCTCTTGGATTAGTCAGGAAAGATGCCCAGCAGGAGACCTGCTAAAGTCAGATAAGCTCCTTAGAGCTAAGACATATGATGCATTTAAAACTGAATTTTAGAAGAAACTTTCTGGGGGTATGAACTTTTTGCCAGGTATAGTCCCAGAATTACATAAGATTGTTGATCTTGTAAGGGAGCACACTACAAATCATGTGCCCAGTGAAATAACTGCTGATGTCTCCACGATCAAAAGAACATTATCAGCTACCTTAGAAAACTCAAACTGGATAACAGGAGATAGAAAGATGTCCCCTGACCTTGTCGTGGACATAATTGGTTCTGTAGCGGCCTTGTGTAAATTACCTGAGAGGGCCCTTAAGATCGCCAAGACGATCGCGTACACCCCAGGTATGTGCTGACTAGACTTAATGAACGAGGTAGAGATGCAGTGTAGCAAAGCAGGGGTGATCGAAACACAATCACAGTCTAGTAGAATGAGAGTGCCTGAGACAGTATCAGCTGTGAAAACAGCTACAACTACCCCAAACAGAGAACAAAATTGATTGCGACCCGAGAGCAGGCCGAGCAAACAACCAAACGTGTCGAGGCATCGATCACAAACACCAAGCCACAGGCAGTTTCATAAGTTTCCGCGCAGTCCTGACATCGCTCGGCCACTTCAAGTTAACCCCCCCTGAATGAAGTGTACATATTTTGTATATAGTATTACTTATATATATATATATATATATATATATATAGATATATATATATATATATATATATATATATATACATACATATATATATATATATATATATACATACATATATATATATATATATATATATATATATATATATATATATATATATGTGGGAAATATTTTCCCCCAGAGCAGTTGCACTCTCTATTTTTATCATAGTTATCCCTGGTTAAAGGCAGAAGAAAAATTGAGACCGTTGTTAATTGTTCAAGCAGTTTTAATAACCCAGAAAATACGTTCCCTTTAATAATTCTTGTTATTGACAAATTAAATGCTACTCCATTTAACCCCCGTGGACAACTATACATTGTCAATACATGTCATTATGTGGTATTTTCCACTGACCTAAACTGCGTCTGCACGTTAGATGACGTGGCAAGTAGGGAAAGATTCTCATGATAAGCAGATGTGGAATTAAAGATATTTACACAGTTTAAGGGAATATTTGGTCTAACTTTAGTTTAATTAAAACTAAGATTAATTTGTTAGATTTGCCCTGTACATATTATCATGATGTAATCTAACTGTATTTGGTACTGTAAATAAATAAAAGTTGGCAACCTACCATTCTATGAGGGAGGTAGAACTGCCGCACACCACAATCTGTTCCTAGTCACTCTCAAGCGAACACGGATGTATATAAGCACCATAAGGACACTTGCTTGCTCAAGCAATTACACTAAGCAGCCTCATCGTCATCGGTTAACGATCACTCCCTCTTCACTAGCTAAGTAACCTTTACGAATTGGCCAATTCAAGGGGGGATTAGCTATGAGATAGAAGAGAAATAGTTATTGTAGGTGAGTTAAGGTTAAGTTACGTTTCGCCTAACTCTATGAGACTTGTTTGATTTACTTAAGAACAACTTTATAGACGAGTAACGACCTACCAGTTGTTTATTAGTAATTACCAGAAATTTCTTACATAGCAGTGCCCCGGCAGAGATACCGACTTGTATACATTAAATATTTTTCACATTTTGGTGCCCAGAAAGAGGGCCCCGATTTGTTTACCAGAACTATTAAACATTTTTCACATTTTTGGTGCCCTGAGTGAGGAAAACCGATGTGTGCTGAAGCGCTGAATGTGTTTAAAGTTGCTTTTGTGGGACACAGTTTACTACCACGTTCGGTTGAAGTGGAAGACGTGGACGTACGTGTCTATAGAGCTCCGGGAGGAAAGGCAAGCTCTTTCTCTGAAGATGAAAGGCTGAATGCCGTACTAGACTGGGAGCATGACTGTACGGTCCTGTTCCTTGGAGGAAATGATATCCATGAGGACGTGGAGGTCAATGAAGTAGTGGAGAATATTTTAGCAGTGGTAGGAGCCATAGAGGGCTCTTGTAAATCCTCAGTAACCATAATCCTCCTCGAGCCAAGGAACCTGCCATATGGCTCTCCAGTTTGTTATGGAACATATAAATTAATTAGCAGAGCTGTAAACCGAAAGTTGCAACGGATCAGGAAGGGAAGGGATTTCGTACATTTTAATGCCAAGCCCTTCCAAGCAATGTTGAAAGCTGATGGTATACATTGGAACCGTCATGGTAGGAAAGCGGTTCTGCAGAAATTTATAAATTATGTAGAACATAAGAAAGGAGAGTTTTATGCTGTACAAGCTATGAGTGGGCCTATGGAGTATTGCGGTAATTAATTCTGAGCTCGGGGAATATGGGCGTTTTGGCAATTCAGTGTGGGGATGAAATAGAACCCTAGAGGTTTAATAACCCTGGGGGATACGTTGAAATTATAGACCTAATCCCTACACTCCTCAAAATTAAATGAATAATTAGCTGAGCTGTAATTAATATTACGAAATTGGGAGAGAGGATAATTTGCACAATGAGGACTTAATCCCTACCATCTTCAAAATTTAAAATAATCAAATCATTACTAAGTTGAGGTAAAATTGTGGTTGGAATTCATAATTAAATTATTAAATTAGAACTCCGTCAACAAAGCTTGTTTCTTTATTGCAAAGATCTTCTAGTGGTAAGGCAGGATGGGTAACTAGAGCCATAAATGATTGTAACCAGTCGTTGGACCAAATACCTCTGTCCAAGGAGAGAATAAATAGTCTCCTAAATATCCTGAAAGATCGATGGAATAAGTACGAAGAGAGTTACTTAACTTTAGAAGCGGCTATAGTAAAGGCTGAGAATAAGGAACTCTTAGAGTCAGAAACTACGAAGTTTGAAAACAAATTAGAAGAATACTTAACTGTAGTAAAGACACTAGGGTCAAAATTAGCTGACACTGCCGCGGAAACACAAGTTGTGGCACAGCAGAGTAGAGCTGTGTTACCACAAATATCGCTTCCGGAGTTTGATGGGGAGCAGAACTGGAAATCCTTCTCGGACCAGTTCAAATATTTGGTACACGATAGAACAGATCTCCCTAAAGTCAGCAAACTTACGTATTTGTTAGGACAGGTCAAAGGAACACCATATCAACTGATAAAGGAATTACCAGTAGAAGAAAATAATTATGAGGTGGCTTTGACCATCCTCAGACAAAATTACGAAGACAGGGAGCAAGCTATAACTCAGTTATTGAAGGCTCTAATAGAATTACCCATGCCTAGGCACGATTTTGATTCCTTCCAAAAATTTAGAATTGCACTAAGTTGTAATTTAAAGGCCTTAGGTACTTACGAAGATATTAAGACATCAGATTGAGTGCTTTCAAGAATTGTGTCCTTAAAGCTACCACCGAAAACCAAGGATGCTTTGTATGGTAGGTACCAGAAGGATAATTTCTCCTGTGAAGAGATTGAGGAAGGCTTGATGCAACTCTGTAAACATTTGCAAGGAACATTAAACACTACTGGCGTGAAACAGAAGACTGAAGTAAAGAAAAAACCCACTAACCAACTGGTTGGGAAAGTTAAGTCAGAGAAGACTAAGTATGTGCCTAAAGAAGAGATGGGTACTTTCCTTAGCTCCACAAAGGCCGAGGATAAAGTATTAAAGCCAAGGAATAGACATGCTGAGGATATTAAGAAAGTAAAACCTTCCATGGTAAAAGACAGGAAAGTTTGTGTTTTTTGTGGTGAGCAACATTCCAGTGCATCTTGTCAACAGTACCCTGATTATGCTTCTAGAGTAGAGAAGCTTCAGGAACTGGGGTGTTGTATAATCTGTATGAAGTCCGAACATACTGCCGCGGACTGTAAGACTAAATTAAATCTTTGCTTAAAATGCAGAAAAGATCATCATCATAGTGCTTTATGCCCTAGGATGAAAATTGAGATTCTTAAACCTGCAAGGGTCAATATGACAATTGCAAAAGGGAATGCTCCATTAGTAATGCCAGCTGCAGTATCAATAGCAGATGTGAAGGTATTGCTTGAGAATAGAAACCAATTAGTATGTACCCTGTTTGATACGGGTGCTCAGAAAACTTTCATTTCTGCAGACATTGTGGAGAAATTAAAGTTACCAGTTATCGGCAAGGTAAATCTAGCCATTACAGGATTTTTGACAACTAGGAAGGCTCAGTCTTTTGATTTAGTTAGACCTGTAATACAATTAGGCAGATATAAATGCCGTATAACAGCAGCTGTACTTGATAATATGGAGACAAGTATATACATAAAAGGATTGAAGGAAACCTCTGATCATCTACAAGGTTCAGGGATAAAGTTGGCTAAACGGAATGTGGAATCAGATACTGTGGGTCCCATAAAAATGATAATTGGTTCTGATTATTGTGGAAGATTCCTACATAGGACTTTCAAAAGGAATAAGGTACAGTTGTTCAAGAGTCCAGGAGGTAACCTTACTATGGGTCAGTTGCCTTTTCCAAAACAAGTTAAAGGAGAGGCCAAACTAGTAGACTCAGTCTTTATTACTCCCACACAGTCATTGATGGTAGCTAGAATAGGTGCAGAATTAGAACCTACTCAGATAAATGACTTGGATGAAAACACTGAACCTGTACACAAACTGTGGGACCTAGACAGTATAGGTATACATTCTGAGGAACTAACCCCTGAAGGTAAAATAACATTGGTCTTGTATAATCAGTCTGTGGAATTTAAGGATGGACAGTATTGGGTAGGATTACCATGGAAACTAAACCATTCAGAGTTGCCAACAAATTACCAAGCAGCTAAAGCTCAGTTAAATTTTCTTCTAAGAAAGTTGAGAGATAAACCAGAACATCTGACCCTATATGATAATATTATAAGGGATCAATTGAAGAATAAATTTATAGAAGAGGTAGAATACCCTGTTAACCACAAAGAAGGACACTACTTACCACATTATGCTGTAAGCAAGGATTCAGTAACTACTCCCATAAGGATAGTACTCAACTGTAGTAGTAAAGCGTCCAAGGGATCAGCTAGCTTGAACGATTGCCTATACTCTGGACCTACACTAACAGAGAAGTTAGGGAATGTGTTACTAAGATTTAGAGAGAAACCTTACGCTTACACAGCAGACATTAGTAAGGCTTTTCTCAGAATAGGACTGAGAGATGAGGACAGGAAATTTACAAGATTCCTCTGGCCTCATGATCCTCAAAATGAGGATAGTCCATTGAAAACTTACTGTTTCCGATCGGTGCTCTTTGGCTTTTGTGCTAATCCTTTCCTACTTTGCAACACTTTAAAGCATCATTTTGAAAATGCCAAATGTCCAGAAATAGGGCAGGCTTTTTATATGGATAATTTGCAAGGTGTTGCTGATACAGAGTCGGAAGCTTTGAAGGCTTATGAAGCAGCCAATTCCGAATGTGGGAAGGCAAATTTGCCGTTACAGAGCTGGAATACAAATTCACCGCTTTTGAGGAATAAAATACAAGAGGACTATCCAGATTCTGACATTCCCAAAATTCAAAATATGTTAGGTCTTAAGTGGGATACAACAGCTGATGTAATAAGTTTGAAACCAATTAAGTTCTCTGATGTCACTCTCACCAAGAGGTCCTTGTTAAGTCAGGTTTCCAAGCTATTTGACCCATTAGGATTTGTCAGTCCTATAGTTATTAGGGGCAAATGTTTAGTACAGGAGGCTTGGCGAGAAAAGTTAGACTGGGACACTGAATTGGGTGAGACATATGTGGAACAATGGGAACAGATTAGAAAGGAGTTTGAAACCACATCAAGCATATGTATTCCCAGGAAAATAAACAGTAATGAGAAGTCGCACTTACACATATTTTGTGATGCTTCTCAAAGGGCCTATGGAGCAGTAGCTTATTGCGCAACAGGAGAGGATAGTAAGACAATAATGTCCAAAGCCAGAGTTGCGCCAATTAAAGAAAGAATCCTACTTCAAATGGAATTGGCTTCCATAGGAATAGGAACTAAATTGGCCAGGTATATAACCACTTCTCTTGACACTCAGTTTGAGGATATTTACATATGGACTGACAGTGAGATTTGTCTTTACTGGATAGGGAAGGAAGACAGTAAAATTCCTTTTGTCCGTAATAGAGTGAAGACTATTAAAGAGCTGTCTCCCAAATTTAATTTCAAGCATGTGTCCTCCAAACAAAATCCAGTTGATCTGCTCTCGAGAGGTTCGACCATAAAGAGAATGATCAAAGATAACTTGTGTTTTAAAGGTCCTAAATGGTTACTCACTAAAGATTGGCCTGAACAGAAACAGTACAGTATTGCTGAGATTAGTGTAGTGAACTCGGATCCTATAGTACCTGAGCCAGAAGTAACTGACATCAGCCGATTCTCGTCAATAAGACAACTTCTAAATACTACTAAATTGGTTGTTGAATATTTGAATAAGATGGTGGGGTTTCAGAAATTAGATCCCCTAGAATACTGCCTGAAAAGAGTGCAAAGAAATTCTTACGGGGAAATATATCAACTTTTAGGCCAAGACACTGGAAAAGGGAATAAGCTGATGAAGAATTTAGGCTTGTTCTTAGACGGAAAAGGTCTGATAAGATGTCGAGGCCGATTGATAGAGGCTGACTTGCCCATCCAAACCAAACATCCCATTTTATTACCTAAGAGCGGACGCTTTGTACAACTTATTATAAAGGAAGCCCATGATTCCACTCTCCATGGAGGTGTACCGCAGACCTTAGCCCAAATTCGGGAAAGGTACTGGATTCCTAAGGGTAGACAGGTTATTAAAAAATATCTCAAAAACTGCATCATTTGTAGGAGGTATGAGCAGCGACCTTATATCTACCCAGGACCACCAGCCCTACCGAAGGATAGGGTGAACATAAGTCGGCCCTTCCATATAACAGGAGTGGACTACACAGGAGCTATAACTGTTATGGGTGAGGAAACTCCCCATAAGTTTACATCTGTTTATTTACTTGTGCCTACACAAGGGCAGTCCATCTAGAGTTAGCGGAAGACTTAAGCTCAGAGACATTCCTCAATGTCTTTCGCAGATTTGCCGCTAGAAGGTCTTGTCCTGGCAAGTTAATAAGCGACAACGGAACTAATTTCGTTGGAGCAGCACCTTTACTGTTGAACATAATGAACGACCCAAAGGTAAGTTAAGGTTAGGTTACGTTTCGCCTAACTCTATGAGACTTGTTTGATTTACTTAAGAACAACTTTATAGACGAGTAACGACCTACGAGTTGTTTATTAGTAAATACCAGAAATTTCCATCATAGCGGTGCCCCGGCAGGGATACCGACTTGTAAACATTATTTTTCACATTTTGGTGCCCAGAAAGAGGGCCCCGATTTGTTTACCAGAATTATTAAACATTTTTCACAATATATATATATATATATATATATATATATATATATATATATATATATATATATATATATATATACGCCAGGTATCCCCGAAGGGCTAAGGCGTTGCCCCTGGGTAGAGGACTTTGGACTGGAGCGTGTAGCATTTTATGACCGGATGCCCTTCCTGATGTCTACCATTGACCCTTGGGTGGATTCGATCCTCCGACCCTTCGGTCAGTTCTAAATCACTGGGCCACAGCTGCTATATATATATATATATATATATATATATATATATATATATATATATATATATATATATATATATATATATAAAGAAGAATGACACACGATATGGAAGTATACCAGTATCGTCATCGCTATATGAAATATTAATAGCGCTTACCATTATCTTAACTTTGAACTATTTTTTTTTTTTAACATATATGCATTTTACTGTTATATATACACATCATACATAATATCATACAATAACCAATTTAACCATATTGCATTTATTCAGTTACGTATACAATTTGTTTAAAATGTAATGTTACTGGATCACTGCAATATTAACATGAATATTATATCTATACAATATTATAATCAATGTTATGTATTAACAGCTCGCGTGACCGAGCGATGTCAGGACTCCATATTATAATAATACAACTCACAGATAGATAAACAGAGAGATAGATAGATAGAAGCACCAAGCCAGGGTGTGAGATATGTAGTGTATCAGCGAGAATCAAGCAAAAGGAAATTAGCTTGCAACTCTTAATGTGAAGGAATGCTGGTCCTGCACCGGAAGCTGTACATACACACAGACATACATTGTTCTAGACGTTTCCACGACAGTATAGCACACGTGACACGACCCCTGCTAAACGAGAATGTAGGAATCAGAGCTCAGAAAGGGACTGGCCATGGAACTGGCAGGTAATGGAGAGATCCAATAAGAAGAGGGGTCCAACTAAGTATATTAAGTCCCTGTGTAATCCATATGCTGCTCAACTTAGACTTTCCCTGAAGATAATAAATCAAGATCAACTCCCTGTATTTATCTTTAACTCCTCCTGCTCTTCGATTACCAAAATAACTTTAACCAAAACTCAAGACTTAAATATTACAAGACTAAAGAGTTACATACAGTATATATTAATGGTGGCTACGAAGTTCCAACAATATATATATATATATATATATATATATATATATATATATATATATATATATATATATATATATATATATATATAGATAGATATATATATATATATATATAGATAGATATTGTTGAGAAGTATTAACATATGCAAGATGACAGAGGTGATGGAAAGATTATCAAAGGGTAGGGCGGAAGTGATGTTGATGGTTTGAAAGATGTCATAAGTGTGATTGTGTAGTGCCTAATGGTAATGAGTGGCATAGGTGATGACAGACTCAAATTTATCTGCAATAGTCAGGTGCCTTATATAGACAACTAGCTGGCACTGAACGAACAGAAGAGCCAGGACACATGATACTACCAGGGATGGAGACAGTGAAGAAGTAGTACTGGACGTGGTTCAGATGAGCGTGATGCACTGGAATTTCTGGGGCCGGAACAAAGGAACTGGCAGAGTGTGCAGAATGGTTGCAAACTAAGGCAGACTCTCAGGGTGCAGCACTACTAGGGAAAATAGCCAGAAGGTGAGCAGCACAAAGACGAGACGTAGGGGTAAGGAAGGAACATTTGGCGAGATCACTAGAGGAGATGAAAGCAATGGAAAGATAATCATGAGACAGGAGGAAATATTCCGAGAGAACAGACGTTTGCAATAAAGAGTTGTTGAACCGGAAAGGAAAAGGAATAATCTGGACGAGGTTGAATGTGATGGTAGGACGAAGAGGAATGTGAACTACGACGCTGTTAGCGAGGAAGGTGGCCCCAAGTACAGGATAGTAGAATTCCAGAGAGGAGAATGAGAGCACTGGAGGCAAGTCAAATGTAGAGTGAGCCCATTCTAATACACAGCGAAGAACAGAGAGAGGTACTAAGTCTGCAGTGACACGACCATCGACAGCATCGACTAGAATACGAACTAAGGTAGAGACTTGCGAAAGAAGAGAGTTAATAGATAGCTGAAGGTTATCCATGTGGAGTTTAACATAGAGGAGCTCAGAAACAATGTTAATTTTAGAAATTTGCTTCTTCAGAATTCCTGTGAAGTTGTTAAGAGTGTACGTTACTTCATTTAGGTGGGCTGTGATCTTTTGCAACGCAGTGTGTTGTACCTTTATTACCCGACTTTGAAACTCAAGGGCATTGGCCAAGTGAGCTAGGTCTGACTTGAAACCAGAGAGGTCGCGAGCTGTTGCAACTACAAATAAGCCACTCAGAATTTAACCTCCAAAGTCAAAGAGACCTCATTTCATACGTGAATGACCTACAGGTGTCTGACTGGAAAATGTATCACCGAGTTGAAAGAACCTGTCCTTGACATACTCCATTTGCCAAAAAATCGGTAGAGAAAGAGGGTACCAAAACTGATCCGGGTTGTTTTTCTCCAATGATCGACAGTTGGGTCTGGATTTCGTCCAACTGGCATGCGAAGTGAGGTAGGGCGATGGCTACGTCGGCCAGGGACTCAAGATTGTAGTGCAGGAAGACTGCATCCCCAGTCACCATTACCTAGCCTCCTGAGCCGACCAAGGTCCCAGGACATACTCCACCATCCTCCTCACCCAACCTGGACCCTATTAGGGTCAGCACCACCAGCAGGTAGACCACAAACATCTTACCTGGCAAATATGTTCGAATTAATGGAAGAGATCATGAAGAGGTTCATGTGCAGAACACAAATTGCAACGATAATCATTGGGTGAAGAAGGGGGAGAAGTTGATGAAGAAGATTCAAACTGAGGAATAGGTGAAGAAGGAGAGGGGGAAGGAGAACTACCGGACTCTTCCAGCACCAGGCCTCGCGGTGCACGCTTAAGATCGTCGGCATGCGCCCATTTTGTATCTCTAGTTGATAATTCTTGTATTTCAGACTTGTTACCCGGTCGAGTTATCACGCGGTGGGGGCCTGTGAATTAGTCATCCAATTTAGTGATGTGTGTAAATCAGCAAATACTATACCTCCAATGTTGATACTGATAGGCGAGGTAGACTTATGCTGGCGTTGCAACATGTTCTCCCGAGATGAAGCCAGATTTGCCTTTACATATTGATGGATTTTCTGGAAATTTGCCATTTTCACCTTCACATAGTCATCCATTTTATAGATGGTATCAGACCTTGAGGGCCAGAAGGAATAGGGGAAGTCTTTATGAAATCCATATAAGACAAAGAAGGGAGATTCGCCTATGGATGCATTGATGGAATTGTTTATAGAGGCTGCAACTTAGGGTATCCATTCATCCCAGGACGCAGTATGTGATCCTAGATGTCCTAGACACTCCAAAACTTTTCGGTTATGGCGCTCAGTGAGGCCATTTGAAGTTGGATGGTTGGGGACCATATTACATTTGTTGATTTTGTACTGTTTACAAAGTTCATCCAGGAGACTGTTGTTAAACTCTGTCATTATCTGTAATATTTGTACTTGGTGTAGTAAATGGGCAAATTACCTGGTCTATGAAGGCAGGCGCCACACTCTTCGCGGTCTTATCTGAGAGGGGTACCAGGACACAATAGCGTGAGAAGTGGTCAGCTGCTACGAATAAGTACTCAGCGCCAGATTCAGAAAGAGGGAGTTTTAGAAGGTCAATTGAGATAGTTTCCCACAGGCGTGGTGGAATTGGTTATTGTAAGCGCAGTGCAGGTGATTGTTGATCCTTTGTGGCTGTTACAAGAAATACAAGCGTAACAGTGTACAATAATGTTTTGATGCATTGTTGGTCAATAGTATCCGAGACGTGATTGTCTCTAACATCGATCTTTACTCGGATGAGATGCGTGAGGAGTGTCATGAACGATTTGAAGTACTGCAGGTATTAGGTCAGTAGGGACAACGAGTTGGTGTACTTCCCTATTGGGCAGTTCCTTTCCTGTAAGTAATGATTCCCTGTACAAGATACCATCTCTTAGCATGAACTCATCAATTGGCACTGGCAGAGTAGGTAAGGTCGAACTATCGCCCGATTCTATGGAATAAATTACCTTGGACCATGCAGGGTCCTCGCGCTGGCAGTTTTGAATAACCTCTGGTGTTAATGTGATTTTATCAGTTTTGCTGTGGTAGGTGGGGGCGCTCACCATCCACTCACTCGATGTAGTGCTGCTCTCGGGTGTCTGCCCTTTCTTCTCCTCCCTCCATTCCTTCCTTCTTTTTCTGTCTTTCTTTACTTCATTCTTTCCTCCTCCTTCCGCCTACAGGTGACTTTACACTTCCTCTTTTGTCTGTCTTTCCTTTATTCTTTCCTCTTCCTTCTGTCTATGGGTGACCCTACTCTGAGTGACAAGCCTAATGGTTTCCTTTACACCATGAAACCATTTAGTACGCTGGGTGGTAACCATATAACCAAATTATGGCACCTGGTGGTTTAATGGGTAATTACAGCGCTCCAATCGGATTGAACCGGTGAAGGTTTATATCTAAGGGGTGGTTGGGGTTATTGCTTACGTAATGCCATTCAGGGATGAGTGAGGCTAGTCACTCTCATCTTAAATGTCACGACCAAATTGCCTAGTCCCGGGCTTCTACGCTCCTCATGGGGCAACGTGAGTTGGATGATGGATGGATGGATGTTGGGCTGGAATGATTTGCCTCTGCTACATGGCGTGAAAGTGCATCTGCAACAACATTTTTTTTTCCCTGGCACGTACTGGAAACTTGGATTGAAGTCCTGGATGGTGACTGACCATCTTGCTAGCCTACCTGTAAGGTTCCGTCCCTTGAACAGATCACACAGAGGGAGATGATCTGTGTGGATATGCACCGGGTAACCATATACTATTATCTCTGAAATGTTTCAGGGACCAGATCACTGCTAGGGCTTCCAAATCAATAACACTAATTATGTTCAGCGGGGCTGACGGAGCGACTAGCATATACTATTACACGCCTCTTTGATGCCCGATCTAGTTGCATCAAAACGGCACCAAGTCCTGCGCCTGACGCATCCGTGCACAGAAGAAAAGGTTTTGTATAATCAGGGAATGTCAGGACTAGAGCATATACAAGGGCTGATTTCAGTGCTTCGAAGGCTTGTTACTGATCTTTAGACCACACGAAAAGCTTAATATTCTTAGTAACTGAAATAGAGGAGCGGCAATCTGTGCATAGCCTTTGATAAATCGTCGGTAGTAACCGCTCAACCCCAGAAAACTCTTTACCTCATGTGTGCTAGTAGGTTCTGGGAAGTTGATGACCGCCTTGATCTTATCTTCAGTGGTATGAATGCCTTCAGCATCAACTACATGCCCTAGGAATTTAATTTTCTTTCTTAGGAAGTCACATTTACTGAGGTTAATCTTCAAACCAGCCATCTGAAGGCGTTCAAGAACTTGTTGAAGCTTAGCAAAATGTTCAGGGATGGATTTGCTTACCACAATGATGTCGTCTAATTAATCAAAAAGAGAGTGGCCAATCATGCCAATGAAGACTGAATGGATGAGTCTCATGAATACTGAAGGGGCATTCCTTAATCCGAAAGGAAGTCTCTTTAACTGAAAATGTCCAGAAGGGGTGCTAAAGGCTGCTACAGGGCGAGATGACTCTTCCATTTCTACCTGCTAATAGCCACTGAGTAGGTCTAGGGATGCAAAGGCCACATTGTTCTCACCCAGTGACTCTAACAAATCGGTTAAGACTGGCAATGGAAAACGATCGGTTACGGTGATAGACTTTACGATAGTCCACTACTGGTTTAAATTAGTCGCCCTTCTTTGGAACTACGAAAAGTGGGCTATTCCATGGACTGACAGAGGGCTCAATAATGTTCTGATCTAACATGTTTTGTACTATCTCGTCCATCTCTCTTCTCAAGCAGTGAGGCAGTCGATATGCTGGTATGTATATTGGCTGAGTACCTGGCACTAAGTATATGTGATGCTTAACTAAGTTTGTCCTTCTCATAGGTTCTCCGGGTAAGGCTACAACATCTCGATAAGACTGCAATAGATTGACTAATTGATCTTTATGCTGTGGGAAAGCGCCAGAATATACACTGAGAGTAGGTCAGGTGAAAGAGTCGTAGCAGATCCCTTAGAGTTTATAGCATACACTCCAGATGGCTCATCATCAGAACCATCTTTTTTTATGAGGTATGGAGAATGGTATATCCTGGCTCACCTTTACATGCCGATGGGTAAACCAGGAAGTCCGCAATCTTTATAACACTTTTAAGCTTCAGTGGAACATTAGTGACATTTAACAAATACAAATAACACAAGCTTTCCTCCAACACAATACACAATACCGACTCATAAGTTAAGCCATTCACACAACACGTCTCAGGTAGTGTTAGTACATCCACTCATACTTTTGCACCCACAACACGAACAGAGGCTTTGGTAAACTCATGCGGTAACAAAATTGTGCACTGCTTTGTTACTGCACGCCTCGTCTCCGCGCATTGTAGAACATCATTCAAAGTATGTGAGGTAGGTAAATGAGACGTATCGGAGTCGGCTATTGTGCCACTGTTAGAGGGGTTGTCATGATCCACTATTGAATGCTTAGAGGGTGTATCATTAAATGTTAGTGAATTTGCTTGTTTACTCTCAGGTAGTGGTGGAATTACACCCAGGTAATGGTAGAATTACATCTTTACTCTCAGGCAGTGGTGGGGTCATGTGAGACTGAATGACCGAGTTTATTTGGGAGAGTACAGGACGTGGGTATTTCATGCTATATACTGGGAACCCTTTAATGTCTATACTTCCACAAGCAGTTAAGAGGGCAATTGATTGTTGAGCCATTGTCGGTAAACCAGTAAGAGTATCTGCTGGATATCTGAGATCGTTTGTTACATGAAATTCTGTAGTAAAAGATGTTTAGGCTTTATCAAGTTGTACCTCTGAAGTTGTACCTCTGGATGGTGAACTAAGTGAATTTTTCTCTTTGAAAGTTGGGTTGAAACAGGGATGAGTCATGTCTCCATGGTTGTTCAATCTGTACATGGATGGGGTAATAAAAGAGGTACAAGGTAGGGTAGTGGATGTTGGAGTGGCGCTGGTGAGAGAGGATAGTGTTTGGAAACTCCCTGTACTGTTGTTTGGAGATGATACTGTGTTGTTGAGTGAAGACGAAGGGGAGCTGCAAGGCTTGGTGGATGAGTTTGGGAGAGTGTGTAAGAAACGGAATCTGAAGGTGAATGTAGGGAAGAGTAAAGTGATGGTCTTTGAGAGAGGTGAAGTCAGTGAATGTACAGCGAGGTTGGATGGTGAGGAATTGGAAAATGTGAGTACGTTTAAGTACTTGGGTAGTGTGATGAATAAGGATGGAGGTTTGGAGGGTGAAGTGCTTGAAAGGGTACAGCAGGGAAGCAAGGTTGCTGGTTCTTTGAAAGCAGTGATAAGAAACAGGGAAGTGAGCATGGAAGTGAAAAAGTTACTACATGACAGTATTGTGATACCAACTCTAACGTACGGAAGTGAAGCTTGGACGTTGTTTGAAGGACACAAGTCAAGAGTGAGAGCAGTGGAAATGAGTTATTTAAGAGGAGCCTGTGGAGTCACATGGAGAGATAGGCTGACGAATGAGGATATAAAGGAACGTTGTGGTGTGGATGTGGATGTGATAGGAAGCGTTATGAGGAACACACTGAGGTGGTTTGGCCATGTGGAGAGGATGGAGGGTGAAAGACTGACGAAGAGAGTGTATGTGAGTGAGGTGGAGGGGGGAAGAGGGAGGGGGAGGCCGAGGATGAGATGGAGGGATGGGGTGGAGAGGTATATGAGAGAGGGGGGTGTGAGTTGGGAGCAGGGCAGTGAAATGGCGGGGGACAGGGCGACTTGGAGGCGATTTGTTTGTGGCCACCCCAAACGGGATTGAGGCGTCTGGCAATAGATAGATAGATAGACCTCTGAAGTGACTTCCCTTGACCTTAAAATCTGAGCCATCCACGCTGCATAGGTGGACGTCTTGTGGTTCGAGGATCCCGACTTTTTTATTTGTACCCCTAATGCTGTTTAGAGAGGTATCAGAGATAAAATTTACCATAGATCCTGTGTCCATGAAAAACGAGGATGGTATCCCTTCGCTCCATCCTGGAATAACAAAGCCTAAAGAAGTTATAGACCCTAGAATGGGGAGTTGATCTGATGTTGCATTACCTTCTTCTGATGCGGGTGTGTCTTTTGTTAAGTCACATTTTTCCGATACAGGCGCTCCTCTTCCACTGACTGGTGGCTCTTAAGGTAACAACACTCCTCAGTAGAATGGATTGTACTGTTCTTGTGATATTTGCATGTAGGACGACGGGATCGCGAAGGTGTGCACTGTCACCCCTGTGAGCAATGCTATCCTTATTTGCGGTAACAACTGGATTCTCGATGACCGGCGTAACCGCAGTGTCAGGACACAATCAAGGATTGTTTGCCTCGTCGCACATTGAACTGGTCACGACCGCTGGCTGGTGATCTGTACTGTGAGTGGGAACGAATGTTAGGTTTCCCTCTCGTGGTCGATCACGAATGTGAGTAATCCGATGAAGTGGCGGAAGTATGGAAGATTTTCGCAGTGTCGGCCGCGGAGTGAGAGGCTGAGGCGAGAGTACTGGCCTGACGAGTGATGTTTGATCCCGATCTTTCTTGTATTGCCTTTGAAATGTTAACAATTTTGCCTCCTGGATTGAAACCAATCTGTAGGACTATCTCGCGCTGTCTGTCTTTTAACCAGTTCATGAATCTGAGGTAACCCACCAAGTCTCCAAAATTGTCTAGTGCCAGAATAAGATGTCCATTAACTTCTGTTACCCACTGAGTGTCACGAAACAACTGCTGTATCTCAGAACTTGTAGCTTTCATCGCAGCAGCTGCCTCAAACACTTTTGCGTCGTTTTTTTTTTTTTTTTTTTTCATATCCTCCTCCATCTGTTTGAGGAGATTAGTTAGTTAAACCAATGAGAGACGCGGCATTGGAATGTTTACAACAGAGCTAAATTAACTGCTGGCGGAATGCATCGAATGCTTGACAATCCTCGAAATGTCCGCACGAATCGCAGCTCCTATGTATGATTTGCCTTGGTGTAACTGATCCATAAGATAAGAGACTTTCAGGGGTTTAGTTGTGATTTGCCGATTGTGAATGTTTGTTTCGACCTCTCTGAGGAAGTCGGAGATTGATACAGAGCTATTCTTCCCAGTGAATTTTGGGCGGTTAGCATCGTCCAAATATATGGATTGTGGAGGAACGACCGGATCCGTCATCGCTGAAAGAGTATGAGGTTGGGAAAGTGTGAAAGTAACTGAGGTACTGGGTTGAGAGGTAGAGAAAGTTATGGTAGTTATTTGTGTTAGAGTTGGGAAGTGAGTTGTAGTAGAAAAATCAAGGAAAGTGGTAGGGGAAGGGGTAGAGGAAATTTCTAGAGTCATTTAGAAAGGATGATGTATCTGGATATATTTTATTTGGAAGAATTTTATCTGGGTTCTCTATAACAGTAGTAGTAGTAGTAGTAGTAGTAGTAGTAGTAGCAGTAGTAGTAACAGTGGCAGTAGTAGTAACAGTGGCAGTGGTAGTAGTGTGAGAGAGTTCAGTGGTAAGTGTTGTATGAGTAGAACAAGAAGGTTTGGGATATGCCCTGCCACAACGAAAACAAGTCAAGGTATCTACATCACCGGGATCTACCTCCTCACTTTCAGTCTCTAGTCGTTGGTAAACGGGAGAGAGATCAGTTTGGGGGAAGCATATCATGTTGTGATGTAAGAAAATTACAGATAATTATGAGAATGAAAATGTTTAATATACAATGAGAGGGCGAAGGAATATGAAATATTTGCAGTGATGATGGGGGGGAATATGCACAATGAAGGCGAAGATGAAAGAAAATGACTTGGGTGAAAAAAATGAGGTGTGAGGTGCAAGTGACGGGTGAAGTGGGTGAGAAGTAAGGTACAGAAAGGGAAAGTTCCGCATTACCCACCTCCCGAAGCACTGGTGTGAGACGGATGAATGTGAAGAGGCAGCCAGACCTCATATGTCTGGTAACAGTGAGTGTGATGGAAGGGGAGGCCGGGGATTGGGGCTGAGGAGGGTTTGGTGATAGATTGGGAATCACGTGTAGGTCTGCACTGTGTGACTTGGACGGTGTGTTTCAGGAGAGATGACAATATGATGCTAGCAATTCATGAAAAAAAAAAAAAAAAAGCGTAGATGACTGTAGAGTTAGTGTTGTCAGGATAGTTATGGAAGTTTGCTGGGTTCGGACAGAGGTTTGAATGCTCTCATTCCCTCTCGACTTTAACATAGAGACATTTCCCCAGGAGATGTTCGTAACGATATAACATATATTTTGTTTACTCAATAACAAAATCACTATATTTCCTATCTATCTATCTATCTACAGTATGTAAGTTTTTATAATTTTGTTAAATGATTTATCCTCTGTCATCCTGCTATAAACATCCGCCGTTTTTTTCTTCGGAAGGAACGGTTTGTGGGTCTTGACCTTTGCTTCCTTCTTTCTTGGAAAAAAAAAAATCGAGTGTTGTTCTGGAAATTATTCATCTCGAACTTAGAGTCTAGGGTAGTGTATAATAATAATAAAAAAATAATCTACATGAGCGATTAACAAGTTTTTCGTTTTCCTTTAGACAGAATGACATGGAAAGTCTTAATAAGATCAGTCTCTATAACTATCATTCCTATGGAAAGTTACAAAACGAAGGCAAAAGAAGCATACCGTGTACAGTAAACATGTATTCATACTACGACGTGAGCAATTCTCCAAACCCTCCCACCCCCGGCCACCCTCCCTCCCACTCACAGTTGCCAGACAAGTGGAGTATGGCTGCTGCTTCTTGACTATTCGTCGACCACCAATGCTCCGAACAGTGGGTAATGCGGAACTTTCCCTGACTGTACATGTAGAAGATGCAAGATAGTGAATAAAGGCAGATGAATGGTAATATACACAATGTGTAGAGAAAATCCGTTGAATAATCTCCATAGAAAGTGAAGGCATGGGCAGATGACAATAAACTATATTTTTACATATCCTGAATACTGAAGTGTTGCAGAATGAAGCGAAGTCAGGCTGACTGGAGGAAATTTGAGAAGGTACCTGTATAAGAGGTGTCCGTCCTAGGCAATGGAGGTAGGCGGTGGGGGAGAAGGACGTCACAAGGGGAAGTTGGCCTATGAGATGCGACCTGGAGCGTCTGATGATCACCACCAAGATGTTGATTGGAGAAGAGCCCATGAAGTAGTGATCACTGATAGGCTAGTCACACACCCAAGGAAAGGGGGTGAGGTGGTGGAGGTTGCGTTGCCAGGCAATATAGTGGGGGGACTGGCTGTTGGGCTGTTTCACTTCGTCAGCGGAGTTGAAGGTGGGGTTGAAAGGGAGGCGGTTGGGGTTGTGGTGGGGTGGTGAATTATTGTAATCTTCTAAAACAGGAGGAGTGTGAGAACCGTAACTCGACAGTGACTGGCTTACTGTCTGCCTGCAGGTGTCGGTAATGGTGGGGGTGAAGACCGATTTCGGTTTAAACTTCGGTGGGGTGCAGTAGGCGACACAAACACAGGGCAAGTGAACGTTGAGGCGTGAGGCAGGTTTGTAGACTGGAATTAGAACAGAACACCTGCACAAACAGTTCGGTTGTGTCACTGAGGAACCACTGTACGGAGACGATGAAAAGGAGATCCAACTCGTCGCTGCTACCGGTTTGTGTCACTCCCCTCTCGTTCCCCAGTGAGGTTAAATCCAAAGATCTTGAAAGGTAGATAACTGAGGTTTATTTAGAGAGGAACTACATACTCGTTTGATGTCTAACTTCCCACTGCTTGAGGCGAGGGAGAGAGCACCTCGGGGTTCAAGCCGGGTGGTGTTTGCATTGCAATTTATGAATTTAGCTGATACCTGCATTCTTGATCTTTCACGTACACAGGTTCAAGACTCTATGAATGTATGGGTATATAGTACTGCTGGAATTATATACCATGGTTACAATAATACAGTAGTCATAACAATATAGTATGGTTACAGAATCACTTCTGCAATCCATAATTTTCGCAATAGCAGACCACATTAATTCAGTTGCAGAATTGCGATTGCAGCAAACTCGTCCAAAACTTGGGGTATTGTGTTGCGGAAATACTTCCGCAATCACAGTCCTGTCCACAATCTCCCACGTGGCGGTCGGTGTTGGTTAGTACAGGCTACAGCATGACTCATGAATATCAGGCCTGAACAGGATTCCTGGCCAGCAGCAGCGGCGGGCTGGGCGTCGCTGCATCAGTTAGTAGTAGGGATGGGTGATACCAGGAGAAATGATTTGATACGATATTATACGATATACTATAAGCCAGCATCGCAGTAAGTTTTGTGGCACACATAGCTGATCGTTCACAGTTGTTCCACTGTTTGACAAATGACGATCTTAAGGGCTAATGTAATGGTGATAGCTATAAATACTTTTTTTTTATGGTCTTACTGAGTTATTATCTGCAAGAGTACGCACGTTCCTATGAATTATCTATTTAAGTTCTACGGACTGCATTCTGCTGCTGGTCAGATTGATTTTCCCGAGTGGCACAAAGGCTATTGCTTTTCCTTGTAATATTATTTTTGTAATAAAGGATACGATTATATAATTATAATATTAATACTGTGAGATTTTCATGGTATGCCCTAAGTCTGATACAAAATAAAAAGTGATAGATATACACCTGAGTATAAGTCAGTACCTTACAAAATTACTGTTCTGAGGAAGAAAATTGTATTGGGTAAGTTTTCAGTGAATACATCAAGGTATCGGCGACAATTTTAAAATACACCATAAATGTCCTGAATAGATTACAAATATAATAATTCACTACATACCAATCGATTTACCCCCTGTTTGTGCGTTTTGTATTGAAAATTGTGAAACTGGTTTGTGGATGCAGTATTGAGGTAGCGGAACTGCATATTCCAAGTTTATTGCGGAACTGCGGTAACGGAAGGTAAGGGTCACTGGTTGCAGGATTGCGATTGTGGAGTTGAATTTTATAGTGCGGTGCCCAGCTATGGTTATGTATCACTTTCGTACCTGCAATCCAATTACTTTGTAAAAACAATACTCTTCCTCTGATCTCTCCTTGTTCTTTGTTTTTGGTTCCTCTCTCTTCTTCTTTAATATTCCCAATTCCTCCTTAGTAAGGCATTTTTTTTATCCATATTTTTTTTTTTTCCATTTCCTCATTTTCCATGAGTTTGTTTGCATTTTTTAGTATTTCCTCCACAGTGGAGGGTTACTTTCAGGGGCCTCGACTTATCTCTTATTTCCCTAGCTTTTTGTGTTCCTCTATATCTTTATCACAGATTTCCTCTGATACATCCTTTAATATGTTCATTATATTTACCATTTCAGTTTTGTCTCAAAATTTTGATTTTCATTTCTTCGTGTATACCGGTGATTACTATAGATTTGTTGATATCTGTTGAATCTTTGACCAGTTTGGGGTTGTTTTTAATTATTTCTATCAATTCCATTTTAATTCATTTTTCTTTGACTTTTGTTCCTATGGCTTTCCTTACTTTCATCATTTCAGCATACGTAATTTCTACTTCATCTTTGCAAATTCTCATCATTTCGTTCACCTGGGTTATCTTCTCTTCCATATCACTGCTTTGGTTTGTCAGACTGCTTGTTTGTCTAATTGTCTCTGTATCATTCCTGAACTCCATAATTCTCTCATGGGTGTCATCTGTACTCGCCATTTCACTTTGTGTGTGTGTGTGTGTGTGTATGTGTGTGTGTGTGTGTGTGTGCTAAGCAGGTAGTACCAATATTGTTTTATATTTCTCTGTTTTACGTGGTGAAAGTAATTGACGTATTAATAAAATTAATGGTGCATAACTTCCATTTTGTGTAAAATTGTGAAATTAAAAGATCCTGTGATATTAATGTTCCAGAGTTCCTGTGTCAAAAGAATTTTATGTTAACAGACAGGGAAAACAATATTATGACACAGTTTTGAGGGGTTAATGGAGACACATTCATTAAAATGGCAAATGATTAAATATGATTCAGTTTTGTTGGGTTAATGGAGACACATTCAGTGAGATGACAAATAATTTAAGATAAAATCAAAGGAGTTAGGCTGTAACAAGCATCAGTTAAGACACGAACAACTCACCAGTTAAGGAGACGAAGGAGATGATTCCGCCCTTTAACAAACAAAATAAAAAGCTACTTTTTTAGTTAAATAAATGCTTTTCGCTGTAACAAAAATAAAATCGCCGGCCGATGCTAAGTACATTATACAAAATGTCACAGAACAGAACCCTTTTACTGAGGCTACCACACCGACTGTATTTAGCCAAGACGAATTATAGTCACGGGAAGATCCCTGAAAAGTATTTCGAATATAATTTGAATTTCTGGAAATTCCGTCTTCAAAATAAAATTATCAGAGAATTGGTCTGAATTAAATGCTCAATTATGTCCATCGCAATGAAAGGGTAAACGACTAACCAATGTAAAAAAAAGGGAGAAATAAACGACGGCAATGATACGGGAACGAGTATCAAGTGAATAAAGAATTTTGACGGTAGCAAAAATGAAACCGTTTTTGACAACAAGAACAAGAGAGAAGTATTTTAAAGTAAGAACTCAACAAGATCCAACTCAGTAACGACTGAGCAGCTCTTCGTAACCTTTCTATGGTGACGGACTCTGTAGCAGTTGGACCTCATCTCTGTTCAACCCTTCGTCCTTCCTCAGATACATATTCTAGATTTATACGAGCAACATTTTGACTGCATTCTTTCTTCACAGCATATATGCTGATAAAAAATGTAAAGTTAAATGAAAGAGGAAGACCGACACACACACACACACACACACTACCACCACCACCACCACCACCATCATATACTTTAGTCATAAACACTTTAACATGATAATGAAGCTCTCCACATAATCGTAAGTATATTTCCATTCATAAGTATCGCTGACAATAAGTGTATTTTCCGATTCTTTTTATGATTTGTAAAATTGTCTGTATGAAACCGATCCAGCTAATAGTCTTTTCAATTCCTAGAATTATCATTACCATTTGGTTTGTGTATTTTGACCACTGCGTTCAAGGGATTAGAAGGCTATTTAGTATCTATTTTTTTTTTTTTTTGGAGGGGGGGGAGGTAATCTAACACAAAAACAACTTTTACAAAATTATGATAGACATTACACAGAACAGGAAACAAAACAGTTCATTACTTTGGGCAATGTGTGGGTGTCGTGAAGTTGTAGAAAACTAAATCTCTACGTTAACTAGAAGCATTTTTATTATTGATGTGCATATATATTTGCGGCCAGTCAGCGGGGTCCTTTAAGACTGTGTAATCTTCGTGTAATAATGACTGAAACTTCACCAAAAATTAAAATAGTTTCATGTAAAAATTCAAGTGAAACATGTAAAATGATGTTTTACATACTGGTCATTACCAATGCTTTCATTTTTTGCACAGACTAATGTATGTGTACAATATAACTTGAAAATCATATGTAGATACAACAAAGTTGTAACTATGTTGTATTTATTTCATATTTTTCTCATTTACCATGCATTTCTTTTTTATCCTGTTAAATATTGGGGTAAGTGATAATCTCAAGACGATGCTATGTTGTACTTGAGGAATACATATCTTCAGGGGTAATGTTTCCTAATTTGCAGTATCACAAATGAACAAATATTGGCATCATCACCATCACAATAACAAATGTATATTCACATCACTCTTTTTCACTACCAACATCCAGGTAACACCTACTCTCATCATGTGCTAGTGTTAGTATGACTCAGAGCCGTACAAGATACAGCCACATTATTAATATGATACAGGCATATATCAATGCGAGAAGTGATATTTGAAAGTGATAATCCTGACATAACTGTGACTGCAGTATTAACCCCTCGTAACAGGTACATTATTAGAGAAGTATTGCAACAAAACTGTAAAACCTTAGGACAATCGCAGGTCCATTAAACCAATGGGGGAGTTCTACCATGTTAAATAAATCACATATTTGAATATCTGATAAGCACACTGAATGTTCAAACATGTTGATCCATATATGCTAAAATTTTCATGAAGAGTAATAAACCCATTCTTACTGGTGTGGTTGTTATATGGACTGCTCGCATTAGGTGAACAACATTATAAAATACCTCGCAACAGAATTGTAATGCTGGGTTGAATTAGGCTCGACTTCTCGTACCTATTCAACCCAACGCGGAGCGGGGTCCTCTTTCGAGACCGGAGCTAGTGCAATAAAGAGAGGTAGGACATAAAAACCTTCGGCAACACCATGCACGTATATTACTACAGTCAGACACAGGACACTTCAGCAGACATTACATCACAATATAGAGCAATACAAAAACCTTATCTAAAATATTGTGTATCTCGCAGGATACTAGCTTTCTAGATACTAATGACAATACAACAAATCTTGGTACTAGGAGTGCAGTAAATACAGGTGCGCGCGGAGCGCGTGAGGAGGGGGGGGGGGCTTCTGATCCACCAGGAGGAGGTAGGGGAGACACGGAGAGTGACTTAAAACGGCGAGGAGACAGTTATGGTAATATTGAAGGATGCCCGATATTAACAAGGGAGTTTAGGTGTTTTCTGTTGGCGAAGATTCTTTGACAAATAACTCTGATTCTTACTTTGGCTTTAAGAGCGGGAGCGAGGAATGGAGAGAGTTTTTAGGAATAGCGTGCGGAGGAGGGGAATATCGTTATTACTCGCCTTCCTTGTTATTTTGGTGGAAATAGGTTTCTGTAGGCACAAACTTATTCATTACACATCTCCTAGGTACGATATGTAGACGCTCGCTTCACAACGCGTAACAAAGTCGGAATACTCGTAAATACTATTCCACCATATTACTTAGAGACTAGCCAATAGAACTCCAATAATATTTTAGTGTTTCTTCGGGTTGTAGAGATATGTCTTTAGAAAGATTCGGGGTGACACTCGCACGTATTTTCACTTTAGGTCTCAACCCACATTCTCGTCCTTCAACTGGGTATTGTGTTCTGGTTTGCCCCAATGGAGATTACATAAAGTTACTGCACAATACTTATTCTAAGAGAAAAGGAGTCACACTTAACCTACTTCACGATTGTTACAGGGTCACTCGTATTTCCTCATGGAGAGAAACACGGACACGTCATCGGCGATCCGGTCGGACTGAGGGCGTCGTCAGGGCGGGGCGAGCCGAGAGGGCACGGGGCGACTCGCGAGGGCGTCCTCTCGCGTCCGGGGGTTTCCGGACTGGGCTCCGGTGTAAGGCCCATAGGACTGGGGCCGAAGAGGTCTAGAAACCTCTGGGTCAGGTCCCGGCGTCGCGGGGGCGTGGTGAGGTCTCGCCCGGGTGTCCTAGGGCGGGCCGGAAGAGGCGACAGACTGCGGTCTCCCACGACCAGGGGCGCCGTCAGGGGAGGACTGCGGCAGCGGCTGTCATGGGGGCCCGACAGGTGGGTCTGCTCGAAGGCCACGCGTAGGGAACAGAGGCTGGGGGAAACAGGGAGGTCTCTCCGAGATATTCTGGAGCGAGACCCCTGGAGTTCAACCTCCGGTTGTGGAGACGTCCCTCTCCTCACTATACCCTGGGAGCGACCATCGATCGTCTCTACCGGAGTGCTGAGGGAGCGACCGTTGATCGTCTCTACCTGAGCTTTGGGAGAGTGACCATTGATCGTCTCTACCTGGTTTTTGGGGGAGCGACCATTGATCGTCTCTACCTGGTTTTTAAGGGAGCGACCATTGATCGTCTCTACCGGGGGGCCAAGGGAGCGACCATGGATCGTCTCTACCTGGGCTTTGGGGGAGCGACCGTTGATCGTCTCTACCCGAGTTTTGGGGGAGCGACCATTGATCGTCTCGACCGGAGGGCTAAGGGAGCGACCATTGATCGTCTCTACCTGAGCTTTGGGGGAGCGACCGTTGATCGTCTCTACCTGGGTTTTAGGGGAGCGACCATTGATTGTCTTTACCCGGGTTTTGGGGGAGCGACCATTGATCGTCTCTACCCGAGCACGGTGGGAGCGACCGTTGATCGTCTCTACCGGAGGGCCAAGGGAGCGACCATTGATCGTCTCTACCTGGGTGTTACGGGAGCGACCATTGATCGTCTCTACCGGGGTTTTATGGGAGCGACCATAGATCGTCTCTACCGGAGGGCCAAGGGAGCGACCATTGATCATCTCTACCTGGGTGTTATGGGAGCGACCATTGATCGTCTCTACCAGAGTTTTATGGGAGCGACCATAGATCGTCTCTACCGGGGTTTTATGGGAGCGACCATAGATCGTCTCTACCGGGGTTTTATGGGAGCGACCATAGATCATCTCTACCGGGGTTTTATGGGAGCGACCATAGATCGTCTCTACCTTTTCACTATGGGAGCGACCATAGATCGTCTCTACCTTTTCACTATGGGAGCGACCATAGATCGTCTCTACCTTTTCACTATGGGAGCGACCATAGATCGTCTCCACCTGAGGGGCGCTGCCTGGAGTATTGTTTCTGACTCCACCCCTAGCTAACTCGGTGATTCCGCCACGCGAAGGTAGTGTCTTTCGCCTACGGTGGCGGCGGCATGGTGGTTGAGTGTCACAGGGGCGCACGGCCTGGGCTGACATACGTCGTTGTTGCCCGGAGTGGTGGTGGCTGGCGGCGGCTACCCCGTGGGGTCCGAGTGGGGGTGTCGGCATTCTTGAGGGCGAACTCCGCTGTTCCTGGTTCGCCTCGATGTCGGGGATACTGCGGTATTCTCCGGAATATTCCGGAGTATTGTATGTGTGTCTGTCAAAGCTACACATTTCACCACCGTGTTCTTGAAAAAAGTCACGTCCCTGTGGCTGGAGGTGGAACGCTAGAGTGTTGGAGGTGGTGTAAATAGGCTGGAGGTGTTGGAGTGTGTTCTGCCAGGCGGCAGTGTAAGAATTTTCCTCTTGTGCTTGGTCATAGGTGAGGAAGAGGGCGGAGGGGGTGGTGGTGTGCTGGAGGATATTTAACAGGTGGTGTGGCCCGCGGAGCCGGTGGTTCTTGGTAAAGGAAGGGGCCCATACAGCTCGCTTAATCCTCATGTTGCTTGGTGTGGTTGTCGGTGTGGTTGGAGGTTGAATGCCGGATAGAGTGGGCGAAGGCCGGGTTTTGTGCAGTAGTAATGCAGCGTTGAGTCTCTGGGGAGTACAGGTAGGAGGGATTTGGGCCCGATGTAGCTGGACGGTGTGAAGTCGCGGGGAGGTGGGTGGTGTAGGGGTGTGGGAATATCGGGCGGGTGGGCGTGAGAGGTGGCCGGAGCGGGTGGTGGTGGTGGTGAGGGTAGGGGTGGGGGGAGGGGGGCGTTGGGTGTGGGCGTGTTGTCTTTCGTGCCGCGGGCGTGGTAGAACGTGGTATTGGTGGAGTGGGCGTCCAGGTGGTGGGCAGGGGAAGGGGGGAAGGGGGTTGTGGTGAAGGGGTGGTGGTGGTGAGGGTAGGGGTGGGGGGGAGGGGGGAAGGGGGTTGTGGTGAAGGGGTGGTGGTGGTGAGGGTAGGGGTGGGGGGGAGGGGGCGTTGGGTGTGGGCGTGTTGTCTTTCGTGCCACAGGCGTGGTAGAATGTGGTATTGGTGGAGTGGGTGTCTGGGTGGTGGGCAGGGGAAGGGGGGTGGAAGGGGGTTGTGGTGAAGGGGTGGTGGTGGGCTGGGGGGAGGGGGTGGCGGCAGGGGCCGGAGATGGGGGAGCGAGGACTAAGGGGGAAACCATGGACGGGTGGGGCGAGGGGGAGGGGGGGTGGCGGGGGAGGCGTCAGGTGAGGTGCCTGGGGCAGGAGAGGTGGAGGTGGTTGGGGGGGGAGAGGGGGAAGGGGAGGAGGAGATGTAGCACTCATACGTGGTTGTAGAGGGTGGAGCGGGAGCTGTGGGGGGTCGGGGGGGTGAGGTGTGGGCGGGGGGAATGGGCGTGCGGAAGGGGCGCACGTGTCGGTTTCGGAGGGTATGGGGAGTGCCGTGGTAGTCCATGACCACCTGGTAAGGGTTGGGGATCTTGGTGATGGTGTGGGGGCCCGTGAAACGGGGGGCAAGTTTGTGGGGAGTGGGGAGTTGGGTGATGACTACGGTGTCACCCGGCTTGTAGGGGTTGGTGGCTGTGTCGGGTTCAAGATCTAAGTTCCGCTGTAGGTGGTATACCCGCCTTTTTAGCAAGTGTAGCGGGTCCGTGGCAGGGGCGGAGGTGGGCGGTTGCAGGTGATGGCGTAAAGGTAGTAGGAGGGGGGTTTCGCCAAAGATCCTTTCGTGGGGGGAAACCCCATCCTCTCGGGGGCACGAATTCGTGCCCCACTGGACGATTTTGACGTGTGCTGGCCAATCGTTGTCTTTTGTAGCCTCGATTCTGGTCCGTAGCTGATTTGCCAAGGTACGATGGCTGCGTTCACACACTGCGTTCCCTTGAGGCCAATATGGTGAGGAGTGGGAGATTTCGTATCCATTAATCCTGGCCAGCTCTTCCCAGACTTTCCCGGAGAATTTGGGGGCATTATCGGAATGGATGGCTTGGGGAATGCCAAAGTAGGGTAAAACGTGTCGGAGTAAGGCATCGTCGACAGCGACGGCTTGATGTTCTTTAGTGGGGCAGGCTACTACGAACTTGGAGTACGTGTCGACAAAAGTGATCATGTACTTATATCCCGATTTAGGAGGGAGAGGCCCTACCACATCGACTGCTAGGAGCTGCCAGGGTTTGTGGGCGTGATATGGCCAGAAGGCCCGGCGGTCCGGGTAATGTCTTTCCCGAGCGCGCAGGCGCGGCAAGTTTGAATAATTTCCTTGGCGAGGGTGGAGGGGTTCGGGGCCCAGTAGACGTCATTAAACACCTGTAGCAATTTTTTTGTGCCCAAATGGATGCTGTTGTGGGCGTGTAACTGGCGCAGGGTATCACGTGCCGCATCGGGGGCCAAGAGGATGTGTCCAGACGGGGTTAAAAGGTGGTCGCCCTGTCGGCACAATTTGGGAAACAGGTAGGCTGGAATCCAGGGGGGGCGTTCCTTGTGGTGCCAGAGTTCTAGCAGGTCCCGGTCTGGTTGGATCGCGCGGATGGGAAGGCGGGAGAGGGCATCTGCATTAGTGTGGAGCTTCCCGGGTCTGTACGAGATCTCGTATTGGAATTCCACTAGGGTGTCACACCATCGGACGATTTGAGCGTTCTGGGAGTCCGATTGTCGCAGCCACTGGAGTGATTGGTGGTCGGTTATTATAGTGACTTGGGTCCCGGAAAGGTAAGCCCTAAAATATTGGAGGGACCAGATTATGCCGAGGCATTCTCGCTTGGTGGCGGCATAATTTTTCTCGGCCGGGTTCAGTGTGCGGCTGGCACAAGCAATAATGTGTTCCTGACCGCCCTGTACCTGGGCTAGAACAGCGCCAATGGCGTCAAGGGAGACGTCCTTGTAGAGGCGAAAAGGGAGGGCATAGTCGGGGAAGGCCACGTTGGGGCCGAGATAAGCTTGTCTTTCAGCTGTTGGAAAGCGGTTTGTCGGTCCTCTGTCCAGAGGAAAGGTTCCCCTTTCCTCGTCAGGTCGTGAAGAGGTTTAGCAATCTGTGCAAGCCCCTTCACGAAGCGGCGGTAGTAGGACGCGAGCCCCAAGAAGGCACGGATGCCGTGGACATCCTGCGGAGGTGGTATGTCCGCTATGGCACGCAGCTTGTTGGGGTCTGGGGAAATTCCTGCTTGGGAAATGGTATGGCCTAGAAACGCGATGGTTTTTGCGGCCAGGACACATTTGGATGGATGTAACTTGAGGCCTGCCTGGCGAATTCGGGTGAAAACTCGGCGGAGGCGCTGCAAGTGGTCGGCCCAGGTTTGGCTAAAAACAATGACATCATCAAGATAGGCCAAACATATCTCCCAAGTGAGGCCGCTTAAAACAGATTCCATCAGCCTGGAAAACGTGGCAGGGGCATTGCAGAGGCCGAATGGCAGGACATTAAATTCAAAATGTCGGCCATTACTGGTAGAGAAGGCCGTCTTGCCTCGATGATCCGGGTGGACGGGGACCTGCCAATATCCAGACTGGAGGTCAAGGGTAGAAAACCAAGACGCCCCGTATAGGGAGTCTAGGGAATCATCGATGCGGGGGAGGGGAGTAGCATCCTTAATCATGACGTCGTTCACGCGGCGGTAATCGATGCAAAACCGCATCGTGCTGTCTTTTTTTTTTCACTAGAACGACGGGGGAGGACTACGGGCTGGTGGAGGGGGAAATAACACCCGCCTCCTCCATTTCGTGCACTTGGCGGTCCTCCTCTTCTCTCTGTCGGGGGTTCTTACGTCGGGAAGGTTGTCGTATCGGAGGGCCTGTCGTATGGATCTCGTGAGACAGGTACGTAGTGTGTCCTATATCTGCGGGCCCTGCCGCAAACAAATCCTGGAACTCCAGGAGGAGGCGGCGTAAGGCGTCTGACTGTTGGTCGGAGAGATGGTCAGGGATGGGGGGAAGGGGGGCGGGGCGGTGGGGGGGGACGGGACGCAGGGCTCGGCTTCTTCCATCTCTCCGACGATAAGCCCTTTGGGGAGGGTGAGAGGGGATGGTGCTAGATTGGCGATCCGAATGGCAGCGTGGTGGGGGGGGGAGAAAGGTAGGGGAAACGAGGCAGGCGGAAAGGGGTCCGGCAGGGAGGAGGGGGGAGAACAAAACGGATGGGCCCGAGGGCCTGTTCAGAGGCACCCATGCCTCGTGGTGTGAGGGGATGGTAACGGCGGCAGAAATGGTGGCAGGGAAGGAGGGGGCAAGAGTGGGGTGGGGTGGCGCGGGGGAAGGGGGGCCGAAGAAGGGGAAAAAAAAGAGAAAGAGTGCCGTGGGGGGGGGTTTGTGTGGGTCCTCCGGCCGGGGCTGCGGCGTGCAGGTACAAACGGCTGGAGCGGAGCGGGGTGGGGGGTGGAACTGGAGTTGTTGGTTGCGACAGTCGATAGTGGCTCCGAGTTTTTGAAGTAGGTCTAGCCCTAAATATCCGTCATAGCTCCGGCAGGAGGAATAAAAAATGATGAAGGGGTGCTGGGCAGATACTGGCTGGTGGGCCCACAGATGGGCAGGGGGCCATCCCCCGCGTCTATAAGGTGAGTGGTAGTGGGGCGGAGCGGGCGAAACCGTGATTTGTAGCGGGAGAAATAATGGCTGTAAAGACAGGATCTGGCTGCTCCCGTATCAACTAGTAGTCTGGCCTTTACGCCGTTGATTTTCATCTTGTGGTATACCGGGGGGCGATACTTAGGGGTGATGGCCCCCACCACCGTGGGTTGGTGCGGGGGCGGGCCTAAAAATCCAGCTGGGTAGGGCTCTCGTGCTCCTGTTCCTGCTCTAATTCTCCTGGTGGGGGGTCGTCCGCCGGCGCCAGCTCGTCCCCTGGGGCTTCGCCTTCTAAGGCGGAGACCTTACGCAAACCCGGGGTTGTGCTTTTGCGGCGAGCAGCTTTCAGCTGGTCCCGTATGTCATGAAGGGGGCAACGGGAGTTGCAGGCTGTGAATTCCCACGGGTTGATCAGAATTAAGTTTAGGTTTTCTTGCGGGGCGGGGCGCCGACGAGAGGGATGCGCCCTGGGTGGGCTAGGCGTCGGGGTCGGGCTGGTGTGTGGCAGGGGCGGACGTGGTGCGGCTGGGGGAGCCGGGGGCCGGGTGGGGAATTTCTTGACAACATTAATTTGTTGTGGAGGAGGGCAGGCGCTCAGGAGGCGCCGTATCAGCTGTATATCCCTATCCATGTCTCCTGTCGGGTCGTGGATAGTAAAGTGTTGCTTCACAACACTTGGGAGTACTCGGAGCAGAGTATTGAAGGTGTGCTGATCCCGGGTTTCTTTGTCTGTCTCCGGGTAGGCAGCAGTAATCAGGCTTCTTGCCTGCAACAGGGTATTATCTAAATCCCCGTCATAAGTAAAGCTATCCAATTTGGATAGAGCCACCACTTTCCCTAGTGATGGGGTGATGGCTTGGACCGCAAAGGTGAGTTCTGGGACAATTTTTGGCGCAATATTCGCTGCGACTTTACCCAGTAGTGGTAGTGTGACTGCAATTTTTTGTTGGTCATTATCAAAGCCAATATCTAGTAAGGGTTTAACTATTGCAAGATATGTGTGTATGTCATACTGGTCAGGGTCAAACTTGGGTAACTGAACGTGCGGTTTAGTTGCCATTTTCCCAAATATTTCCTATTTACCTCTCTTCTACGCTCGGATCTAGAACCACCGCTGGCCACCAGTGTAATGCTGGGTTGAATTAGGCTCGACTTCTCGTACCTATTCAACCCAACGCGGAGCGGGGTCCTCTTTCTAGACCGGAGCTAGTGCAATAAAGAGAGGTAGGACATAAAAACCTTCGGCAACGCCATACACGTATATTACTAGTCAGACACAGGACACTTCAGCAGACATTACATCACAATATAGAGCAATACAAAAACCTTATCTAAAATATTGTGTATCTCGCAGGATACTAGCTTTCTAGATACTAATGACAATACAACAAATCTTGGTACTAGGAGTGCAGTAAATACAGGTGCGCACGGAGCGCGTGAGGAGGGAGGGGGGGGGGGCTTGTGATCCACCAGGAGGAGGTAGGGGAGACACGGAGAGTGACTTAAAACGGCGAGGAGACAGTTATGGTAATATTGAAGGATGCCCAATATTAACAAGGGAGTTTAGGTGTTTTCTGTTGGCGAAGATTCTTTGACAAATAACTCTGATTCTTACTTTGGCTTTAAGAGCGGGAGCGAGGAATGGAGAGAGTTTTTAGGAATAGCGTGCGGAGGAGGGGAATATCGTTATTACTCGCCTTCCTTGTTATTTTGGTGGAAATAGGTTTCTGTAGGCACAAACTTATTCATTACACATCTCCTAGGTACGATATGTAGACGCTCGCTTCACAACGCGTAACAAAGTCGGAATACTCGTAAATACTATTCCACCATATTACTTAGAGACTAGCCAATAGAACTCCAATAATATTTTAGTGTTTCTTCGGGTTGTAGAGATATGTCTTTAGAAAGATTCGGGGTGACACTCGCACGTATTTTCACTTTAGGTCTCAACCCACATTCTCGTCCTTCAACTGGGTATTGTGTTCTGGTTTGCCCCAATGGAGATTACATAAAGTTACTGCACAATACTTATTCTAAGAGAAAAGGAGTCACACTTAACCTACTTCACGATTGTTACAGGGTCACTCGTATTTCCTCATGGAGAGAAACACGGACACGTCATCGGCGATCCGGTCGGACTGAGGGCGTCGTCAGGGCGGGGCGAGCCGAGAGGGCACGGGGCGACTCGCGAGGGCGTCCTCTCGCGTCCGGGGGTTTCCGGACTGGGCTCCGGTGTAAGGCCCATAGGACTGGGGCCGAGGAGGTCTAGAAACCTCTGGGTCAGGTCCCGGCGTCGCGGGGGCATGGTGAGGTCTCGCCCAGTTGTCCTCGGGCGGGCCAGAAGAGGCGACAGACTGCGGTCTCCCACGACTAGGGGCGCCGTCAGGGGAGGACTGCGGCAGCGGCTGTCACGGGGGCCCGACAGGTGGGTCTGCTCGAAGGCCACGCGTAGGGAACAGAGGCCGGGGGAAACAGGGAGGTCTCTCCTAGATATTCTGGAGTGAGACCCCTGGAGTTCAACCTCCGGTTGTGGAGACGTCCCTCTCCTCACTATACCCTGGGAGCGACCATCGATCATCTCTACCGGAGTGCTGAGGGAGCGACCGTTGATCGTCTCTACCTGAGCTTTGGGAGAGCGACCATTGATCGTCTCTACCTGGTTTTTGGGGGAGCGACCATTGATCGTCTCTACCTGGTTTTTAGGGGAGCTACCATTGATCGTCTCTACCTGGTTTTTGGGGGAGCGACCATTGATCGTCTCTACCTGGTTTTTAGGGGAGCGACCATTGATCGTCTCTACCCGAGTTTTGGGGGAGCGACCATGGATCGTCTCTACCTGGGCTTTGGGGGAGCGACCGTTGATCGTCTCTACCCGAGTTTTGGGGGAGCGACCATTGATCGTCTCTACCGGAGGGCCAAGAGAGCGACCATTGATCGCCTCTACCTGGGTGTTATGGGAGCAACCATTGATCGTCTCTACCGGGGTTTTATGGGAGCGACCATAGATCGTCTCTACCCTCGGCTCTACCCGAGCACGGTGGGAGCGACCATAGATCGTCTCTACCGGAGGGCCAAGGGAGCGACCATTGTTCGTCTCTACCTGGGTGTTATGGGAGCGACCATTGATCGTCTCCACCGGAGTTTTATGGGAGCAACCATAGATCGTCTCTACCGGGGTTTAATGGGAGCGACCATAGATCGTCTCTACCGGGGTTTTATGGGAGCGACCATAGATCGTCTCTACCGGGGTTTTATGGGAGCGACCATAGATCGTCTCTACCGGGGTTTTATGGGAGCGACCATAGATCGTCTCCACCTGAGGGGCGCTGCCTGGAGTATTGTTTCTGACTCCACCCGTAGCTAACTCGGTGATTCCGCCACGCGAAGGTAGTGTCTTTCGCCTACGGTGGCGGCGGCGTGGAGGTTGAGTGTCACAGGGGCGCACGGCCCGGGCTGACATACGTCGTTGTTGCCCGGAGTGGTGGTGGCTGGCGGCGGCTACCCCGTGGGGTTCGAGTGGGGGTGTCGGCATTCTTGAGGGCGAACTCCGCTGTTCCTGGTTCGCCTCGATGTCGGGGATACTGCGGTATTCTCCGGAATATTCCGGAGTATTGTATGTGTGTCTGTCAAAGCCACGCATTTCAAGAATAAAATAAATAATGGAAAACAAGGACGACACTATTTTATGGGAGTTCAGTATCTCAAACAGTGACTGGAATCTTTCAGTTGCAGACAAAGAAGTGAACAGGTTGTTTGAAGTGGAAGACGATGTATTTTTAAGTCAGGCAGTGAACACGTTGGCAAGTGATAATAACATAACTTACCTTGTCCTAAGAGCAGACAGTGTTGTAATAGATTTGTGTGATGTAGCAAAAAAAATTTTAGTAACATCATAATATCAGACATAAGATTTACATTAACTGTAACATCCGTGTAAAGAGACTCTTTTCCTAACAACAAAGAAGGTATCTTCAGTAACATGAAAAACAAAATTGCCAATACCTAAGTATACTGTACACCTAATACACATAAGTATATCGAAAGAAAAAATATACTGAGAATCACCGAAAGATTTAAGTTCCATTAATATCCCAATCTGGATGTTGAAACATATTCGAGAAATCATCGGTAGCAAGAGAGAAGCAGATAAAAAATAAAAGCACACAAGAAATCGAGATAACGGTTCCGAATGTTTTAAACTGCAACAGCAATGTACTGAAACAACCAGAAAAGCCAAGCGAGAGTATAAGGTAAAGCTCGGAAAGCAAAGTCAAAACACAAACAGATGTTTTTCCTCTCACTGTGTCAGGAGGAAGAAAAATGGAAAATACAGGATAGGTTAAAGTCGAAAGGCAATTTGTTCATGATTACCTACCAAAAGGAGCAATACTAAACAACGTACTCCTTTCTCTGCATATTCATAAAAGAAGATAGTGTAAACAATTCCAACTGGTTTTCTCAGGATCAGTAGTTGATAAGTTTTCAAACAATGATGGACAAGACTTGATTTATCAATCCTTAGAGTGCAACAGTCCTTTCGAAAGGACTATGAATTCAGCTACGACGGTCATTCCACAAGAACTCTGGATATTTCATATTATTCAGGCCCAGTTATTCCCCCCTAACTCTTGTCTATGCTCAATGAGTGATCACGCGGGACCGCCATGCTTGCCATAAGACGTTGCACCACTCAGTCACTGTCTGGCCACTAGCATGTTGCCCTGTTTCTCCCAACCACCTCCCTTCACCCACTGCCTAACAGGGAGCGGAATGTGCCCAACCACTCACGTGGTGCCACCTACCATTTAGGTATACGTCTGACAGCAACTCTAAGGAGAAGAAGGTGGAAGTGGGAAGAAGAAAGGAAAAAATTTGGAGATAGGAGTATGTGCGCCACGTGAAAGGTCAACCTTTGCATGGGGAGTGCTTTCGTCCCTGCCACACCTCTAACTACTTCTAAGTCAGAAAAGGTAAAAATGTGTAAACATCCCAGTTTAGTACATACGAAAATAAATCCTTACTGTAATACTCAATAATTAAGAAACAATGGTGAATGACATTGCAGTGCACTACTGTACACATTAGTGAATGTGAAAGTGTTTTACAGTATAATAAGACCAAAAAATATGTGCTTACAGGGAGAGAAAATAACAATGTAAGTGCACACCTGATAATAAGTGGTAGAAAACTAAGTAAACCAGTACAGTGCATTCTGTGAGAGCGTGACAAGCGAGCAAGCGCCGTGTTATCACAATTTCCCTCTGTTATAAAATTATTGGCGAATTCCCCGACATTGAATTGCATGAGCTGATACCAAAAAAGTGTTACAATGGAATATCTTTTTCAGTTTGATTTCGTAATTAAGAGTTCACTGATTAGGGCTCAATACTCCTTAGAAAACTCGAGATTCCAAGGGTTCCTGCGCCTTTATGGATGAATTTTTGGTTGATAAAAAATTTGCTGAATGAATGTGTCACATGCAGAAAGACTGTCAACTCTACCACACGTAGTTATTACCTTATGCACAGAGTAATGGTAGGGTCGGGCCGGGCCTCTCATTTCCAAACTTAACTGAGAGTTAACATAATGAGTAACTATTTGGTGGTCAAGTGCGACACTTTTCCCCTCACGTGGCAACTCAACGTATATATGTTACTTCAGCACTTTGTAAGAGATTTTGAAGCAATAAGAGACAATAGTAAATGTTATATAGTGATGAGATGCAAAAACTATAAGGAAAACTTGAAGTCTATGTCGGGGAGAGCAGTGATGGTTCAGCAACATTTTAGAGAAACACTTGTCAAAAAATAGACATTAATAGCAACTAGAGGTCTTAGTGCCAAAATGCAGTTGTTTCCCTGGGGTACCAAATGTTCAATATTAAAAACTTGAGATCTTTTTTTTTTCTCTTTTTAAATGAAGATCCCAGAGAAGAGAGGTACAAAAAACGCCCATACCATCCCTCATGTCATGATGGTTCAACTACATGCAATACTTATCCAGATCCTTTAGTAATACGATGGAGATTAATTCCATTCCTATAATTAAATAATGTAAGACCATTTAATTGTATTTTAACCAAAAATACTGTTCCATATACTACACGAGATATCCCCGATTGCTTAAGATGTGTTACTTCGACAATGGGGGGAAAATCATTTAAAAAAAAAAAAAAAATGAATACACAACTCTCTTTCCCTCCCCCCATTCTCTCTCTCTCTCTCTCTCTCTCACACACACACACACACACACACACACACACACACACACACACACACACACACACACACACACGCACAGGCACACACACACTTAAAGCTGTCCTTCTGTTACAGAAGAAGACTGCTACTATAGGCTACCCACTAAGATTCTGTGTTTTTCATTCTTTGGTGCCAGCTTGTGTAGCTGTAAAGACCAATTCTTGATCTGAAAACTGCCACGGAGTTGGCATGTCACTTCCGGGGTTGCTGGCAGAACTCTGTTTTGATTTGCCTCTGCTGTCAACGCTTTTCTCTGGCAGGGTTCCGAGCTTCATCGTGATGAATTATTTCGTCAGTGCAGAGGGCTCGCCATTGTTTTCTGTCAGAGATATTGATTTCAATATCTTTTCATATGGTGTTGCATTTATTCAGGGCTGTCCTTATATGCTCTTTATATCTCTTCATCTGTCTCCCTGGGTTGCAACGTGGTGCAGTGAGTTGGCCATACAGAACCTGGTGGGAAGGGCGGTGCAGAGGAATGTGGAACACGTGTCCGCGCCATCCGTTTTTTTTTTTTCTTTTTTTCTTTTTTACCATGGTTTTTATGCTGGTTGAGTTTGTCTGCTGGATAATTTGTGCCTGAAGGACTTATCCTCCCAGGTGAGTCCTAGGATGGGCTGTAAGCATCGGATGTGCAAAGACCCAAGCTGTTAAACGTAACACTGGTAAGTAGTCCAGCATTCATGACCGAATAATAGGGTGGAGAGGCAAACAGGTGTATACTGTATACTGATACCGTCGTCTTGATTCTCAAGTTAGTGTTTTCTGATTCTGGATCTGTGACGCCCAAAGAGACTGAGACGTAGTTGATTCATGCAAAGACTTCTGCATCAATGCTGCGTTTATCTGTAAGCACACTTCCAAGGTAGGTAAAATATTCAATCTGTTTTACATTTTCGCCATTAATCTGAAATGCAAGAGGCTCTGCTACATAGTTTCTCTGAGATAATATTTCTGTTTTATTGGCATCAATTCGAAGTCCCATTGTGTGGTATATGTTGGAAATGATGGTGAGCTACTGTTGTAGGGATTCTGGGGTATGTGCAAGAACAATACAGTCATCAGCTATGGCAGCTCTAGGAAATGAGCTATTTCAGTCTTTGATTGTGCTTGAAGACGTCTGAGATGAGATTACCGTCTACATGGAACTGGAATTATATTCCATCATCAGAGTTCATTTATTGGTGTCTTAAAATGGTGACTGCAGTGAGATAGATGTTGAAAATGACAGGAGCCAGGACACATCCTTGCTTTATACCCACATCCACATTGAAGGGTTCCGATTTGCTTCCACCTATGGACATACGAGCATTCATGCTGTCATGCAGGCTCTTCAGAATGGCAAGGAATATAATTAAACATCAAATTTATAAATAGCATTCCATAAATGTTCTCTGTTGACAGTGCCAAATGCTTTTGCAAGATTGATATGTGCAATATATAACTCACGCTTCTACTCGTGGAATTTCTTCTGTATCTTTTGGGCAACAAAGATCATATCACAGGTACTTCGTTCCTTCTGATGTCCACATTGAATTTCTGGAAGTGTTGACTCAGTCCAATGTTTTGCCACTCTGGATAACATAATCTTGGCTAGAACTGTACTAGCATTCACAAGAAAAGAGATGCCTCTGCTGTTGTCACAATTTGAGCGATCCCCTTTCTTCTTGCAGATGGTTACAGTAGGAGAAGTAAGCCATTCAGATGGAATTTTTTCTTCGGTCCAGAAGGTCCGAATGATATTATGGCCACATTCTTTGATCAGTTCAGATGGTATGCCACCAGGGCCAGGGCTTTAATTTTTTTTAGAGATAGGATGGCTTGAACAGTTTCTGGAGATGTAGGTGATACATAGAGATCTTATGCTTGACGGGCATTTGGGATGTTATCAAGGATATTGTGCTCCACCGCGCTTCTTTGAGACAGTAAGGTCTTGAAGTGTTGTACCGAGCTTTCTACGACTGCATGCACGTCTTTCAGGAGCTTTCCTTCAGCTGATCAAACAGGGTTTTAGTTGTGTCTGGTAGGCCAACAGATGGTTAATAGAATTGTAGAACCCATGTTGGTCGTAAATATCAGCCTATTTGCAGCTCATTTCCTTGCTCAGTACACAATTTGTTCTCCATGTCATGCAGTTTTCTCTGGGTTTCACTTCTGAGATTCTGGAATTCAATTCTTAGGGTTAAGGAATCATAATGAGCCTACCAGTGAGTATGTGCTCTATTCTCCACTGCAAGAAGTCATGTATGCCCTCAGCAGTTTCATGAAACCAGTCTTTATGGCAGAGAGTGGAGAAACCTAGCATTTTTTCTGAAGTGCTTTGGAGCGTTAAGGTTTGCTGTATTGTTTCTTGAATCAAGTGGTGGGCATTGTGAGAGCTTGTCTGTAATGATGCTGTGGAATTTATTGCAAGTTGCCACATTCTTTAAGCTACTGCAGTTTAGTGTCTTGATGGATGGTCTTCGGCACATTTGTGGGTGTATGCCTAACTGCAATTTGGTGAGTGGAGGTTTATGGTCTGTTGAGCACTCAGCACCTCTCATTGCTTTGGTTATAAGAACTTCTCTTCGATCTCGTTGCCTTAAAATGACGTAGTCAATTAGGTGCCAATGTCTGGACCGTGGGTGCATCCATATGGTCTTGTGTTTATCCTTAAGTTAAAATTTAGTGCTGATGATAACCTGACTGTGTTCTGAGCACACACACACACACAAAAAAAAAAAAACGGTCTAAGACCAATGTTTTCTCATGTTACTAACATCATGGCAGCCTATCAGACGTTGTCATGGGTGATTATTTTTTCTGTCTCTGACATTAAAATCTCCAAGCATGATCAGTTTGTCATTAGGTGATACTGAGCGAATGGTGGCATCCAAAGAGTCATCATTCTTTGATGGTGTCCTCAGAATCAAGCGTTGAGGCATAGGCTTTGATGAGTGTTGCAAATTGGCCTTTAGACTCTTTAGAGAGTGGGATGCACCAAGACATCAGCCTCTCTGATTATACGCATAGTTGTTTCTTGGATATTCTGAAGTGGGTTGCTTCGAATGGCAAAGCAAATATGATGGCTTCTTACATTGTCTGGGTATTCCCTCCTGAAATAGATATACTCATCTCATGCGTCTATAAGATCGCCCTTTCCCGAGAGGGGAGTCTCAGACAAGGCAGCAATGTCAATTTTTTATATTTTCAGGCCATGGACAACAAGGGCAGTTCTACGGCATGGTCATGTGTCGCGGTAAGTATCAAGCAAGCTGTGTATATTTCAGACAACAAGAGTCAGAGGGATTCTTTTGTTTTTTCGACTGTAGTGTGGGATGCTTTGACAGATGTCGTTACCAGCATAGCAGATGTTAAGCACCAAATGATTAGGCTACTATTTCTAAATCCCTACCTGTCAGAGGAAAGCAGTTGGGCATCTGTTTCCAGCTGCTTAGTCACACTGGATGCTGCCGATGGCATGACCAGCTCCTGTGCCATCATGCCAATGACCAATTGGCAAATACCACTTAGGTGTAGGACTCAAGCTAGAATCTTCCTTCCACATTCATGACTTGTCCCTGTCACCTACCCTGTTGTCATAAGTGTTTTGTTTTAATAAAAGATGAGATGGGAAGGGAGTACAGCAGTGGGCTTGTGCAATGAATAGATTTAGTGTGATGGTGAAGGTGCACAGTTCTTACCATCACGTGACTTAGCCCGTCTCAGCCTATGATGGTAGCATGAAGATTCACGATGGCCATCTACTTAGCACGGTTGCAGGAGTCTGTCGGGAGCTCTGTCTGTCAAGCTCCGTCTTCCGTGGGACTCTATACACGAACTTTTCGCTCAAGGTTTACTCCCATAGCTTTAACCTATCCAAGGGTGATCCACAAAGCAATGGACCTGGGAACACTTTGTCTGATCCCTCACTGATGGCCCTTTCAGCATTTGTAGCCCTTTCCCCCTGCTGAGTCCAGGTGAGATTTTGCTACGCTGGTATGGCCCACCAAGATTACAGGGGCAGGCAAGGCCCTCCACCACAACAAGGTGGTTCCAGCAGAGATACACACACACAACCATACAAACACAATCACATGCTCTCTCTCTCTCTCTCTCTCTCTCTCTCTCTCTCTCTCTCTCTCGACCCATTAGCTTATAATCAGTTATTTATAAACTCTTCAATAAAATCCTTACGTACAGAATAGCGACAAATTTGGAAGAAAACTAACCTCGTGAACAGGCAGGATTCTGAAGAGGATATTCGACTACTGATGATCTTCACAAAACGAATAAGCAAGTTGAGAAAACTATTTATCTATCAATCTACTGCCAGACTCCTTAATCTCATACGGGGTGGCCACAAATAAATCGCCTCCACGTCAACCTGTCCCCCGCCATTTCACTGTCCTGCTCCCAAATCACACACCCCTCTCTCATATACCTCTCCACTCCATCCTTCCATCTCATCCTTGGCCTTACCTCCCCCTGTCTACCCCTCCACCTCACTCACATACGCTCTCCTCGTCAGTCTCTCACTCTCCATCCTCTCCACCTGGCCAAACCACCTCAGTGTGTTTCTCCTAACGCTTCCTGTCACATCCACATGCACACCACACCGATCCTTCACTTCCTCATTTGTCAATCTGTCTCTCCATGTGATTCCACAGGCTACTCTGAAATAACCCATTTCCGCTGCTCTCACTCTTGACTTCTGTCCCTCCAACAACGACCAAGCGTCATTTACATACGTTAGAGTTGGTATCACAATACTGTCATGTAATAACATTTTCACTTCCGTGCTCACTTCCCTGTTTCATATCACTGCCTTCAAGGAACCAGCAACCTTTCTTCCTTGTTTACCCTTTCAAGCACTTCACCCTCCAAGCTTCCACCCTTACTCATCACACTATCCAAGTACTTAAATGTACTCACAGTTTCCATTTCCTCATCATCCAACCGCACTATACATTCACTGACTTCACCTCTCTCGAAGATTGTAATTTTACTCTTCAGTACATTCACCTTTAGTTTCCGTTTCCTGCACACTCTCCCAAACTCATCCACCAAGTCTTGCAGCTCCCCTTCGACTTCACCTAACAACACAATATCATCTGGAAACAACAGTACAGGGAGTTTCCAAACAGTGTCCTCTCTCATTAAGGCCACTCCAACATCCACTGCCCTACTTTGTATCTCTTTTATAACCCCATGCATATGTAGATTGAACAACCATGGAAACATGACACATCCCTGTTTCAACCCCACCTTCAAAGAGAAAAATTCACTCAGTTCACTATCCACACGCACTGCAGCCTTAGCACCATCATACATACACTTCACAGCATTCAACAACTTCCCATCTACTCCATATATTCATAATACTTTCCACAGTCCTTGTCTATCCACACTGTCATTATGCTTTCTCCAAATCCATGAAGGCCGCATACAAATACTTTCCCTTCTCTAGAAACTTTTCCACTAAAGATCTAAGAATGACTATCTGATATACACAACCTCTTCTCTTTCTAAAGCTTCCCTGTTCTTCTCCAACAAACTCCTCTGTTATTTCGCTAACTCTGTCAATAAGTATCCTACCGTATACTTTTCATATTACACTAAGAAGACAGATGCCCCTATGATTACCACACACTTCTTTTTCCCCTTTCCATTTGTACAAGGGAATAATTATACCTGACCTCCAATCCTCTGTGACTTTACCTTCCTCCCAGGCCAATCTGCACATCTTCCACATCCATTCTACTACTATCTCTCCCCCATGCTTCAGCATTTCACCACACACTCCATCAATTCCTGGGGCTTTCCCCATTTTGATTTTCATTATTGCTTCCACAACTTCCATCCTACTGATTTATTTCTATCTCCTCACCTCCCTCCTTCTCCCAGCCATTCCCAAGCCACTTATACTCGCATTACTTTCATTCTCTATGTTCAACAATTCATTAAAGTGTTCTCTCCATCTGCTCACTTTTTCTACCTTCTCAACTGGTAACCTACCATTTTTATCTTTCACTCCCCTACTAATTTCATTGCCAACCTGTCTGACTCTCTTTACCTCTTTCCAGAACATTTTCTTACATTCCCTCCACTTGACACTCAAATTCCTTTCAAACACCTCATTCACTCTCTTCTTACTCTCTCTTACTAATATTTTCACCTCTCTCTTCCTTTCTACATATAACTCTCTCTTCAGTCTCTCAACTTCTTCCACACCCTTAGTTCTCATTCATTCATTGTATGTCTTTTTCTTTTGTTCCCCAGCCTGTCTCACCTCTTCATTCCACCATGCTGTTCCTTGCACCCCTTTTCGTCTTCTCTTCACCCCACACACCATCTCACATGCTGCACAGATTTCTTCTGTGAATATCTTGCACACACCTTCCACGTCCCCTATCTGCTCCAATTCATATTCACTTCTCTCTTGTATTCTGCCTTTTTCTCATCCTCTTGTAACATATCCACTCTCTTTGCATCTACTCCTTCCTCTTGTCTTTCCCTTCTTCTATTTCTCCATTTTACTTGGACCTTGAATCTGACCACCACCAACTGGTGGTCAGGAAGTCCACTCCCCCAACCTGTATATGCTCTTGCATCCATTACACATCTCCGCATCCTCTCATCCACACACACACGTAATCAATCATTGCCTTCCTTTCATTCAGTTCACCATCCACCCTTCTGATCACTCGCCATGTATACCTGTGGATCATTTTGTGCCTGAAGGGAGTACTGGCAATCACCAACCCCCTCCCGACACAAATGTCCACTAAAGCACTGTCATTCTCATCTAACTCAGCAGACACACCCCACTCACCAACTACTCCATCCACCTTCACATTCCCTACTTTACCATTTATATCACCAATCAAAAACACTCTCTCATTCCTTTCAAACTTTTCTATGCATGCTTCCACATTTGTCCAGAACTCTTCTCTCACTCTGCTTGCAGAATCTTGCATTGGCGCATACATGCACACAATTGCCCACATTTGTAGTCCAGCTTTCAGTCTCACCCACACAATCCTTGAGCCAACTGATCCATACTCTCTTATATTCTCCTTCCATCTGTTACTCACAACAATACACACTTCTTCTTTTACCCTCTCATTCTCACCTACTCCTGCACATATCCCCCATCTATACTCCCATTTTCTCACACTCTCACCTCTCCATTTAGTTTCAGTTAATCCACATACATCCACTTTCGTTCCCTTAAGCACCTGGACAATCTCTCTTTCACCTCATCATTTGCACCCCTTACATTCCACGCCGCCATCCTCATCATGTCCTTTGTTCGGTCCTTAGTCTTCATTTTATGGTCAGTCCTGGTCCGAGGCTTCTTATACGTATTTTTAGTTAGTTGTTTTCCGGGAAGGGGCACTAACCCTCCGCCAACCCACTTGTTGTCACGTAGGAAACACGTGTCGGTTGGTTTTAAGCTTTATAAATAATTTCCTGGTTTACAGGAAATCATCTGGCTTGCCACTCGATGTAGAGATACCCTAAAAAACTACAGAATATAATAAATCATTCTGCGTAGGTTTTTCTGGTTACGAACAGGCTTTTGACTCAGTGGAGTACATATCATTACACTGTGTAACTTAAACCAATTTTTTGTTTATGTTTATTTTTACGCTTCTTCTGATCAAAGTCAATGCGTAGATTCCGAATATGCTATTTGTTTTTATGTAAATCTAGAGTTACAGGAATTATGCAACAACATATGTATCGCACGAGGACAGGAACGGCAACTTGTTACCTTTTTGAGAACGTTGAGAATGTCAAAGAATTTTTATATTTCCTGGTGTATATTATGGATATAACTAGAAAATGGGCAAACACTAACATCATAAGGAATGCACGGCACATAGTATCTAGAAATGCACTTTTGATCTTGACTTTCTTCTGTAGCTGTGATGACAATCGCGCAACAATCCGAAACGTAATCACCCAACATCACCTTATTCCACCTGACCTGATATCTAGTTTCCATCGGCAGAATGTCCCGGTGGAACTGTTCGCCATGGTCCTCGCTGACTGCACTCAAGTTGCTTTTGCAAAAATCAAGGTGGGAATGCAGATAGTGCAATTAGATTGACATTCTACATCCAAGCCGGTGGAATGTGCTGATCAGGTCATCGACGAGCTGTGCAGAATCTGGTCTCCTCTGGTTGCCAAGAAAACCTTCTACAATCCTTCTGAAAGCACGCTCTTGATCATCGGTCATTTTATCCTGGAATTCACGACTTGCAAGCATTCTCCGAACTTGCAGCCTGGTGAATATGCCAGCCGTCATTTTTGCCACGCCCAACTTGGGAAGCACTGATTAGATATGCAGAAAAGCATCGCCGTCTTTGTCAATGGTTTTCATGAATTCTTTCACAAGACCAAATTTTATATGTAGCAGCGGTTGCAATACCTTCTCTCTGGAGATCAGTGGAGCTCTCAGAACGCTGCACGAGCCTGGTGTGAGACTCTCCCTGAGAGGCCACTCTTCCCTCATGAAATGCTCTGCATCACCCCGGCTGTCTCACAAGCATAAAAAAAACGAGTACTTCGTATAACCACCTTGCAGGCCAAGTAGGAACGAAATTATTTTGAAATCCCCACAAACCTCCCAATTGTAATCTGAGTGCTTGATCTTTGTGTGTGTGTGTGTGTGTGTGTGTGTGTGTGACATGGTAAGTAATACGCCAGCCATTATATTACAGCATGCCTAGAAAGCATTTTCAGAAAGCTAGACTGGGAACAAAGGAGTAAACATAGATGGAGAAATGCTAAACTATTTAACATTTGCAGGTGACATTGTCCTAGTCTCAGAAACGGCAGATACATTGCATGAAATTTTAAATGACCTGAACAGAGACAGTCTCATATTATGGCTAAAGATGAACCGGACTAAAACTAATGTATAATCAAAGTACACTAAAAAGCGTCGACAGAAATTCTTGAAGAAGTTGAGGAGTACAATTACGTTGGGGAAATACTAAAATTAACGGAAGACAATGATAGCGGAATAAGTAGACACATTAAATATGGATGGTAAACATAGAGATATCATGAAATGTAGCTTCCTGATATGTATGAAACGAAAAGAATACAACGAAAGTATGGACAGTATGTGCGGGAGTAGGTGAGAATGAGGGGGCAAAAGAAGGAGTTTGTATTGTTCTGTGCATGAGATGGAAGGAGAATATAAGAGAGTATGGATCCGTTAGCTCAAGTATTGTGTGGGTACGATTAAAAGTTGGACAACAATTGTGGGCGAATATGTGTGTGTATGTGTCAAAGCATGATTGTACGAGTAGAGGGAAAGATGAGTTCTGGACAAACGTGGAAGCGTGTATGGAAAAGTTTGATAGGAATGAGAGACTGTTTTCGACTGGAAATATGAATAGAAAAGTAGGGAATGTGATGGTGAACGGAGTACTTGGAGAGTGGGGTGTGCCTGCAAAAGTGAATGAGAATGGCAGTGCTCTAGTGGACATTTGTTCAGGAAGGGGGATAGTGATAGCCAATACCATCTTTAGATATAAAATTATCCACATATATACGTAGCGGGTGATGAGAAGGGTGCGTGATGAACTGAATGAACAGAAGGAAATGATTGATTATGTGTCTGTGGATGACAGAATGAGAAGGTGTGTAATGGATTCAAGAGCATACACAGATTGGGGAGTGTACTTTCTGAGCACCACATGCTGGTGGTGTAAGTCAAGGTTCAAATGAAGTGGAGGAGTAGGAGGAGGGAATGACAGGAGGATGTAGTTCATAAATGAAGGGTAGAAATAGAAATGTTGCAATAGGATGGAAAAGAGGAGCAGATGGGGGATGTGGAAGGTATGTGCAAGATATTCACAGAAGAAATCTGTGCAGCATGTGAAGTGTTGTATAGAGTGAAGAGAAGACGAATGGAGGTGTAAGGAACAACATGGTGGAATGAAGAGGTGAGACAGGCTGTGGCACAAGAGACGAAAGCATGTAGTGAGTGGATGAAAAACAAGGGCGTAAAGGAAGTTGAGAGACTGAAGAAAGTTATATATATAGTGAGGAAGAGGGAGGGGAAGAAGACAGTGGATGAGGAATTTGGAAGGAATTTGAGTGTAAAGTGGAGCGAATGTAAGGAAATGTTCTGGAAAGAGGTAAAGAGAGTTAGACAGGGTAATATTGAAGTACGTTGGGGAGTGAAAGATAAAAATGGTGAATTGCTAGTGAAGAAGGGAGAAAATGTGAGCAGATGGAGAGAACACACTTAGACAATGAAAGTAATGCGAGTAGAAGTGGCTGGGGAATGGATAGGAAAAGGGAGGAGGTGAGAGGAGAGGAAGAAATCAGTAGGATGGAGGGAGTGGAAGTAATGGAACAAGCCAAAATGGGGAAAACCCCAGGAGTTATGGAGTGTGTGGTAAAATGCTGAAGGATGGGAGGAGAGGTAGTAGTAGAATGGATGTGGATGATGTGCAGACTGGCCTAGGAGGAAGGTAACGTCCTGGAGGATTGGAAGTCAGGTATAATTATTCCCCTGTACAAAGGAGAAGGGGAAATGAACCCTGTGGTAATCGTAGGGGCATTTGTTTTCTTAGTGTAATAGGAAAAGTATATAGTAGGATAATTATTGACAGAGTTTGGGAAAGAACAGAAGAATTAGCTGGAAAAGAACAGGGAGGTTTTAAGAAGGGAAGAGGTTGTGTAGATCAGATACTCATTCTTTGGTCTTTCAGAAAAAAGTTTCTAGAGAAGGGAAAAAGTTTCTAGAGAAGGGAAAGAAGTTGAATGCATCCTTCATGGATGTGGAGAAAGCATATGACTGGGTAGATAAACAAGGAATGTGGAAAGAATGATCAGTATATGGAGTAAATGGGAAGTTGTTGAACGCCGTAAAGAGTATGTATGAGGGGGGCTAAGGTTGCAATGCTTGTGGACGGCGAACTGAGTGAATTTTTCTCACTGAATATTGGACTGAAACAGGGATGTGTCATGACCCCATGGTTTTTCAATGGATGGGATTATAAAAGTGGTACAAGCAAGGGAAGTGGATGTTGGATCTACCCTAATGAGAGAGGACAGTGTTTGGAAACTCAATGTACTGTCGTTTGCAGATGATACTGTATTGTTAATTGAAGACGAAGGGGAACTACAAGGCTTGGTGGATGAGTTTGGAAGAGTGTGTAAGAAAGGTACTCTAAAGTTGAATGTAGGGAGGAGTAAAGTAATGGTCTTCAAAAGAATTGAGGCTACTGAGTGTACGGTGAAGCTAGATGAGGGGGAAGTGGAAAATGTGAGTGCCTTTAAGTACTTGGGTAGTGTGATGAGTAACGATGGAAGTTTAGGTGAAGTGCTTGAATGGGTAGAACAAGGAAGAAAGGTTGCTGGTTCTTTGAAAGCAGTGATAAGGAACAAGGAAGTGAGCATGAAAGTAGAAAAGTCACTGCATGACAGTATTGTGATTCGAATCCTAACATATGGAAGTGAAGGGTGGACTTTTTGGAAGGACAAAAGTCAAGAGTGAGAGCAGTTGAAATGAGTTATTTGAGAGGAAGATGTGGCATTATGTGCATTATGTGGAGAGACAGACTGACAAAGGAGGAAGTGAAAGAGCATTGTGGTGTGAATGTGGATATGATAGAAAGCGTTAGGAGAAATACACTGAGGTGGTTTGGCCATGCTGAGAGGATGGAGATCGAGAGACTGACGAGGAGAGTGTATGCGAGTAAGGTGGAGGGGGGGGGAGAGGGAGGGGGAGGCAGAGTAAGAGATGGAGGGATGGAGTGGAGAAGTATGGAGGGAGAGGCAGAGGATGAGGTGGAAGGATGGAGTGGAAAGGTATATGAGAGAGGGGATGTGAGCTGGAAGGAAGGCAGTGAAATGACGTTGGACAGGGCGAAATGGACGCGATGTGTTATGGTCACCACTTACGGGATTGAAGTGCTTGACAATAGACAGATATAATTCAAGCAATGGCGTAAGGTTATCAGACCTGGAAACTGATGATATTAATGGAATATCGACTAATCCATTCCTAAAGAGGAATAAAAAGATCAGTGTTAGGAATATCTTTAAGAGACACAAAAAGATCAACTTGGGTGGGAGAGCAGACTAAAGTCGAATACATTTTTATAAGTTATACAAGAACAGAAATAGAAGTGGGCAGATCATGTAGCTCTCCTTCAGCTGATCGAACAGAGTTTAAGTAGTATCTGGTTGGCCCATAGATGGCTTAACAGAATTGTAGAACTCATGTTGGTCGTTAATATCAGCCAGTCTTTGCAGCTCATTTACTTGCTCAGTACACGATTTGTTCTCCATGTCATGCTGTTTTCTCTGGGTTTCACATCTGAGATTCTGAAATTCAGTTCTTAGGATTAAGGCGCCAGGATGCTCCAACCATTTGCTCTGTGCTCTATTCTTCACTGCAAGAAGGTCATGTATGCCCTCAGCATTTTCATAAAACCAGTCTTTATGGCGGCGAGTGGAGAAGCCTACAGGTAGTGTTTTTCTGCAGTGCTCTGGAGCATTGCCTTAATGATTAGCTACTCTGCATTAAGGTTTGCTGCATTGTTGCTTGAATCAAGTGGTGGGCATTGTGAAAGCTTGTCTGTAATGGTGCTATAGAAGTTGTTGCAAGTTGCGACATCCTTTAAGCTACTGCAGTTTAGTATTGTGATGATCACAGGCGCATTCGTGGGCGTATGACTAACTGCAATTTGGTGAGTATAAGTTTATGGTCTGTTGAGCACTCACCACCTCTCATAGCTTTGGTTATAAGAACTTCTCTTCGATCTCACTGCCTTACAATGACGTGGTCAACTAGATGCCTATGTCTGGACCGTGGGTGCATCCATGTGGTCTTGTGTTTATCCTTAAGTTAAAAATTGGTGTTGGTGATGACCTGACTGTGTTCTCAGCATAAAGATATCAGTCTAAGACCATTGTTTTCCATGCTACCAACATCATGGCAACCTATAATACCTTGCCAGTGGTGATTATTTTTTCTGTCTCTGACATTAAAATCTCCAAGCATGATCAGTTAGTCATTAGGTGATAATGAGCGAATGGTGGCATCCAAAGAGTCATAAAATAATCTTTGATGGTGTCCTCAGAATTATGCGTTGAGGCATAGGCGTTGATGAGTGCTGGATATTGGCCATTAGGGAGTAGGATGTGCCAAGACATCAGCCTCTCTGATTATACATACAGTTGTTTCTTGGATATTCTGTAGAAGGTTGCTTCAGATGGAAATTCCCCTCCTGAAATAGGTATACTCATCTATTGCGTCTATAAGGTTGTCCTTTCCTGAGAGGTGAGTCTCAGACAAGGTAGCAATGTCAATTTTACATAATTTCAGGCCATGGACAATAAGGGCAGTTCTACGGCATCGTCTTGTGTCGTGGTCAGTATCAAGCAAGGTTTGTATATTTCAGACAGCAAGAGTCAGAGGGATTATTTTGTTTTTTCGACCACAATCGTGGATGTACCAGTCGAACAGGGCTGTACTCCCGAGGTGGATGGCAAGCTGGTGGCTGGGAGAGCTGGAGCTCCCGTTTCATCAGCCCTCAGAAGTTGATCCTGAGCATCTCCTTTTGCTGAGCATTTTTAGTGCTTTCATTTACATAGAGAGTAGGCCATCATACTCTCATAATACCTCTACCTTCAACTGTCTACACCACACTACACGCACATAAGATATAAGACCTTCTATTTCCATTCCCTTTACCAATGGCTACAATATTAATATCAGCAAACCAGGTGGTATCCCGGATTGCCACCACACGCTGGGTAAGGCTGGTGGCACAGGGTCCCGGTCGCCATCAGGCGACTGAACCAGCAGCAACCGTTGCAAATTCCATTCATGCTCTTGAGCAGAGAAGTGCAGGTGAAGTGTTATTCTTCAACATCCGTGGTCTCAGTACCAATTTGCATTCAGTTAATTTTTTCTTTGAGTCCATATCCTCTCTAGCCCTGTTCTTCACAGAACCCCAAGTCTCTCCCACTAATGAAATATCCCCATTTTCTTTTCCTGGTTACCATCTCGTCACAAACTTCCATAAAAAGGTGGCACCTGTTGTTATATCAAATCAGAATATGCAGTTGTTGCATATATTACACCACAAAGTTATATTCATATTGTACCTCGCATTTCACTTACACACGTGGTTTCCTTCCCGCATGGTCCCTCGTGGTTTTTCCCCACTTTGTTCTCTTATTTAGTGTGGTTACTCATGCTGCTACCAATAGTATTCAATTTCCCATCCCTCCTCACCTGTACTAGTGCCACTACCAATAATATTCGATCTCTCATTCCCATTCGCTGGTAGTGGTGCCTAAACCAATCAAATGCGGTTATTCGGACGACCTAGGTGTATCTACAGTATGCTCCGCCTACCTCATTAAGGGGTTTAAAACTAAGTGGGAGACCTGGCCTGTGCTCCCTTATTCCCTCTCAACTTCACCTGGCTAACTACCTGCCCGCTCGTCGTCTCTCCTGGTAAATCTGGCCACGCGGTATAACCTTACATATACAATACACATAAACACATCAGTTCAGCACTACCACTCCTCACTAAATTCATTGCTTATATTTTAGTCTGTAACTATCTATCTAAACAATTGATCTACACATGCTGTAGATGTAATTACCTTATACCACTTGAAGTCATGTAATAACTGTATTGTTCTAAGTCAGTAATCACTGCCCTGTTTTTTTCTTTCCATCACATGTGTGTTTATTTAGCCTTATCATTTGCCTTGGTAAAGCCCTAGTAAAATATACCCATAACCAAAACACTACAGTGGTGACTTGCTGTAGTGTTTAAAGAACATGGATACCTCAAAAAACATCCGTCTATCCCTTCCTACATTCACATATGATATTAACACGTGGTTTACTCGTACACAAGTTGATGTCACGTGGCTTAAAGATACCAGTGAGCAGTTGTCCGCACTCTCCCAGCTCAAGTAGCTGCTCTTGTGTAAGACGTACTCCTGAAACCACCTATGGAGCACAAATATAAAACCCTGAAGAAGAGTCTGCTGCAGGCCTTGGGCAAATCAAAGCAGGCACTTTTAATGGAGCTGGATGCAATTCACTCCCAACAGCAGCACCCCTCTGCCCTCCTTGCCCACATTCAAGCCACTCTCACGTCAGCAGGGGTCACCTTATCAGAAGACCTCCTCCGACACTGACTCCATCTCATGCCACCAGACTTCCATCTCCACCTAGCATCCCTGGGCACTGGCACGTCCCTTGCTGAGTTCATCGAGAGGGCGGACGCTCTATACGAATTTTAGCAGAATTACGCTACCCATCCAGTAAGTGCACACACCTCTTTTCCCCCTGTCATAGCCCCCAGTGCTACCCCGAGTGAAACAGTGGTGTCAGTGAATAGTGTTGCTAACAAAAACGGTTCCATGTCAGAGCTGTGTACTTTATTAACAAATTTAACAAATAGATTAGACAAACAAGTAAAATAGGTGGCTTCACCACTCAGACCCCAAGTGTTGCAAATCATTCCCCAGCCCCTCCGTGGTGTGGCGTATATTACACAACAAAATTATATTCATATTGTATCTCTAATTTCACCTACACACAATCAGGCAGTCTCGTCAAACCACAACAGTTTTACACTCCATCATAATCTGATACCAAAAACTGAAGACACTCCATGTCGTCACACACATACTTTTCATTCGTATTGTACAATTTTTTTTTTTTTGGTCTTCTTCCTACAATGACTCAGTTGTAAATGCGGGCATAACTCTCATTCATTTGCGCATAATGGCTAAGCACAAGTCAAATTCTCCTACAGAAAGTTATGCCTGGCTACGGTTTGTTAGTTTATAGTCATGTGCCCCTCATTTAATACCTTACTTCTTCACACATAACCATGCAAGGGACTTGTCATTAGTAATTCTCCTGTCTATCACAAATGCTATTTGTAATTACCCATTCGATCACTTTCAAATATCACTTTGAAAACTGTATATATATTTTGTACCTTGTGCCCTAATAATAATATATATATTTTTTGTTTGCCATAAAACGGAGGGGGGGGGGGGAAGAGGAGTGCTGCGGGATATATTACACCACAAGGTTAAATTCATATTGTACCTCGCATTTCTCCTACACACGTGGTTTCCTTCCCGCGTGGTCTCTCATGGTTTTTCCCCACTTTGTTCTCTCATTTAGTGTGGTTACTCTTGCCGCTACCAATAGTATTCAATTTCTCATCCCTCCTCACCTGTACTAGTGCCACTACCAATAATATTCGATCTCTTGTTCCTACTCGCCGGTAGTGGTGTCTAAACCAATCAAATGCGCCTATGCAGACGACCTAGTTGTACCTATGCTCCACCTACCTCATTAAGGGGTTTAAAACTGAGTGGGCGACCTAGCTCATGCCCTCTTTTTCCCTCTCATCTTCACCTGGCTAACTACCTGCCTGGTCGCCATCTCTCCTGGTAAATCTGGCCACGTGGTACGACCTTACATATACAATACATGTAAACACATCAGTTCAGCACTACCGCTTCTCACTAAATTCATTGCTCATAGTTTAGTCTGTAACTGTCTATCTAAACAATTGATCTACACATGCTGTAAATCTAATTATCTTGTACCGCTTGTAATAACTCAGTATTGTTCTAAGTCAGTAATCACTGCCCTGTCTATTTCTTTCCATCACATGCATGTTTATCTATCCTTACCATTTGCCTTGGTGTAGCCCTAGTACAATATACCCTAACTAAAACGCTACACAGTTGACACTGTTCTAAAGAGAACGCAGTGCAGAAAAGAGTATGGTTCCGATTGGTTTATTATTCTCTGATGTTTCCTGAAGTTAAAAAAAAAAAAAAGGGACTTTTCTTGATACTCCAGTTTTCATATAATTATCCATGAAGGATTAAAGCTAGAGCCACCAGAACTTGGTGGACTTATAGACTTCGCTGACCTAAGGTGACATGCACAAGATCAGTGACTGTGACCTAGCCTGGGGTAAAAAAAAAAAAAAAAAAAAAAAAAAAAAAAAGGGATATTTCCTGATTTTCTGAATGTCACTTAATATGCCATGAAGGAATAAAGCTAGAACCAACAAACTTTGTGAACTTCTAGACTTTGATGACCTACGGTGACAAGCAGACCTCAAGGTCCCTTTCTAGCTCAGCTTCTAGTACGCAATGGCTTCTTCATCAAATTTGTCCTTGAACAATTTTACCATGCTGTAGTTATTCGTCCCCGTCCCGGAGGGGATCGAGGATGGGTATTGTTTTCACTCGGTTTGTCGGTTTCTTTGTTTGTTTGTTTTGTTTGTCTGTCTGTTAACAAGTTTATGCAAAAACTACTGGTGCGATTTTGACTAAAATCACAGGGATGATAGGCTCTGACCTTCTGATCGACTGATCAAATTTTGGACAATATTGGGCCAAGGCCCATGCTGTAGGCCCAAAAATGTAAGAAAACGGGGATGGGTAAAAATCGTTTTTTTCGCCATAACTCCTTTCAAGTTCGTCGAACCGACATGAAACCAAAACCTAAAGGTGCTTTTTTTTTTTTTTTTTCAGATTTATCTCTTATAACATGTTCATTACATCAGGGGGGTCACCCCTCAGTATGCCGTAGGGGGGTCAGTGTCAGTTGGGTCGGGCCTAAAATTTCAAATGGATATAAAACTGTCAATTTTCACCCTATTAACTCAAAATCTGATATGTGACATCTTTGACAAGATATCCTGTTGTGTTTATACGACAGCTCTAAAATGACTGTCGAGGTTCGGTTTGCTGTGCCTTGGCACCACTTCCTGTTATTAATATTCTTACATATTCTTAAACTGCGGTATTTCAAAGGATTTTGGCCGAGAGCTTTCAAACTTAGCCAACTTAGTAAAGCAGCCTTTTGCTTCTTTTGACGAAATATGGGGACAATCTGTCTAACGGATCTCCAAAAACTATCTGGAACACAGAAATAAGAGTCAGCCATGGTATCTCAAGAACCGCTTAGGCTAATAAGCTGAAGTTTTACTACAATATAGCCTTAAAGCAAACGCAGTGCGGGAAGGAGTATGGTTCCATTCGGATGATTGTTTTCTGAGATCGCCTGGGGTCAGAGACTGGGACTTCTCCAGATATTCTGCATGTCACCTAATTTTCCATGAAGGATTACATCTCGTAGCTGTAGTCGAGGCATTACCAAAAATGTTAGATTATAAGGTTGTAAGAGGAGAGAATTTTCAAGTAGGTCTTGTCGTGGAAGTCAGGAGAAAGATAAAGATGAGTTTGGGGTTTGATTGTAGCTCTGTTCTGAAAGGGGTTGTATTAACAAACAGTACTAATGTGAGGGCGGTTTATGCTAGCTAACGCCGTGCCCTCTACTCCTGCCTCTTCCACTGTGCCTCTCCTGTTTCGTATCGCGTTCCAACCCCTTCTGACCTGTCTCTCCAATTCCCCCTGTATATGACTGGTTGGATCATGTGTATGGGCACGTGTATGAATTCGTGGGGATTTCCATCAAGTGTGAGGTGTGACTTCCCATGACAACATGTTGCACTGTGGGCAATATTCCTTAGCTAGAATTCCTACTGCTGTTTCCTCAAACTCTCAAATTTAAGCATGACTTTCCTCAAACCTCTATATCATATATTAATACAATATATGTCACTAGCTATTATATAATGTGTTTTGATATCATAGTGCCTCGACATAAAGCTGGAGCCACCAGACCTGGTGAACTTATAAACTGTGATGATCTAAGGTGACATGCACAAGCTCAGTGACCTCGACCTCAAAAAGCCTTTATAGCTCAGCTTCTAGTAGGCAATGGCTGTGGGAAGTTTTTATCAGAATTTTCCTTGGAAAATTTTACAGTCTTCTAGTTGTTGTTATCATCATCGTCATCATCATTAATATTATTCTTATTATCATTATTACTATTATTATTATTATTATTATTATTATTATTATTATATTATGATAAGCAAGAAGTGCAAGGAGAATATAAGAGAGTATGGAACAGTGGGTGCAAGGATTGTATGGGTGAGGATGAAAGTAGGTATACATGCGTGGGCGATTGTATGTGCGTATGAGCCGACAGAAGACCGAGTGGCAAGAGTGAAAGATGAGATTTGGGCAAGTGTAGAAGCATGTATGGACAAGTTTGAGAGGAGCGAGAGAGAGTTTCTGATTGGAGATATGAATGGCAAAGTTGGGAATGTACGAGTGGATGGAGTGGTTGGTCAGTGGGGTGTGCCAGCCGAAGTAGATGGGAATTGTAGTGCTTTGGTGGACATCTGTGCTGGTAAGGGGTAGGCAATAGCCAGCACCTACTTTCGGCATAAGATGATCCACAGGTATGCATGGAGAGTCATGAGAAGAATGGATGGTGAACTTGTTGAACGAAAGGCAATGATAAACTACGTGTGTGTGGGTGAGCGAATGAGAAGACAAGTGTTGGATGCAAGAGTGTGAAGAGAGTGGGGGAAAGGAATCTTGGACCATCATTAGTGAAGGCCAAGGTAAGGCTGAAGAGAAAATGGGTGAAGAGACGAAGGGGAAGACAGGAGGAAGCAGTTCCTGTGAGAAGAGTGAAGTTGCAAGAGAGTGAGAAAATGGCAGAGTATAAGAGCATAGTGGAAGAAAGATTCGGAAGGTATGAGTTAGAGCAGATGGAAGGAGTGGAAAACGTATGTAGGACATTCACGGAAGAGATAGGCACAGCGTGTGAGGTGGTTTGTGGAGTGAGGAGGAGATGCAGGGGTGCGCAAGGGACAGCATGATGGAATGCTGAGGTGAAAGGAGCTGTGGAACAAAAGAAGAAGGCATATAGTGAATGGCTAGCGAGTAGAGGTAAGGAAGAAGATGAGAGAGAGAAGAGAGAGGTATATGTGAGCAGGAGAAGAGAGGTGAAGAGATTGGTGAAGGAGAATAAGCAGAAAGTGGATGAAGAGTTTGGGAGGAATCTGAGTGTGAAATGGAGGAAGAGTAAGAAACTGTTTTGGAAGGATGTAAGGAAAGTAAGGCAGTGTGAAAGGGGAAATAGTAGGGGTGAAAGATAGGAGTAATAGATTCTTGGTGGAGAAGAGAGAGAAATTGAGGAGATGGAAGGAGCACTTTGAGGATTTGTTGAATGTAGAGAGTGAGAGCAGTGTGAGTATACGTGTTTGGGGAATGGCTTGGAGAGGAAGAGATGAGAGGAGGGAGGAAGGGATCAGTAGGGCGGAAGTAGTAGAAATAATGAAGAAGATCAAGATGAGAAAGGCCCCAGAAATTGATGGAGTATGTGGAGAAATGCTGAAGTATGGAGTGAGATTTAGTGGAGTGGATATGGAAGTTTTGTAGATTGGCTTGGGAAGTGTGAAGGGTTCCGGAGGACTGGAAATCAGGTATAACTGTTCCCTTATACAAAGGAAAAGGGGAGAGAGATGTGGTAACCATAGAGGTATTTGCCTTCTTGGTGTGACTGAAAAAATATATGGTAGAATACTCATTGATAGGGTTAGGCATATAACAGAGGAGCTAGTTGGAGAAGAACAAGGGGGATTTAGGAATGGAAAAGGGTGTGTAAATCAGATATTTGTTCTAAGATGTTTAGTGCATGTCTAGAGAAGGGAAAGGAAGTGTATACTGCCTTCATGAACTTGGAGAAAGATTATGACAGAATAGATAGGCAAGGTATGTGGAAGGTATTAGGAATATATGGAGTGGAGGGGAAATTGTTGAGTGCTGTGAAGAGTATGTATGAAGGAGCTAGGGCTACGGTGTGAGTGGATGGTGAGCTGAATGAGTTCTTTGATCTCAGTGTGGGACTGAAACAGGGTTGTGTGATGTCTCCATGGCTGTTTAATATATACATGGATGGGGTTGTACAGGAGGTGAAAGGTAGGGCAGTGGATGTGGGGGTGGCTCTAATGAATGAGGGTGAGATGTGGAAGATTCTGGTGTTGCTGTTTGCTGATGATACAGTATTGTTGGGTGAAGATGAATGGGAGTTGCAAGGTTTGGTGAATGAATTTGGGACAATGTGTAGGAAGAGGAATCTGAAAGTTAATGTAAACGAGAGTAAAGTTATGATGTTTGGGAGGAATGAAGTCACAGAATGAACAGTGAGGTTGGATGGTGAGGATATGAAGAATGTGAGTGCATTCAAGTACTTGGGTAGTGTGATGAGTAAGGATGGAACTTTTGGGGATGGAGAGCTTGAAAGAGTATGTAGGCATAATATAACACAATACTGTATGTAACTATATAGTTATAGGTAACAATATGTAAAACAGGTAGTTATGTCTGATTTCTCCAGGAAGAGTTACAGAACACATCCTCTAACCTAGACGAACCAGTAATGTCAATTCATATAATGTATATCCACAACCTTTGTTGTCCCAGACTATCAAGAATCATTAACCATACGATGTATCTCAAACTTCCCCATAGTCAGAATTTCATAACGTATTCAAAGACGTGGAGCAACCAGCCCTAGCCAGTTAGTCCACATGATGGGAAATTTGCCAGACATAAACATCCTCCCCACACTGTATATAATGTCGGAGAGATTCCTTTCAGATGAGAGAAAGGGGAGAGATGGGCTAGAGAGAAGGTCCGACGTTAGGGTCACGCTCTGCTAAACTGTAACTCACTTTTTATAACTGTGTTCAATAAACTTAGTAACCCAAGAGTGCTGTAACTCACCTCGTTGACACTAAGTCTCAGTACATTATTCTGGCTGAGCCCTTAAACGTGGATCATCGCGTTTGCGACGCTCGGCGAAAAGGACATAAAGGCCGATCGTCACGTTTGCGATTCTAGTAAATTTTGAATAACTGCGGGCAAGCAGGCTCCAGCTGGTATTGTCTATCAGTACCGCCACTCTTTGGCTACTTTTAGCACACTTGACCTTTGTACTACTGACCTCGGTTGTTGCCAAGTATCATTTTTTTTACCCACCCACGCACCGCTGCCCGGCCCTCCCTCGTCGTGCAATATGGCAGCGTGCGGACAGCTCAGACGTGTAAATCTGCGCCTTCCTCTCGCGAGCACTTTATGCTAATTGGAAACGCTTGTTTCCCCAGTTGTCACACTAGCATTTTTTCCCGCGGTTTGCCCCTGTTTAGCGTCAGTCTACCAGAATCTTTGAAGGTGACACCATGTCAAACTCAAGCTCTTCCGAGTCTGTGCCTTCCAGCCCTCCGAAAAAGGGCTTTGTGACCTCCACCCCGTACAAACCCTTACAAGGAACTGCTAAGGGCCTTAGTGACTCGGCTATAGGGATTGAATTGTTGAAAGCGTCAATGGATTATGGTAGTGACGTCGGTGTGTTATCTAGCCTTGCCGAGTCAGACACTCTATCGAGTGCTGAGTCTGAGGTGCCTGAAGTGACAATTCCTGTGCCCAGCACCTCAACAGGCAAGGCTCCAGTGAAAAGGGGCCTAGTGTATGGAAAGGGGGCCAAGAGGAGACGAAGTGGTGACCCCGCTTCCCAGCCATTGTCTTCCTCAGACCGGCCATTGTCCCCGACACCAGGTCACGCCGCCGCCATACCGCCACGCACTCCCAGCCCCATTCTCTCGTCGTCATCTTCAGCTGTACTTTCTCCGGAGTCTTCTGAGTCTCCTTCACCACCTCGGAAGGGAAGTAAGCAGTCTGGTTTACGTAGAGGTTTCTGTAGGCCCAGTGTCCATGCTAGTAGGAGTAGAAAAGTGTCTCCTAGTGTAAGAGTTAGTGCTAAGGTTACTCGCACTAGGCAACTCACCACTCAGGCCACTGCGAGTGACCTTGAACCTTCGCGTTATCTCCCCATCACCACCACCACCACCACACCGACCCGACCTAGCACAGCCTCTGCCACACGGCCTGCCTCACCCACTGCCTCACCGCCTGCCTCACCCACTGCCACACGGCCTGCCTCACTCCCCGCCGCCCCCACCACCTCCCAGCCTAGGCAGGGCACTCTGGATGCCTTCGTGTGGTCTGAGGGCTCAGATTTTGTGCCAGAAGATCTGCCCTTTGATGCCAGTGGGTGTGGGATACAGGCTGACTTCCCTGTCCCAGAGGATGGTGAATGTCTGGACTACCTGTTGGCCTTCCTTGATAACGAAGTAATGGAGCAGATTTGTACCGAGACGAACCGGTACGAAGGGCAATCTGCTGCAGTTCGTGAAGGTGAAGGTGAAGCTGCAACGCCATCCACGTCGCGGATGGCAGCATGGGTTCCTGTAACGATCAGGGAACTATTTGTATTCATCGGCTTGATGCTTCTTATGCCACATAACTGGAAGCACAAGCTCAAGGAATACTGGAGTGCTGACGATCTTTGCCCCACACCCATCTTCAACAAATACATGAATCGTGATCGTTTCAGGCAACTCATGACTTACCTTCACTTTGCCAACAACGATGAGCCTTCCCAAGCTGACCCACTATGGAAAGTGAGGAGAACCCTGAACCTGATCAACGACAAGTTTACGACGTTCCTTCGGCCCTTCAAGAAAGTTGTGATTGACGAGTCCTTGGTTTTGTTCAGGGTCCGTCTTCGGTTCGTGCAGTATATTCCTAGCAAACGCCACGGCTTTGGAATAAAGTATTTTGTGCTGTGCGACTGCAAGATGGGGTTCATCCTCGACTTCGTTATCTACACCGCCAGCAATGTGGACTTGGACAAGACCGACCCCCGTGGATTCTCTGGTTCTGTGGTGAAAGTGCTTTTGGAAAAGTACTTTGGCGGGAATCATGTCCTGTATACGGACAATTATTATACAGCTCCCAAACTCGCCAAGTACCTTTCCGAACACGGCGTCGGATCCTGTGGCACTGTCCGTAGCAATAGGGCACACTACCCTGCCTTCCCCGAGACTGAAGAATCAAAGCGGGGAGACGTGCACCTGAAAAAAACTGACAAAATGCTGGCGATCAGGTGGCACGATAAGAGAATCGTCAATGTGCTCACCACAGTTCACAAGGGGGAAATGCAAGCCACAGGGAAAGTCGACAGAAGGACTGGCGATCCTGTGATGAAGCCTGATGCTGTGATTGACTACAACGTCAATATGCGGCTGGTGGACAAGTCTGACATGATGATCGGAGAGATAGACTGCCTGAGGAGGAACCGTCGCTGGTACAGGAAGGTGTTCTTGCACTTGCTTGATATGTGCATGCTGAACGCCTTCATCCTGTATAAGATCAAGAACAGGGAGCCAGCAAACTACTCTCTCCGGCGTTTTTCTAAGACTTGTGTGTACCAGCTGCTTCAGCGTTTTGGACAGGTACTGGCATCAGGTCCCAGGCGCCACTCACACACACCTCCAGACCGCCTACAGTGCCAGGACTACCTTCAGCGACACCGCCTGGAGCCACTGCCTAGCACTGCCAAGAGGGGAAAAGCACTCAGGAGGTGTCATGTGTGCAGCCACACTACCAGGCAAGACAGAACATATAGGCGCACCTCCTTGCAGTGCAAAGAGTGCAAAGTTCCTCTCTGCGCTTACCCGTGTTTCTTTGACTACCACAGCCTGACTAGATATTGAAAATAAGGGTAAGAATCTTGAAAATAATAATGAGAGTGACAGTGATACTAGTGTTTAGTTTTCTTTTACGTACTGACAGTGACAGTCTGATGAGTGTAAATTAGTGTATGTAGTTGTAAAAGTACTGACAGTGACAGTGATTTCAGTGTAAATAATTGTACATAGTAATAATATAAGTATTGAGAGTGACAGTCACTCCAGTGTAAGAAGTTGAAAGCATATGTTTCTATTCTATGTTCTGACAGTGACAGTTTGTTGTGTAGAAAATATTATTTTTATAACAAATGACAGTGACACTGATGAATAAGGCAAAAAACTGACAGCTAGAGTGAAAGTGAGCGATAGAAATGAAGTGCGAGTGGCCGACAGGAGCGAGAATAAAGTGCCTGCCTTAAGGCAGAATAAACTCGCGCCGCGGTGGTCTTTCTCATTCCCGCGTCACAATACTGGCAGTGACAGTGATTTTTAGGGCCGTAATAGTGCCAAGCGAGCCTTTGTGAAGTATTATGAAGGAAAATAATGTAGTATACGTGTTTTTAGCTGTGAAAAGGGAAATGTGTGTTCAGTGACGGGAAGATCGCCGCCGCGCTGCATGTCGGCCGTATGCTCCGTTCATTGTAGCCTTATTTTCAGTGCTTATTGTACAAATACGGATTCCAAACTACCTGTACGTTGTTGTATAAAGAGTACTGTGACAGATTGAGGCTGTGGTAGAGGGGAAACCGGGTTGCTGGAGGTGTGAAAGTGAAGACTTTGTTACCCAACTTTGCAAGTCTTCACAAGTCCTTTGGTAGCCCATGAAGGCTAAACACCTGTCTCAGGAGAAAGCTGAATGTAAGTACTATATGCCATAAAAATTTTAATGTTTTAGGGTTAATCTCTGATTTTTGGGAAATATTTTCCCACAGTTACTCAGACCCCGCTACAACTCCGCCACACGGGGGGGATCGGCCGTACACAGCCGCGTTTAAGGGGTTAACGATCCATAATCTATTGCCCTATCTCCCTACAAGTACTTAAGACCACGCTATCGATATTGGTGAACAGCGGTAATAACGAACCAACTACGATAAACTACGCCACTCAAGACATGGCGAGCAGCGAAAACGAACCACAATCAAGCTACGCTTTACGAGTTTACACAACCGCAACAACAGTAAACTACGATATCTACCTCAATACGTTATTGAGATTGGTGAACAGCGGTAATAACGAACCAACTACGATAAACTACGCCACACGAGACATGGCGAGCGACGAAAAAGAACCACAGTCAAGCTACACTTTACGAGTTTACACAACCCCAACAACAGTAAACTACGATATCTACCTCACTACCTTCACTGAGAGTGGTGGAGAGCTGTAAACAAAGCCGATTAACGTCTCAATCACAGCAGTCTACGACTACTCTCTATTTGCCGACTTCACGCAATCAAAAAACAAACAAGCAATGCAGAGAGCGAGAACCGGCGTCGCATCAACACAGCTTAACTTCGTCCCTAATCGCTCCTAAACCACAACCCACAATTACGAGAAACAATATCAACGATAAACTTCGTCGATCAACAACTCTACAAGCCTTCAAGTTAATCTCAACAAGTAAGGAAAATCAAACACTACAAGTGAAGACGAAGAAGTGAACAAGGAAAGTGTGAAAGGAGAAAGTGCATCTGTGTGCTGACTCAACATCAGCACATTTTCTCCCTCCTTGAACCTCCACCACCCTCCACCACGACCCCCACGTTCTCCACCAAGACTCCCACCATCTTCTTCCCCACCACCACTACCACAGTGAGGCAAGCAGGTCAGCATTGTCATCATTTGCTAAGGTGGTCATAGCCCGTCAATCAGTCTGAGTGCCTGACACCAGCCTGCCATCCTACACCTGCCTGCCTGCCAACCTGTCTGCCTACACTAGCAACGACACCGAGTACTGATGCTTTCATACCAGGACCTGACCTACCTCAACTAAACTCTACCAAGTGACGTGTGTGACATCTGACCTCCACCACCAGGAAGAGAAGAGTGAGTGTCTTGACCTCAGATGTAATCAACAAACAACAAACACCACGACTGTATCTCCACTGCTGTTCTCGTGAGTTGATTGATTCTAACCAAGGTTGTATTAGTTAACACTTCACAACTTACATAACTATCCATAAAATGCTATCACTTAGTTAAAGAATCAAGTAGTTATATCTATCTGTCTATCGATAGATAGATACATAGATATATCTATATAGATATATAAATAGATCTATTTAGATAGATAGATAGTGTCACAAATCAAATTCGCGACGTTTTCCTTTTGTGAGAAACCACGAACTATTAGTGGAAAACTCACTGTGTATCGTTCAGTTAACCGTTTCTCTCTCCATTTCGATGGTATACTTTTTTCAAAACACTCGTCACTGTTTCAGAAGTGACCGTTCTAATGCACGTCATTAAATGCTCTACTGAGCGATATTATTGTTTCTATATTGTTCGTCCCTGCTTGCCTCAACCGTTGGCCACGCCTTCTTCCGGCTGGCCTGTTCATGTATATACATTATCCTACCACACACATCATATTTGAATCAGTCTTTTGTCTGTTGCAACGGAGTGTGGTTCTGTGCTCCAGTAGTGAGAGGGAGAGAGGTCTTCTAGCACCCAGACTCCATTAGCCTACAGTTCTCCAGGCTCCCACCCTTCCTTGGTGATACGCTGCATTGACCAGTATTATCTTTTCGTTTTCCTAGACTTAAGAGTTTAGTTAAGTGTGCTGTTCCCTCACATGCCGGCCGGCTGCGCCACATGTTGTTTTCCTAGGCATAAGAATTTAGCTTTTGAGTGAGTGCGATCTCTTTACTTTGAATTCACGTTGAAATGTAACGTTAAATTTATTCCTTTGTAATCAATAAATTTAACAGTTCTTTTTCTTTGAGCCTAATGTAATGTAAACTCGTGTTTCATTTCTCCATAAATAAGCTTATTTCCCTTATAGCTCCTAGCTTGCATAAACGCGTTGCTATTCATAACTGGTACTTAGGCCAGTCTTGTTGTATTAAGCTTAAAATCCGTAGTGCCTTCTAGGAGTTAACGCATCAGCAAGAACCTGATATTATTAATAGTATTAGTTATTTATTGTCAGGGGTGAAGTCACATTCTCCAGAGGCTAACAGTACTAATATACAGCAATTGTGAGTAATTAGTCTCTGCTGTGTACTGTCGAGAAAGTTTATAAATTCTCGTTCTGAGAGAATCGGCGAAGCAAGCCAGCATAAAGTAATCATTGCTTGATTATAGCAAGACTATTCATTGTCCCTGCTCTTCAGTATTACTGAACATTATCCTTTTATATTGCTTTTAAATTAAAAACCCCGTGACAATTGGCGACCTCATTCCAGGATATTAACTCCTAGCTCTAAAGCTATTCACGGGATAATACTCACTCGGTCATATTTAGGTATTTATCATTAAAGTTATAGGCACAAGCTTACTGGTGTTTACCGTTAGTTTAGCAAGTGAATTTCTGCTTTATTAATCCATAGAGTACTTAACTCTATTTAGTACTTTATTCTTGGTAACGCCAAGTCGCCGTAGCCATTGCGTTAATTATTGAGTCTTCCCAGTCATTTGCATTTTTGCTTTATTCTTTTCCAGTTAACTAGATAAGACTGGTCACCACTAGCTTGTGTCTGTATTCTTTACTTGTGTTATTAGCATTCGTTTGCGAAGCAGCAGTCAGTACTCAGTTTCGGCTTGCTTAGTAAATTAGCGTCATGGCTACCACTGTATTTTTACAGGAAGCCAAAGACATGGGGGTTTACTGATCCCCAGGAAATTAAGGAGTACATACTCTCACGGCATAATCAGGAGCAGCAGCGCGAGAATGATGCCCGTGTAGAGCGTAAGATACAGCACGAATACGAGCGAGAACAGCGCGAATACGAGCGAGAACAACGCGAATATGAGCGTGAACAACGCGAGAGAGAACGTGAACATGAACATGCCGAACGTGAGGCACGAGAAAAACATGAGCTTGAGGTTTTGAAGCTCAAGCGAGATTCCTTGGCTTCAGGCACATCGCTGCAGCCAACCCAAGCTCCACTAGCACTCTTCCTACACATGTCCTGGCGCCCCCACGCATCAAGCTTCCTTCATACAAGGAAGGCGAGCGAATCGAGCCATACATAGCTCGTTTTGAGGACATGGCAGACATGTATCAACTGGATGAGGCAGCTAAGCGGCTTCAATTTCTTAGTTTATTTGAGGGCCCTGCCCTCGATATTCTGCACAGAATTCGTGGAGACAATCTCACATATGAGATGAAAGCTGCACTCATTAAGGCGTATGGTCTGACAGTAGACGATGCCAAAGTTCAGTTCATGCGAGCTCATCTCCAAGAAAAGGAGACAGCTGTTCAGTTCCTCGACCTCACTGCTTACTTAGATGAGTGGTTGGAGAAAGATAAAACTCCTTCCACGCGTGAGGGGATAATTGACCTTATGCTGTGTACACAGCTAGAGAGGTCGTGGCCTGCTGAGCTCATAGCACAGCTTAAGATTTGCCAGGTGGGAGATGCCAGCCAAATGGTGAAAAAGGCTGATGCATATTTCACTGCATACGGGTATCGAACTCGTAAGCAAAACACTTGGAACAGCAGAAAAGATACTGCCAAGTCTGGGAAGCCATCTCAGATTGAATCCCAGCACCATGGTCGTTCTCAGAGTAATGGTCAAGGTCCAAAACCGCAGTGGAAGGACCAGAGGCAAAACACTCAGAAACCTGAGTGGAAGAGGTACATCAGGTACCCTAACCAGCAGCAGTATCAGCCACGCAACCGACCGTCAGGACTGTCCTTTTCACCACCAGCTCAAGTGAATAGGAGGCAGGAGGCGAACGCAGCCTTCATTCCTCAGCAGCAGCACGGTGGTCACGTCCCTACCAGTACGGTTACTCCTCCACAGTTCACTAGTCCCACAGCGACAGTGAACACCCCTCCACAGATGGCCAATGTTCCATCTCCACAGGCAGTGAGTACGACCCCTCAAGTATCTAATTTACAAGGCACAATGTTTACCGCATCATTTATTCAGCAGCCTAGTGAGTGGCTAGCTGCTTCCTCCACAGGCCCTCCCACAGGTGACAGTGCCTTCCTTGTTCAGCCAGGGTTTGTGGGAGACATCCCTGTGAAGGTCCTGAGAGACAATGGATCCTCAGGTTGCTCTGTCAAGCAGAGTCTAGTTCGGCCTGAGCAGTACACAGGTCAACAGATTCAAGCCAACCTTATAGATGGATCAGTGAGATTGTTCCCTGAGGCATGTATCCAGGTGGCATCTCCATTTTATACTGGTATGACACTCGCAGTTGTCATGCCAGAACCTTTATTTGACCTAATCGTAGGCAATATTTCCGGTGTCAAGGATAGTTGCACCGAGGATGATGCTACTCAGACTTCGGCTGCAGAAACACGAGCCATGACTGAGGCTCCAGACTGTGTCACCCCAGTGACCACTGAATCACCACAAGATCTGATGTGTAGCCAAATTGTTGTCCAAGAACAACACTCTGACCCGACACTTGCTGCTGTGCGAAAGAAACAAAAGGGTAGAGTGATAAAGTATTCACGGGGAGGTCGAGCCAAGTTCCTTCTTAAACAAGGACGGCTCTACCGTGAGTCACGAACACCCGAGGGCGAGGTTCGACTGCAGTTTGTCGTTCCCGCCAAGTACCGCCTAGCAGTGTTAGAATGGGGTCATTGTTCAGCCTCAGGAGGTCACCTGGGCAAAAGGAAGACCCAGGGCCATATCCAAGCTGACTTTTTCTGGCCAGGGATGGGATGAGACATAGATAGTTTTGTGCATTCCTGCAATATGTGTCCATGTAACACCAATCACGAACAAGTCCTTCCTGTGCCGTTTGTAACCACACCCGTAATCTCTGAGTCAGTTGAGAGACAGGGTAGTGGTGAAGTGGGTGCACACCTGACGTCTCGCCCATTGGCCCCACAGGACACATCATGTCCGGGGCCTGTACATACATATTATGTACCGTAGTTTAAGGGGGGAAAGTTCAAGAACCTGCAGAGGCGACCCGAGGCTGTGTCTGCGGACACACGAGCCCAAGTTTGCGTAATGATTCTCAGCTGCCCCGTTATTGTATATACATGTTTACTCTAGCCTAAAGGGGGGAAGTTTGAGGACCTGTGTGCAGTCCGAGGCTGTGTCTGCGGACACACAAGCCCGAGTTTGCACAAGGATTCTCAGCTCCCCAGTATTAATACAAGTACTGTAGGTTAAGGGGGAAGTTCGAGAGAGAACCCCGTAGAGGCAACCCGAGGCTGTGTCTGCGGACACACAAGCCCGAGTTTGCACAAAGATTCTCAGCTCCCCGATATATAGGCACTAGGTTAAGGCAGAGGTTGAGGACCCGTGTGCAGTCCGAGGCTGTGTCTGAGGACACACGAGCCCGAGTTTGCATAAGGATTCTCAACTTGCTGACACTAATCGTAAGTGTAGAGTTAAGTTTAACCAGTAAACTACACGAGTCCTGGAGACCAACGGCGTCCAGGGACTACGTTTCCTGGTTAATAATGTATCTAATAGATTAACGGCGACCTCGAATGTATAAAGCTTAGGCTGTCACTCGTATTTTTCAGCTAGAGTGTACCTTTTGTAGCATGTACTGATTGCTAGGCAGAGAGAGTAATTGTAATGTAATAAGAATTTATGTCTCATTGGAACTTTTGATGCTCCACCTTAATTGATTTTGCAGGTACAGCAATGGGTGTAGCAGTTTTGCTGTTCAGGCCAGCTGATCGTCTGCCGCATGCTGCCGCCTCTTCTCCTCTGCCTTCGTCGTCGCCATATTAATATTTACTGTATCATTTTACAGGTAGGTACAGTTACACTACAACTGTCACACCTACACCATGTATCACATACACCACGCTACACAACAATTAGTTATCAGTGTAAATGTAGCGAACTTTTGCTCAGTTTGACCTAAGAACAGGATTTTCACCATCGTCACAGAGATTTTTCCCTCAAGCTTGCCTCTATTAACGTAAATACGAGGTTTTTACGCTCATTGTCGATAGTGATTTTCTCCTGTAGCAGGATAGCACACACCACAGTGTGAATCTTGTGTGACTGAGTTAGGATGTGTACATATATATATATATCCACAAATTTTTTCCCATAAGGAAAAAGTTTTATTTTGAAGGGGCGTAATGTCACGAATCAAACTCGCGACATTTTCCTTTTGTGAAAAACCACGAACTATTAGTGGAAAACTCACTGTGTATCGTTCAGTCAACCGTTTCTCTCTCCATTTCGATGGTATCCTTTTTTCAAAACATTCGTCACTGTTTCAAAAGTGACCGTTCTAATGCACGTCATTAAGTACTCTACTGAGCGATATTATTGTTTCTATATTGTTCGCCCCTGCATGCCTCAACCGTTGGCCACGCCTTCTTCCGGCTGACCTTTCCATGTAAATACAATATCCTACCACACGCATCATATTTGAATCAGTCTTTAGTCTGTCGCAATGGAGTGTGGTTCTGTGCTCCAGTAGTGAGAGGGAGAGAGGTCTTCTAGCACCCAGACTCCATTAGACTACAGTTCTCCAGGCTCCCACCCTTTCTTGGTGATACGCTACATTCTCCAGTATTTTCTTTTCGTTTTCCTAGACTTAAGAGTTTAGTTAAGTGTGCTGTTCCCTCACATGCCGGCCGGCTGCGCTGCATGTTGTTTTCCTAGGCGTAAGAATTTAGCTTTTGAGTGAGTGCGATCTCTTTATTTTGAATTCACGTTGAAATGTAACGTTAAATTTATTCCTTTGTAATCAATAAATTTAACTTCTTTTTCTTTGAGCCTAATGTAATGTAAACTCGTGTTTCATTTCTCCATAAATAAGCTTATTTCCATTATAGCTCCTAGCTTGCATAAATGCTTTGCTATTCATAACTGGTACTTAGGCCAGTCTTGTTGTATTAAGCTTAAAATCTGTTGTGCCATCTAGGAGTTAACGCATCAGCAAGAACCTGATATTATTAATAGTATCTTATTTATTGTCAGGGTTGAAGTCACTTTCTCCAGAGGCTAACAGTACTAATATACAGCAATTGTGAGGAATTAGTCTCTGCTGTGTACTGTCGAGAAAGTTTATAAATTCTCGTTCTGAGAGAATAGGTGAAGCAAGCCAGCATAAAGTAATCATTGCTTGATTTTAGCAAGACAATCCATTGTCCCTGCTCTTCAGTATTATTGAAAATTATCCTTTAATATTGCATTTAAATTAAGAACCCCGTGACAGATAGATCTATATAGATAGATAAATAGATAGATAGATATCCTGATAGATATTCTCATTTCCTCTGACTAATGGAAGAAAGCCTTGGTTTAATCATGCTTGTTCTAATGCTGTCGGCAACAAGGAGAGGGCCTATAAAAGGTACCAGAGCCAACCCACCCCTGAATCACATCTTTTATACGTTTTTGCCCGGAATCATGCTAAGTTTGTTCTTCACTCTGCCAAAAATAATTTCATCCATACTAAATGCTCTCAACTCTCCAACTCGAATTCTTCCTGCTCCTTCTGGCACCTTGCCAAAAACCTTTCTAACAACTTTACCTCATCATCCTTCCCTCCTCTTTTCTACTCTGATGGCTCTGCAGCTATTTCTTCTGATAAAGCAGATCTCTTCACGCAGACTTTCTCCTCCAATTCCACCTTAGACGATTCCGGTGCTGGTCCTCCATCACTTCCCCCCTCTGACTTCCTCATGGCTGACAGTAAAATTTCTTCAGCTGATGTATTTTCGGCCATCACTGGCCTCAATACTAACAAGGCATATGGGCCTGATGGAGTCCCTCCTGTTGTTCTCAAGAACTGTGCTTCTGTGCTTAAACCCTGCCTAGGCAAACTCTTTCGCCTTTGTCTATCAACTCATACCTTTCCTTCTTGCTGGAAGTTGCTCTCATTCAGCCAGTCCCAAAGAAGGGTGACCATTCCCAACCCTCTAACTATCGTCCAATTGCTTTAACATCCTGTATCTCAAAAGTTTTCGAGTCAATTCTTAATAGAAAAATTTAAAGCACTTTTCCTATCACAACCCTCTTTCCGATCGTCAGTATGGGTTCCGTCAGGGACGCTCCACTGGGGATCTTCTCACCTACCTTTCAGACTCCTGGTCATCCTCCTTTCGGGACTTTGACGAAAGCTTTGCCATTGCACTTGACATCTCAAAAGCTTTCGATCGAGTCTTGCATTAATTTTTAATTTCTAACCTGCCCTCTTACGGTTTCTATCCTTCTATCCGTGCCTTCATCTCTAGCTTCCTTTCTGATCGTTCTATAGCCGCTGTTGTAGACGGTGACGGCCATCGTTCTTCTCCTAGATCTATCAACAGTGGTGTTCCTCAGGGCTCTGTCCTTTGCACCAACTCTCTTCCTTTTGTTCAGCAATGACCTTCTAAGCTGTACATCTAACCCTATCCACTCATATGCTGATGACTCCACCCTTCACCTATCCATTGGGTTCCCGCAACGTCCATCTCAGTAGTTACTTCAACAAACAAGGGACGAGGCTATGGCACACCTAATGTCTGACATGGTTCGTATCTCTGACTGGGGTAAAAATAATCTGGTTGTTTTTAATGCTTCAAAGACTCAGTTTTTACACCTATCAACCCGAGAAAATATTCCGCAGGTATACCCACTAATGTTTAATAATATTCATCTTAATCCTGCATCATCCTTGAACATGCATGGGGTTTCATTTACTCGGGACTTATCTTGGAAAGATCATATTACATCTCTTGTAAAATCTGCTTCCAAGAGATTAGGTGTGCTAAGCCGACTCCGTTCCTTCTTTATCCCTGCACAATTGTTGACTCTATACAGGGGTTTTATCCGCCCCTGTGTGGAGTACAACTCTCATGTGTGGGGAGGCTCCCCACATACAGCTCTTCTCCATAGGGTGGAGTCAAAGGCTTTTCGTCTCATTAATTCTCCTCCTCTTACTGACTCCCTTCAACCTATGTCTCTTCGTCGCACTGTTGCATCTTTATCTCTTTTCTATCGTTACTTCAATGGTCACTGCTCCTCTGAACTGTCTGCACGCATTCCTCCTCCTTCACGACGGGCGCATTGCACCCGTCTAGCAGCAAGCTCTCCTCCCTTTTCTGTCCAACTCTCTAATGCAAGAGTTAACCGTTACTCCCAGTCTTTCATTTATGCAACAAGTCAACTCTGGAACTGTCTCCCTCTGTCTGTATTTCCTGCTTCCTATGATCTCCAGTCTTTCAAACGCAGTGTGTCCAGGCATCTCGAAATGATCGGATCTTGATTTTGGCTCTCTCTTGTATATTGTTTTTATCTTGGAAGGAACAATAATTGCGGGCTCGTGGCCTTTGGTTCCTTCTTCCTCGCATAAAAAAAAAAAAAAGATAGATATTCATCATAAATATTACAAACTACCCAGTGAGAGACAATTACACAATTTACACTTACATATGTGTTTTATCATTTTAATTTTATAAGCAATCAAGAGAAAAGTAAAATATGATTCAGTGTGTAATCCCATTATGATTAGTAAAGTTCCACAGTTAGTGCCCAAAGGATCAACATTAACAGTGACAAATATCCTGACACAAACACCAGAAAACGATCAACAAAATATAAACTCCGAAACACCATCAGAAACACAAGAACGAGCGGAAAACCAAACTCAGGAAACAAAACATACACTATATAAAGAACAGCAAACAGATGCAATTTACGCTGAAGTAAATGATGATGACACTTGGACAGAAATTTCAGATGTAGATAGTGAACTTTAAAAAAATTTACTTCTAGTTTACTATAACTTAGACCATAGAGTATTAAGATCAGGATAAAAATATAAATTACCTGTAAATAACGATTGCAAGAAAAACACGGTAAAGATGGCTAATGTAGATGAAGCAAGTACTAATGCAGTACCTTCTCAAACAAAATCCCAGTAATACTCCATTTCCAGTGTATATTTGTCATGAAAACAATGAACTATCAAAATTCTCTGGTACAGAAAAAGATAAGATCGACATAAACACACTTATTGAACAATGTCAGCAGTATTTCATCAGGAGACACATTACAGATGAGAAAAGAAAAATAGCTGTTTTTTCAGCTAGAATAAATCAGGAACGATGCCCAGCAGGAAATTTGTTACGGTCAGACAAGCTGTTGAGAGCTTCAACATTTAAGCAGTTTAAGACAGAATTCCTTAGGAAAAAGATTACAGCAGATATTTCCACCATTAAGATGACCCTTTTATCTAGCCTAGAAGACTCAGACTGGGTCACAAAGGATGGTAATATATCACCAGCGCATGTCGTTGACATCACTGGCTACAAATCAGCTCTATGCCAATTTCCTGACAGGAAACCATCCCATATAATCCAGGGATGAGTTCACTTTATTTCATTTATGAGGTGGAAGTAAACTGCAGTAAAGCTGGTGTGACTGACACATCACAGGCAAACAGGACAGAGATCAAAATGCCAGAAATCGTAGCAGGGATAAGTAAGTCAAATCCTGGCAAGGACCAGAGACAATCTCGACCAATTCAGAAACAAGCACACTGTCAGGTTAGCACAAGGACTCGTTCCTGCACACCAGGTAACGGGGCGGTATAAAAGTCTGGCTGAAGTCCCAGTAGACGTCGATCAATACAAAGACAAGCAAATGGAAGATCACCTCATAGGTCGAATTCTCTGTTACTATTGCGCAAAGTCTGGTCACACGAAATCGGAGTGTTACATTAAAACGAAAGAAGATAGGCAAAAGGTAAAAGGTTTCGAGGCATTTTGCAAATATCATAGGTCCTCCGGTCATTGGACCTCAGATAGAAAAATTGGTACCGGTATCCATCTATAGGTCGGGGGAAGATCGTACCAGCACAAAAGAGGACGGCACTTAAAATACCCAAATAAACAAATAGCCAACACAGGGAGGCTCTTTGGAGATGAATGTATTTTGATCTCTGCTTTATGTGAGGAGGAAGAGATTTCATTATTTTTGGATTTTGGCTCACCAGTGAATTTAATAACTCAAGATGAGTTAGCAAGCGTTATTAGAAACAGAAGAAAAGTGACGTTTTTGGAAAACTCAGACTTAAATTTATACACAGTGGATGGATGGTAAAGAAATACCAGTTATTGGTATGATTGAGTTAACCATGAATTTCACAGAGACCACAAAATCATTCACTATCACCTTTTACCTAATAGAAAAAGTATCAGTTAGTGGAGATATGCTGCTTGGACTTAACACGATGAGAACACAGTATATAATATTAATGTCACATTTCAATGGAACTCTTTATGACAGCGAATTCATAAAGGGAATTTCATCTCCTAATAATACAACCAGAATTATAGGAAAACTAGCGTCACAGGAACGATTACACACAAAACCAAGATGGGGGAGTCCGACGTACAACTTCTCAAAGAAAATGGGCGCGTAGACCAGCTGTCACAGCCCAACCACTACTCCTTACTCACTCACTCACAGTGCAAATGCGACTCACCCACTTACCCAGCCAGCGTTAATTATGGTATAAATTTACCACCAATATCATTCATGCAAGTTACGATTTAGAGTAAACTGAAAAATTTTAATGTCATTGCATTAGAAGAGACGGTTAGAATAAATGGCCTTTTGATAGAGAGCGCCCTGTACTGGATGAATGACAAGGGTGAGACGAATGTCATTTTAACTAACATCATGAATGGAGATGTGAAGATTAAGAAAGGAACCTGTATTTGTAGGTCAGAAATTTGCCCAGCTCCGATACGCGAAGTGACAGTAGCAGGAGCATCGGGCTGAGTAAACTCGTCAGACAGAGAGTGCATAAAGGAGAATTTGATTCACTCAGGTCAGTTCAACGTAGAAAACGATATCTTAGATCTATTAGTGAAACACAGACAAACGGTAGCATTACCTGGAGAACAACTGGGGTGTACTAACCCGATTACACACAAGATTAACGTACATCCGGACACACAACCAATAAATATACCAGCTTATAGGGTCGTGCATTCACAACGCACTCTGGCAAATCAATATGTTGAGGAAATGTTAAAACTACGTATTATTGAACCATCTGTCTCCCCGTGGAATGCCCCATTATTTTTCATGCCCAAACGAAACGGAGAAATGCGTGCGGTAGTAGGTCACCATAAATTAAATCAGCACGCAATCCCTGACAGGTTTCCTATGCCATTGTTAAGTGACGTCTTAAAAAAATATTGAACCAGAAAATAACGTATTTTCCACAATCGATTTGCTCAACGGCTATTACCAAATTAGCCTCGAGCAAGAATCACGCAAATACACTGCTTTCTCCACAAATACAGGGCACTACCAATACAAATGAATGCCTATGGGGTTGAAGACAGCACAAGGCACTTTCCAGAGACATGAATTACTTATTGTCTGGAATGCTGGGAAAAGGAATATTTGTCTATCTAGATGACATTATTATAGCTACTCCAAGTATAGACGAACATCTGCAGAAACTAGACCAGCTCATACAAAAGCTTGCTGATGCTGGCTTAAAAATTAAGCTGTCTAAATGGAAATTTTGCTTTAAGGAAATAAAATTCTTAGGCCACACACTAGATGCCCAAGATATTCACACGTCTTGGGACAAAATACAGGCGGTAAGGAATTTCCCAGAACCAACAAACATAGATGAAGCAAGACAGTTTTGGGGGTTAGCGGGATATTACTGCTCCTTTATGAACTAATTCTCTCATATAGCACAACCGCTGTTCATTCTACTAAAAAAGGATGCTGTATTCCAGTGGGAAGAGGAAGAAAAATTAGAATTTAATGAATTCAAAGATAAACTTACAAGCGCAACTTGCTTGGCCTACTAACTTCACAAAACCATTCATAATTTGCACAGATGCCTCCCTCAAAGGTTTAGGTGCTGTATTGATGCAAGAGGATAAACGAGGCAAATACCAACCCACTGCTTTTGCCAGCAGACAAATAAAAGAAGCAGAGAAAAATTACTGTACAGCAGACTTAGAAGCCCTAGCGGTAATATTTGCTCTACAGAAATTTCGTGACCTCGTGTACGGATACGAAATTCATCTATACACAGACCACAAGCCTCTCATGGGCATGTTCCAAGAAAAACTCCTCTCTAGGAGGAGAGCACGATGGAAATGTAAAATCCAGAATTGCAATATAAACATTCACTACATAAAAGGTAAAGTAGATTTAGCGGCGGATGCCTTATCACGAAATCCGTTAGCCAATGTTGCTACAATAAGTCCGCGGGAATCACTCTACAACAATGATGAAACGATCCCCACAAATCAAGAAATTTCACATGAACAAAGACAGGACCCAGTATGGTGTAAAGTAATTTATCATCTCGAGTCAGGCGATGATGTACCATTACCCAAGTTACAGGTACCACTTAAACAATTCGCAGTGGTAAACCACGCCTTATATAGGGTAAATCCAGGACAAACAGATCATAGAAAAAAATTAGATAATTAGTTATTTCTAGTACAATGATACCTCACATTTTAAGGGCAATACACGGTAGTCCACATGCAGGGCATCCTGCCAAGGACAGGGCAGTCAGGCAGGCCCGGATGTCATATTATTGGCCAACGTTACGCAAAGACATACATAATCACATAGACATGCGAGTATTAGGTGGAGGTCTGAGTCTGGTGAATGTTGATGGTGGAGAGTGGAATCTGAAGCAACTGCTGTTTGTACATGATACTGCACTGGTGGCTGATTCAGAGGAGAGATTGAGACAGTTGGTAGAGGAGTTTGGAAGGGTATGTGAAAGGTGGAAATTGAAAGTAAATGAGAATAAGAGTAAAGTGATGAAGTGTACGAGGTTGATAGATGGTAGGACGACGACTATGGTTTTGAATGATGAGTTGCTTGAGGAGGTAGAGTGTTTTAAGTATTTAAGGTCACAAGTTGCTGTAGATGGAAGAATAGATGCAGAAGTGAAGTTTAGAATGAATGAAGTAGGAAAGGTGCTGGGAGGAATGAAAAAAGTGTTTAGATGTCGTTCGCTTAGAATGAACGTAAAGAGGAGGCTGTATGAAGATGTGGTACCGACTGGGTTATGTGGGGCTGAAACATGTAATATGGGTGTAGCCGAGAGGAAAAGTTTGAATGTAATGGAGATGATGTGTCTGAGGAGTATGTGTGGAGTGACGCGTATGGATTGAGTGAGAAATGATGAAGTGCGAAGGAGAACTGGAGTTGTGCGGAAAATGGCTGATCGAGTTGATCAGAGGGTGTTGTGATGGTTTGGGCATATGAAGAGAATGGATAGTGAGCGATGGGTAAAAAGATAACTAGGTCTGATGTGCGAGGTGTAAGGCTGAGAGGAAGGCCACGAATAGGATGGATGGACAGTGTGAAGAGAGCGTTGGATGCGAGAGGGATGTCTGTTGAGCAAGGAAGAGTGGCTGTGCGTGATAGAAATGTTTGGAGGGAAATTGTGAATGAATAAATGATGGTGCAGTCCTGAGGGGATATTCTCCTGCATTTGGCTAATTAGCTGTTCAGGTCAGGTGCGGATAAGGGGATGGGTCTATTATAATGTGGAAGGGGTAAACCAGTTCTGCTGTCGGGCCCTGCTACGGATGTCACTGATTGCATTGCGCAGTTGACCCTCGTGCGGTGTGGTGCGGTGAGGATCTATCCCTTCTCTTCTCTGGGGCTAAGATGCGAATGAATGTGTTTGAATGGATGAGTAAATTGGTAGTGTGTCGTCCTGTCTCGGCTACCTCCTTTCCTTGGGGGAAGCACCCTAGGTATATAGATAAATAGTGCAGCGAATCTAGTATGTGATATGTGTTGGTGAGTTAACGGAGTGTGTTCTAGTATTACTGTGGTGGAAAAGTGCTTCTGAGTGCTGAAAGCTAGAGCTTGGTGGGATTTTTATTTATGTTGAGATATAGCGCGTGAATTTAACCTCGTGTGTGAAAAAGATGGCTTCCGCACCTGAGATGAGTGTTTCCACAGCTGACTTTGAGAAAAATTTCCTTTATTTAAAAGAAGAAATTCTTAAATTAATGCAGGAAACAGAAACTCTCAGACAAGAAGATGCTGAGGTGAGAGAATTAGTAGAAAACTTGCTTCAGGCGAAAGATAAGAAGAAGGCTGAAGAATGGAAGCTTGTGAACAAGGGTGCAACTAATTTCACTCTAGAATGCAAGAGGGTGTGAGGGGTCTAGCAGCAGTCTAGGTGATGCTGGACCACCCTGACCGGCCACCGAGGCTACTTGAGTTGAAATTAAGAAAGTGTTATTTCTTGTTGGAGACTCTCAGGTATGATATTTAGACAGAGAGCTCTATACTTTTCTTAGAAACATGTGTATCTTGCTGGTGCTAGAGCAGGGAATGTATTGAATAAGATCGATAGCACAAAGAAAGAGTGTTGGAGGCATCAGTGTTGGAGGCAATGATGTTGGTAGGCGTAGAGGTGAGGTACTGTGGCAGCCATATAAAAAGATATTAGACAAAATTAGGTGAAGGAGTGTAGGCCCTGTTCTCCTTGGAGTTCTGCCGAGAAGAGAAGTTTATAGGGAGTGGATCTTTACGAGATTAGGATTTAACTGTCACATAGACAAGTATTGCAAGGAACATAATGTACCATTCGTTGACAACTGGGACAAATTCTACTGCCGCACCACCAAGCATAGCAGGGATGGGATACATCTTAGTGGGCAGGGGGTTTCTACTGTTGCTTGGTCAGTAGAGAGGGAACTGAGAGAGTTTTTTTCTTGAGTTAAGTGTTAGAGGTATAGCAAGGTGTACTGTAGCAAATCCATTCAAGGATCTTTAACATCAGGTAAGATAGATTCAATGAAACGTGCAGAAACAAGAAAAATATAGCCATTAGTGTAGATATATCGACTCTGGCACCGCTAGTCCAAACATGCGATGTTGGCATAGGAAGTAATTATATGTATAGGAAAAAATAGTTTCCAATTTATATTCATGAATAACGAAAGAAATACTTCCTAATATAATACTTTAAGTGCTGGTAATAATTTTTAAGTGTATTACTGTATACCAACAGTGGGAGCTTAAGCAGCAAAATGGACTCAATGAAGGCTATAATTAGTACAAAGAAAATAGGGATTGCCGTCATTATTGAACGTTGGATGAATACAGATACTCGCGATTTTTTTTTTTTTTTTTTTTTTTTTTAATGTCAGGAACATTTTTTTTTTCAACTTAACCGTTTTGGAAGAAAGAAGGCAGAGTAGCTGTTTACGTAAAAGATATTCTAAATTGTTACAATAAAGCAAACATAATTTTTGGTTGGGGTATTGTAAAGAGCTGTATGCAGATCTCCATAAGTTAAACAGAAAATATAGCAAATATTGTTGGGAGGAGATTAAGAAAGCAAACACAATCTAGCTCAGAATTACTACAGAGGACTGAAATTGCCGAGGATAGATTGGAAGAATCTGACAGGGGACGCAGTCAGAATAAATTCTAAAAGTGAATGGTAATTTCCTTTATCAATACGTACAGTAAGGGAGCCCGCTTGAGGCAATAGTATTCTAGACTTGCTTATAACTAGTGGGGAAAACATCATCACTGATACTGAAGTTGCTGAACAACTTGGAAAACGTTACCGTGAAGAAATTAAGCTCAAATTTAGTTAGAATGACCGTTCTACTGGAAACAGATGAAGTGTTCCTAATTTTCCTCTAGGGAACATTGAAGGATTAAGACCTTATTTCAGAACCGCAATCCAGGGAGATTTTGTTTGCTTTAGGGAGAGTGAGGTGACGGGTAAACTCAGGTTATTAGTGAGAGACAGGATCTAGGTGGGAGCTTATATCAGGTCACTGAGGGCGCCGGGGAAGCTCAGATCATAGGTTAGGGAAAGGATTTAGGTGACAGTGTACGTCATCATATAGGTCAATGGGGAAGCTCAAGTCACGGAGACTAATATAGAGCCGGTACTACGCAGTCATTCCGTCAGTAAGAAGTAGGATAAGTTAGTATACACAATGCATAGGGGCCGGGATAGCTATATCTCTTCAAAAGTGTTCAGATCGGATAATAAGGAGAAGAGAAACCAAAATTTCTCGTTGGCCAAATAAAAGGAACGTAGCCTATACAAAAACAAAAACGAGAGAGCAACATTTACGTAACGGGTACGCGATTTTGAACAAGGATGTAAAGCGGGAGATAAGGAATGCAAAGGAGACTGTGTAATTAAGACTGCTAGAAAATGGAGAGAAAACCCCAAATGGTCTCATAATTTATACTGAATGAAAAATGAAGATAGGATAGGACCTCTAAGAGCAGAATCATGTAACATCACAATTGAAGATAAAGACATGTGCACTGTCCTAAATAATTATTTCGTATCATTACTCACCAAGGATAATCTAGACGTGATTCCTCGAGCAACAAATACTTATGGAGATAATAAGAACAATAATATTAGTAAAATGACCATTAGTAAGCAGGAAATATTAAAAGAAATTAATAAGCTAAAGCCTCAAAATCCCCAGGAAGAAATATGTCAGCCACGCACATCGTTATTTAATAATTCTTTAAGTTTAAGAGAAGCTCCAGATACGTGAACAACGAAAGCATTAACCATTTTTAAAAAGTGTGATATATCAATTGCATTGAGTTGTCGTCCGATAAGCCTGACATTTATTATTGGAAAAATGCTAGCGTAAATTTTAGCAAATAAGATGACAGAGCACAAAGAAAGTTTTAATCTCATAAATGAAAGTCAGCACGGATTTATGAAAGAACAATCCTGCCTCACAAACTTTCCTTTTTCTCGAAGATCTATGAGGCGGTATCCGGCGATAAAGCTTGCGATATCATTTACCTAGACTTTAGTAAAGCTTTTGATAGGATTCTGCACGAAAGGTTAGGTAGGAAGGTTCCAGCACCCGATTTAGACGGCAATATCTGAAAATGGATAGAATCCTGGCAGAAGTGACAAAAGCCTAGAGTTTAATGAACGGTACTAAATCGGATTGGATACTAGTAACCAACGATGTACCACAGGGATCAGTACTTAGTCCTTTATTAAAGATAAATAGATAGATAGATAGGTATAGATAGATAGATAGATGGATGGATGTATATAGATTGGAAGATAGATAGATAGAAAAGATAGATAGACAGATGTATATAGATAGATTGGAAGATAGATAGATATATAGATAAAGAGATAGATGGATAGACAGATATAGATAGATAGATGGATGGATATAGATAGATAGAGTAACAGATAGAGGTGGGTAGATAAACGGATGGATATAGATAGATAGATAGACAGATGACCTAGACTTAGGAATCACTAGCGGTATTGGCAAATTTTCCGATAAAACAGGACGTATCATTAACTCAAATGGTGCCTGTGTTATCCTTCAAACGGACCGCGATGTATTGTCCAGACAGACTAAAGATTGTTAAATGGAATTTAACGTGGAAAAATGTGAAGTACTTGTCGTGGGCACCACCATCGGAGGTACTATATACAGTTGAAATAATATGGAAATCGCTAAGCTGGAATGCGAGAGAGATCTATGAATAATAGTAAGGCTATATTTAAACTGTGCCGTGCAGTTTTTATGTCCGAAATTTAGAATGGATATAAAATCATTAGAAAATGTGCAGAGAAGAAAGACAAAAGTGATACATAATATTAAGCCATTCTTATGTAGACAGACTGACAAAACTAAATATGCACTCATTAAGAAAGGTGTAGGGTAGAGGGAGGGGTGCTTAAGTGGAAGAAAGGAATGGGAGATATTCGGAAGGAAGTGGAAGTGAGCATACAGGATAGAACTAGAGCTAATGGTTTCAAACTTGATAATTTCTCGTTTTCAAAGGAAGATAAGCAGAAATTGGTTTGGCAGTAGAGTAGTGGGCGAATTGTAAAACATATCTAGTGGTGTAGTTGCTGCCTCTTCCATTGAGAGTTTCAATCATAGGCTTGATACGCATAAGATAAGTAAGGGTTGGATATAAAAATTTCCTCATTACCCGTCCTGATTCATTCTCTTTTCTTTTCATCCTCCCACTTAGTATAGTGGTACTCTGTTTTTAGAGTAGCTCTAAACTGAGTGGCAAGACAAATGACTTCCTGTAAACCAAATAATCATTTACAACGCTGGGTGGTGACCTTATAACCAACCAACACGTGTTCCTCACGTGACAGGGAGTGGGTTGGCGAAGGGTTAGTGCTCTTCCACGGAAAACAACGAACTAGAAAGACGAACAAGAAGCCTCGTACCAGAACAAACCAACAGGTGACGATTAAGGACCGAAGAAAGGACATGGAACGGATTGTGACATGGAATATAAGGGGTGCAAATGATGACGTGAAAGAAAGAGAGACTGTCCAGGTGCCTGAGGGTGCAAAAGTGGATATATATGGATTAATTAAAACTAAATGAGAAGGTAAGAGTGTGGCAGAATGGAAACATGGATGGGGCATATGGACGGGAGTAGGTGAGAATGAGAGGGCAAAAGAAGGAGTTTGTATTGTTGTGAGTAACAATTGGAAGGAGAATAACCGTGAGTATAGATCAGTTGGCTCAAAGATTGTGTGGGTAAGATTTAAAGTTGGACTACAAATGTGGGCAGAAGTGTGTACGTATGCGCCCATGCAAGATCGTGCAAGCAGAGTGAGAGAAGAGTTCTGGATAAATGTGGGAGCGTGCATGGAAAAGTTTGAAAGGAATGAGAGAGTGTGTTTGACTGGAGATATGAATGGAAAAGTAGGGAATGTGAACGTGGATGGAGTAGTTGATCAGTGTGGTATACCTGTAGAGATAGATAAGAATGGCAGTGCTTTAGTGGACATTCGTGCCGGGAGGTGGTTGGTGATAGTCAATACCCTCTTCAGAAACAAGATGATCCACAGGTATACATGACGAGTTATGAGAGGGGTGGGTGGTGAACTGAATGAACGGTAGGCAATGATTGATTATTTGTGTAAGGATGACAGGATGAGAAGCTGTGTAATGGATACAAGAGCATATAGAGGGTGAGGGACTGGACTTTCTGACCACCATTTGCTGGTGGTCAGAATCAAGGTCCTAATGAAATGGAAGAATAGAAGGAAAAGACAGGGGGAAGTAGTTCATACAAGAAGGGTGGAAGAGTTACAAGAGGATGGAAAAAAGCAGAATATCAGAGAGAAGTGGAGGAGCGATTGAGTAAATATGGACTGGAGCAGATGGGGGACGTGGCAGGTGTGTGCAAGATATTCACTGAAGAAATCTGTCCAGCATGTGAGGTGGTGTATTGGGTGAAGAGAAGACGAAAGGGAGTGCAAGGAACAGCGTGGTGTAATGAAGAGGTGAGACAGGCTGTGACACAAAAGAAGAAAGCATATAGTGAGTAGATGGGAAACAGGGGTGTGGAAGAAGTTGTGCGATGGAAGAGAGAGTTATACATAGAGAGGAAGAGAGTGGTGAAAAGATTAGTAAGAGACAATAAGAAGGGAGTGGATGATGACCTTGGAAGAAATTTGGATGTAAAGTGGTGGGAAAGTAAGAAAATGTTTTGGGAAGAGGTCAAGAGCGGTAGACAGGGTGTCAAAGAAGTTAATCGGGGAGTGAAAGATAAATATGGTAGATTACTAGTGGAGAAAGGAGAAAAAGTGAGCAGATGGAGAGAACACTTAAAGAATTGTTGAACGTAGAGAATGACAGTAATGCGAGTATAAGTGGCTGGGCAATGGCTGGGAGAAAGAGGGATGTCAGAAGAGAGGAAGAAATCAGTAGGATGGAAGTTGTGGAAGCAATGAAGAAAACCAAAATGGGGAAAGCCCCAGGAAAGGATGGAGTGTGTGGCGAAATGCTGAAGCATGGGGGAGAGACAGTAGTAGAATGCTGTGGAAGATGTGCAAATTGGCCTGGGAGGAAGGTAGAGTCCTGGAGGATTGGAAAGTCAGGTATAATTATTCCCGGTATAAAGGAAATGGGGAAAAAGAAGTGTGTGGTAATCATACGGACATTTGTCTTCTTAGTGCAACAGGAAAAGTGTATGGTCTGATACTTACTGACCGAGTTAGGGAAATAACAGAGGAGTTAGTTGGAGAAGATCAGGGAGGCATTAGGAAGAGAAGAGGTTGTGTAGATCAGATATTGATTCTTAGATCTTTATTGGAAAAGTTTCTAGGGAAGGGAGAGAAGTTGTTTGTGGCCCTCATGAATTATGAAAAAGCATATGTCAGTGTAGATAGACAAGAATTGTGAAAAGTATTAAGAATATATGGAGTACAATAGATGGGAAGTTGTTCAACGCCGTGAAGAGTATGTATGAGGGTGCTATGGTTGCAGTGCGTGTGGATAGTGAACTGAGTGAACTTTTCTATTTGAAGGTTGGATTGAAACAGGGTTGTGTCATGTCTCCATGGCTGTTCAATCTGTATGTGGATGAGGTTATAAACGAGATACAAAGTAGGGCAGTGGATGTTGGGCCAGTCGTAATGAGAGAATACAGTGTTTGGAAACTCCCTGTACTGTTGTTTGCAGATGATACTGTGTTGTTAAGCGAAGAAGGGAGCAGCAAGGCTTGGTGGATGAGTCTGGGAGAGTGTCTAAGAAACGGAATCTAAAGGTGAATGTAGGAAAAAGTAAAGTTATGGTCTTCGAGAGATATGAAGTCAGTGAATGTATAGTGAAGTTGGATGAGGAGGAAATGGAAAATGGGAGTGCGTTTAAATACCCTGGTAGTGTGTTAAGTAAGGATGGAAGTTTAGAGGGTGAAGTGCTTGAAAGGGTACAACAAGGAAGAAAGGTTGCTCGTTCGTTGAAAGCAGTGATAAGAAACAGGGAAGTGAGCATGGAAGTGAAAAAGTTAATGCATGACAGTATTGTGATACCTCTAACGTATGGAAGTGTAGCTTGGACCTTGCTGGAAGGACAGAAGTCAAGAGTGAGAGCAGCGGAAATAAGTTATTTGAGTGGAGCATGTGGTGTCACATGGAGAGACAAAGTGACAAATGGGGAAGTGAAGGAGCATTGTGGTGTGGATGTGGATATGATAGGAAGCTTTAGGAGAAACACACTGAGATGGTTTGGCCATGTGGAGAGGATGGAGAGTGAGAGACTGACTAGGAGAGTGTATGTGAGTGAGGTGAAGTGGGGGAGAGGGAGGGGTAGGCCAAGGATGAGATAGAGGGATGGAATGGAGAGGTATATGAGAGAGGAGGGTGTGAGCTGGGAGTATGGCAGTGAAATGGCAGGAGACATGTAGGCGATTTGTTTGTGGCCACCCTTTAACCCCTACACCGCGGGCATGTTTACCAATGTTTTGCGTGTCCCGCGGGGTTATTCGGGCTCCGACAGACTCTCAAAAAATATTTGCCAAAAATCAGTTATTAGTCCTAGAATATTAAAATTACATATGCTTATGGCACATACCTTCAGCTTTCTCCTGGAATGTTTGTTGAGCCTTCGTCAGTTACCGTAGGACTTGTGGAGACCTCTGAAGTTGGGTAACGAAGTCTCCACTTTACACTTCCCGAAAACTAGTAATATGATTACCACAGCCAGATACAAACACTATAAACACTACTCTATGATTTTCAAGTAGTTTGGGATCCATACTCCAAAAAAAAAACCCACTGTGAAAGCAATGGAAATTACGAGCGCGCCTGATCGTCGCACTTGCGCTAGTTCGCTCTTGGTACTCTGTCATTTATTATTCATAAAACCTCTCACACTTTATATTTCTATTACTATATCACACTTATATATATCTGGAGTCTTTCTCCATAAGTTTCCTTCAGTAGTATTAGTTTATTGTCACTGAAGTCATTCAATTTTTCATTCAGTAAAATACGTAGAGAGCCATGGATTCACTTTCACTGTTATAACATAAAGTATTTGTACTCATATTCTTATATTACTAATTACTTACATTACTATTTACATTTTCTATTCTATTTACAATATTTACCCTTCTATTTTACTTACACTATGTTATTCACTGTCACTTTCAGTAAGATAAATCTATAATACACTGTTCAATCATATGTACTGAACATCCAATGCTTTCACTTGCTATTTACACATTATTTACACATTATTCTCCTTTCACACTTGCACTGTTAGAACTGCTTCTGGCTGTGGTAATCAAAGAAGCAGGTAACACAGAGGGGAACCTGGCACTGAGCGCACTGCCAAGAGGTGCGTTTGTGCTCAGGTGTGCGGCAGGTGGTATGTGCACACACCTGACACCTGCGAATCGCAGCCTTCCTTTTCCCTGTGGCAGGCATAAGCTCAAGTCTGTGTCAATCCATATACGCCCTCCGCTCAAGTCGGTCGGGAAGTGTTACTGGATGGCGCCTTGGAGTTCCTGCTGTCACCCTACCATATCTTTCCAGCAGCTGCTGGACACAAGTCCTGGCGAACAACCTCAGGGAGAAGGACTTGGGTGGCTTGACCTTCATCTTGTACAGGATGAAGGCGTTCAGCATTGTCATATCTATGAGATGCAGAAAAACTTTCCTGTACCACCTAGTATTCTTCCTGAGGCAGTCGATCTCACCAATCATCATGTCGGACTTGTCCACCAGCCGCATGTTGATATTGTAGTCCAACACAGCATCAGGTTTCATCACAGGTTCGCCTGTCCTACGGTCGACCTTCCCACTGTCTGTCATCTCCCCCTTATGTACGGTGGTGAGCATGTGCACGACCCTCTTGTCATGCCACCATATTGCCAGCATCTTCTCAGATTTGTAGGTGCACGTCTCCTCGCTGCGAGGTTCCTGCCTCTGTGAATTTGGGGAAGTGGGCACGATTACTTTTGACAGTGCCACAGGAGCCAATGCCGTGCTCAGAAAGGTATTTGGCAGGTTTCGGTGCTGTATAGTAGTTGTCTGTATACAGCACATGATTCCCACCAAAATACTTTTCAAGGAGCACTTTCACTACACAGCCTGAGAAGCCAAGGGGGTGTGTTTTATCCAGATCGACAGTGCTGGCTGAATAAATGACGAAGTCAAGGATGTACCCCGTCTTACAGTCGCACAGTACAAAGAACTTAATTCTAAAGCGATGGCATTTGCTTGGAATCTACTGAACAAACCGAAGACGTCCTCTGAACAAAACCAAGGATTCGTCAATGACAACCATCTGAAAGGGGTGGAAGAATGACATAAACTAATCCTCCATTCTGCTCAGAATCTCCCGGATCTTCCAGAGTGGGTCGGTTTGGGAAGGTACATCGTTGTCGGCAAAGTGCAGGTTTCCCATGGTGTTCCGGAAGCGATCTCTGGCCATGTACTTATTCAAGGTGGGTGAGGGTAGTAAGAGATCCATGGACCAGTATTCTTGCAACTCATGCTTCTTGGAGTGTGGCATGAGAAGCATGAGGGCAAAGAACGCATACAGCTCCTGCACTCCCAGCATGGACCACTGTTGCATCTTGGCTGCACCTGTACCACTTGCAGCACGTTGAGATTCCTACCTGTTGGTCTCACACATATGTGCTGCATGACTTCGTCATCTAGGAAGGCCAAAAGGTAGTCCACACACTCAGCATTTTCGTCAATAGTGAAGGCAGGCTAAACTCCTGAGGAGCTCTCATCAAATACTAAATTTTCAGGCACAAAATCTGACCCTTCCGTCCACGCGAAGGCGTCCAGGATTCGCTGTCGTGGCGGTGTAGGGTGGGTGGTGGTGGTGGTGGTGGTGGTGGTGGGTGGCTGTGAGGCAGATTTATCTCGTTCAAGGTCACTCGCACTGACCCTGGGTTGCCGTACAGCACTAGCAGCCCTTACCCTACTAACAACACTACTTTTCACAGTCCTTGATTTACCTCTTCCTCTACGGCCTGCCTTCACTGTTGATGCTGGTGGTGACTCCAACGACGAAGACTCTGGAGATAACTCAGCCGACGATGAGGAAGAAATGAGTGAAGTGGGGCTTAGGGAACGGGGAGGTGAATGCACTCGGGACTCATGGCAGGCTGGGTCACGCTGGGGCATTGTTCTGGGGCTAACACGCCGCCTTTTCACTCCCTTCCCAAATTCCTTGCCTTGCTGCACTAATGGCTCCTTTCCCTTGGAGCTAGAGACTACTTCCGACACTGAAGCACTCGTTGTAGCAGTTTCTGGCACGATAACCTCACCCGGCATATCACACGATTCACCTGAATCGTCAAAATCACTGTCCATCATCACCATGGACAATTCTGCAAGTTCACGTGCCACTGCAGAGTCACTAAGTCCTTTCCTGCTTCCCTCACTACTTTTCTTAGGGGTAGAGGTCACGGGGCCCTTTGCAATGGGCGCAGAAGCGGCAGGAATGGCTGGGCGTGAGTGCGACATGGTTTCACAACAGCGGAGGACAAGGAACTAAATGCCGCGGCTTATCTGAGAAGGGAAGTGTTGACAATGACACTGAGGCTGACTGCTGCTAACTTACAGGCTAATTTTTTATAGGTAGAAAATCCCGGCAATACATAAAGAAATAGGTAGTTCCAGGTGAATGTAAATGTCGCTTAGGCTTCTCCCTTCCTTTCTAATATATATTTTTATTACAGACATCGATTACAAGGCATGATTCAAAGGGGAAATTATCGTGGTAATGTAGCAAATGAATGCACGTGAGGTGTTGTCAGGTGATAATTAGCCAGTTCGTGGTGTATAACACTATCACTTACCTTATATTTTTTTGGTATATATTATTTTGTATAAGTATAGGGCATAGGGCTTATTTCAATGGATGAAATCTGTGGAAAAATCCAGGGGAAATTTGCGTAGTGCAGTGCGGCGTGGGAGGTGAGAGGACAGGGTAATGGAAGGGAGGTAGGGAGGGGGGTCACGAAGGGGGTAAAATCGCTAAAATGTCAACAATGGATGGGAGTACAGATGAGATTTGGAGTGCTGACTAGTGTTGGACATTGGCAGTACTGATAGATGATACAAGCCACTGCTTGAGAGCCCGGGATAATTCAAAATAACACAAAATCACAAAAGTGACGCCCCACGGTATGATCCATTGTGGCCGAGCGTCACAAAAGTGACTCCCCGCGGTTAAGGGGTTAAGGGATTAAGGTGTTTGGTTAGAAATGGTAAGAGAACAGTTTGGATATTAAATTTATTTCAGACTTGATCGAGAGCGTATGAGATGTCCAGTGCAATGGCATAGCTTTCACCAAAGTCCCGAAAGAAGGATGGCCAGGAATCTGAAAGGTACGTGAGAAGATCGCCATTGAAGCATCCCTGGCGGAACCCATACTGATGATCAGAAGGAATGATTGATAGGAAAGATGCTTAAATTTTTAAATTTAATGTCAGCCATGAGGAAGTCAGAGGAGGTAAATGATGGACGAAAAGCAACAGAATCGTCTAAGGCGAAATTGGAGGAGAAAATCTGAGAAAAGAGTTCAGGTTTATCAGCAGAGGAAATAGCTACAGAGCCATCAGATTGGAAAAGAGGATGGAAGGATGATGAGGTAATGTTCTTAGCGATTTTTTTGGCAGGGTGCCAGAATGAGTGGGAAAAATTTGAGTTGGAGAGGTCAGAGCATTTAGTACAAATAAAATTATTATTACCAGAGTGAAAAACAGCTTTACCACGATTCCAGGCAGAGACATAAAAGGAATGAGATTCAGGAATGGGCTGGCTCCAGCACTTTTTGTAGGCCTTCTCCTAGTTGTGGACAGCATTAGAACAAGCGTGATTAAAGATTTTTTGCATTAGTCAAAGGATATGAGAAACGAATGCATGTTTCCATGCCCGAAAGAACAACCCCAGTATTGAGGAAGGGCATTAGATAGGTCTCGGCCATGGGAGAAAAAATCATTCCAGGGAAACTCAAAGAAATATTGCCTGAGGGCCTCCCAATCAGCACCTCCAAAGTGATACAACCGACGTTTCTTTGGGGGGTTCACAAGCCTTACTGGAGCAATAGGACAGGTTAAGATGATGAGGTTGCGTTCGAAGGAGCCCAATGCAGAGGAAAGATTAGCAGTTTAAGCAGAAGGATTAGTTGTAAGGAAGAGGTCAAGCATGTTGGAACTCTATCCAAGGTGGTCGTGGACATGGGTAGCGTGCTGTAAAAGCTGCTCCAGGCCATCAAGGATGGGAAAGATGTAGGCTTGTTCACCAGGTGGATCAGTGAAAGGAAAGGAGAGCCAAAGGTGGTAGTGAATACTGAAATCTTTTAAAATGGAGATTTCAGAGAAAGGAAAAATGGATGGGTTGTGTGTTCCATGTTAGAAGTAAGATAATCTAAGAAGTATTCATTGTCAGTAGAATTAGGCAATAAGTAAACAGCATAGATATATTTAGTCAGAGAATCACAGGAAATCCTAAGCCAGAGTAAACAGAATTCAAAAGATTGAAGTTCAGGAACACAAAAACAAGATAAGTCGTTGCATACATATATACAACAGCCACCTTTGGTTTTGAAACGAGTATAGAGAAAATAAGATATAGAGAAGGGTTTGCTATCAGTCAGCTCAGATAGTTGAGTCTCAGTTAGGAGGAGGAGAGGTGGTGCTCAGCAGGGAGAAAGTTAGAGGAAAGGCCGCGAATGTTGAAGAAATGAAGAAGTGAGTCAGACAGTGATTTCAGGCATCTTGCTGGCTCGTCACCAGGAGATGGGCTGATGGTGATGGTCTAGGGACTCCAGTAAATGTCTTTTTTTTTGGGGGGGGGGGATAAAATTTTGAATGGGAAGTGAAATGTTCATTGTGCATGTAGTTTGGTGTTGACAGTTAGAGGAACTTGCATTAGAGAGCATGCTGGCCTACTCTCTGTGTTACTGGAAGACTGAAAAGTTCAGCAAAGAGGGGATGGTCATGAAATAGTCCCATGGTTGATGAAATGGGAGCTCTAGCTCTCCCTGTCATCAGCTTTCCATACACCTTGGGAATACCGCCCTGCTCTACTGGTGCAGCAGTCAACTCCCTAACTTGCTGTAATTGGTAGTAACTTGTTGCTGGTATGGATGGCGTGAGGTGGTGCTGGGGCGGGGGGAGGGAGCAAGTTGCGGTCACGAGGGTGGTTCAGGTATCATAAAGACTTTGTAGTTACTTGTAGAGAAGTATATTTTAGACTTGTGGTCGAGCGGCTTTTATATCTTGTAGTAGTTTCCCCACCAGATGTCATGTAGTGACGGGAGAGGTAAAGAATAGTATGGGACTATTTTTATTTGTCTTGGAAATATTAAACAGGTATAATAGTATAAGTCCTGGGTAGCTACCTCCCTGTCTCGCTATCTCTCTCTCTCTCTCTCTCTGTTCTAAGGCTAATCTCCGTCTCGACCTCTCTCTAGGGTCGCTTGTCTCCTTCTGTCTAGCCTGTTCGGTGGCTAATCTAGGTCTGAGCTCTCTTTCCTAAATTCTGGTATAGCAGGGGTGTGTCACATGTGTTCCTCGTGGGTGGACTAGATCTTTCTCACGAGAGGACTGCTGACAGCTAACTGCATCATCTCCTTACTGGCCGCTGTCGTCAGCTTTCCTCCGTGTAAGCATGTTTAGCGCTGCTCGCTTCTCGCAAACACAACACCTTCTCATCATTTGACTTCCTGCTTCTATCTGTCTCTATCTATCTATTTATCTATCTATCTAGTATGATTTGCAATTATAATATGGAGACCTACCACATTGCTCAGCCGCGCAAAAATGGCGTACCATCGACATTTAATAGTTATAATATATTAATACATACTACATACACATTATAATGAACTTATAAGCTAATTAAGTGAAATACATAATATTGTAACATAATTGTATGAATATTGTATACATATATTATTCATAGTAAATAGTGATTATTCAGTAATATTACATTTTAAATAAGCTGAATACATATTGGAATAAATGCAATGATTGTTGTATAACACTTTGTAAGACATGCATGTACAACAGACGTACGCATATAATTGTGCAATGGTAATACTGCTAGGTTATACATTACATATTTGAGTTATCACTTTAGTAATGTCTAATATTTCACCTAACTTGTATGATGATACTGGTAATATAGAATTGTGCTATAATTGTATGACTTATAATATTGTACTAACATTGTGGTACTACATAATTGTAACATTTTATGAATTGTTACCAAATATTGTGTTAATGCATAATTGTGTTGGCCTTATAATTGTAGTTACATAAAAGTTACATCTTGTTAATGCAACTGTTTTGTCGTTACATAATTGTTACATATCGTTTGTAGGTACATAATTGTTGTTAAAGTTACATAAAAGTTACATCTTGTTAATGCAACTGTTACATAATTGGCAAAGTGTAACATAATGCAATCGTTTGTCGTTACATAATTGTTACATATCGTTTGTAGGTACATAATTGTAGTTAAAGTTACATAAAAGTTACATCTTGTTAATGCAACTGTTACATAATTGGCAAAGTGTAACATAATGCAATCGTTTGTCGTTACATAATTGTTACATATCGTTTGTAGGTACATAATTGTAGTTAGTGTAACATAATGCAATCGTTTGTCGTTACATAATTGTTACATATCGTTTGCAGGTACATAATTGTAATCAAAGTTACATAATTATAATATGGAGTAACATAATTGTAATAACTGCAGTCCTAACATATGCTGCGGTCGATGATAGTGATGATGTGTCATGCCACTTGTTTGTGGAGACACAATTTGCTTTTTTGTTTGTAGTTTATGTGGTATTTGTTTTTCTTTGCTTGTGTACACTTTTTTCCATGTTGTTCATGGTTGCATAATTGCTGACTAATTTCCTTGAGATACTTTTTTAAAGTTTAGTTTATATTGCACAGATATTACTGAAAATGATATTATATAGTCCCATATTTTGTTATTTTATATAAAAAATATATACACTATATACAGTATTAACTATACACACTGACTTGTTGTTCACCTGTACCTATCGTGGGTAATATGTGTGTCAGCACTGTGTGGAAATCATTGTCTTCACGATTGTGTTGAAGATGTTCACTCTTGCAAACGGCATTTGTGTTGGCCATTTTTTTTTTTTTCCTTGTAAGTTAATTTGTCTGTTTCCACTAGGTAGCTTTAATTAATAAATGTTAAATACAGTTCTTTTAATTGCTCACTGAGAAACTGTGATTGTATATTTTCTTTATTACTTTGTAGATATAATAATGTATAGTTGTATGTATGAAACACGTATTTTACGTAGGTATAAATGGTAACACTCGTTGGTAGTAAATAAATGTTATAATAAATGAATGAATATATACAGTGTAGAATATTTATTGTTGGTGCAAGTATTTAATGATTGAATTATGAAGATAATTGAAGTAAGTATGTGTATTTAAGCTGTAATTATACAACACGTTTTATATGTTTGTGCAGAAGCTTATTGTCTATCACTGTGTATTGTATAAATGAAGTAACTATGTAACTCACTAATTTTTTACCGTGGTGTGAGTGGTGGTGCAGGTGGTGTGTTGACTGACGTGGCGTCTGTTCAGCAAGCACGCATGATGACCTCAACTTCCCACACTGGTAGCTGTGGTGAGTGAATGAGTAGCGATGAGTAACTTGAGTGAAGACGAGTGAGTAGGATGAGTTGTAAATATGGAGTTGGTGTTTTGCTGCGTGTATTGACCTCTGGGTCAGCAGGCGGGAGGGAGTGGTGGTTATGAGTTGTGAGTCGTCTCTCACTCTTCGTTTGTTTGTTTGTTTGTTTGTTTTTTTCTTTCTTGATGTATTCTTGGTCCTTTTTTTTCTTGTGATTTACTCGTTGTAGGATGAAGACTGCCGCTTCTTGTAGGTGCGTGTAGAAGATTATACAGACGACGTAGAGTTGTTAATTGTAGTTGATTGTAGATGGCTGTAGTTGATTGTAGATGGCTGTAGACTTTGTAGACTATTTGCACTGTAGGCTGTATTTTGTAGGATTCAATGTAGAACTGAAGCTAATCTTGTAGTCTAGGTTGCTTTTGTAGGAATTTGCTTTTAATTCGGAGACGATGACCGCAGATTTGCTGGTTTGTCGTTAAGCTACTTGCAAGGCGTCGAGTGATCTCTTGACCTCTGCATCAGCGTAATGATCTGGGAGACGGAGGGGGCAGGAGCTGATATTGTTGGTTCTTTTCAATCTTGATATTTTGTAGGAATTTAATGTTGATTCGTAGACGAGGTTCGTATACGTTCGCTGCTACCAAATGTCATAAGACTTTGTATCATAAAGCAGCGACTTTGTATTTGCTTGTAGAGGCGTATATTTTAGACTTGTGGTCGAGCGGCTTTTATATCTTGTAGTAGTTTCCCCACCAGATGTCATGTAGTGACGGGAGAGGTAAAGAATAGTATGGGACTATTTTTATTTGTCTTGGAAATATTAAACAGGTATAAGAGATAAGTCCCGGGTAGCTACCTTCCTGTCTCGCTATCTCTCTCTCTTTCTGTTCTAAGGCTAATCTCCGTCTCGACCTCTCTCTAGGGTCGCTTGTCTCCTTCTGTCTAGCCTGTTCGGTGGCTAATCTCCGTCTGAGCTCTCTTTCCTAAATTCTGGTATAGCAGGGGTGTGTCACATGTGTTCCTCGTGGGTGGACTAGATCTTTCTCACGAGAGGACTGCTGACAGCTAACTGCATCATCTCCTTACTGGCCGCTGTCGTCAGCTTTCCTCCGTGTAAGCATGTTTAGCGCTGCTCGCTTCTCGCAAACACAACACCTTCTCATCATTTGACTTCCTGCTTCTATCTGTCTCTCTATCTATCTATTTATCTATCTATCTAGTATGATTTGCAATTATAATATGGAGACCTACCACACAGGAGCTTGAGTCCTAACTGGTGGCAGTATGCTTGATGGGTGTCAGAGATGCTGTAAAGCTTAGGGTTTGGTATGCTGTGGCATAGTTGACAAATACTGAGCGAAGAATTATCTTTGCAACATGCCTTTGGACAGACTTTAAACTTTGCTTCTATGTTGCAGTGAGACATGGTGACCATGCTGGTGAGGCATACTTCAATTATGAAAGTATGAAAGAATAGTAGGTGTTGCAGATATCCACCATGGGAAGACCAAAAGACTTGACTTTTGGCAAAATTCAGCAAAAGGGGGATTGCCAGGAACTTGCTTAAAAGAGAAGGACTGAAGGATGGAAATTGTGTATTGTCCCCAGCGTAGTTTTCTGTTCAAAATGATGCCAAAAAGCTTTATAGTCGGGACTAGCTCAAGGGTGTGGTCGTCCAGATTTGGGGAGGAGGGTGGGGTGGGAGTAGTGGCCAGGTCAAACTACATGAAGACAGTCTTGTGGTAGATGATGGTGACATCATTTTGTTGTGTCCATTCCAGGAGATTAAGATTTTGTTGCAAAGTGAGATAGTCTGAGTTGGGGTTGGTGTTATTGACTTATTTGGTGATGGTAGAGTCATCAACACATTTCCATCGAAGGTTGGCGTCAGTGAGGCCATCATTGACTGGGAGAAGGAAACACAGCAGTTCCATCCTGGTCCCCTGTGGCACACTGCAGGTGAGGGACCGGAAGCTGGAAGTAACCCCCCTTGTAACGAACAGCTTGTTCTCTGCCACTCAAAAAGTCGGCAAGCCAGGGAATGAGACCCACTCTGACACCAATTTTCATTGCATTTTTTACTACTGTGGTGTGGTTCACGAGGTCGAATGCCTTTGTGAAGTCAATGAAAGTGGCTGCAATGGAAGTTTTTCTCTTTTCTGAGCTGGTATAAATAAAGTCTAGCTGACTGATGACGCAGTGGGTGGCGGAAGATGTCCTCACGTTACCAAATTTTGTGTACCTGTGTTTGGTGTTATGTCTTCATAAATCCATTCAGCAACAAAGCTCTCGCAAAGTAGACTGGGTAAAAAGGTGATGGAGATGGCGCAGAGGTCATTGAAAGTGGGTGGGTTTGGTAACTTTGGGTATGGCTGTAACATAGGATTTCTTCCAAGTGGATGGTGATTTTGATTGTTTAATGGAAACATTAACGATGAAGTATAATGGTGTAGAGAATTCTGGCGCAGACTAATTAAATAGTTCCAGTGGTAGATCCAGAGTTGTGACTGATCCTTTGTTGTGGTAAGTCAGCAACTTTCTGTAAACATCGAGTTCATCGACGAAAGGAGGAGGTACAGGAACTGGAAGGTAGGCGGGGAGAAGGGTGGGGTCCAGTCTGGGAAGGCACTGGCAGATAAAAAGCAAAATGGGTGTTAACAGCTTCAGCTACTTCTGGGATGGTTAAAATGTTGGTACAGGGAAACGAACATGAACGATTGTATAGGCCACAAATCCCATTGTCTTTTCCACACCGGTGGTTTACATTAGTGTTTCTAAGTGCTTCTGTCTTGCTGAGTTAGAATCTTTTCTTTGTCAGTCTAATTTCGCGTATCACTGCACTGCGATGGAGTACTAGACTGTTGTTCTGATATGCTTGGTTAAATTGGGGCATGAAGAGTTTGATGCATGGCGTGATCCAGGGAACATCACTGGTGTGGACCATAAGGGTCATCTCCGGGAAGAAGTGGTGGTAGGCAGTGGTAGGGGATGAATGATAATTTTGCCACTTCAGGTCAACATCGTTAACTATCGTAACTTCTGTCCAAGGATAATGAGTAATCCATTCTCCAAACAGCTGGATGGAAGACTGGCGTAGTGCTCTGTAGGTTCGTGTTACGTTTTTTTTGCACCTGGAATGCTGTAGGGCATGGAGCCCAGAATATGGATGCATGCTTGCTGCGTCCAAATGGTGACATGGGCTGTGGTGGGAGGTACCAATCTGCAACGTCCCTAAGAGTTATGTTAAGCATGTTATCCTCATATGTGTAAAAATGAATGACCTCTGTAAGATGAAGCTGAGCCTGGAGATCTGAGGTGTCTAATAAATTGAAGTTTCCACAAACAAGAAGCGGTGCCAAGGCACATAGCACAAGGTCATAGCCCATCATCCCGGTAATTTTAGTCAAAATGCACCTGTAGTTTTCAGGTAAAGTTGTTAACAGACAGACAGACAGCCAACAGACAGACAAACAGAGTGAAAACAATTCCCGTCCCCGAGCCCCTCCGGGAAGGGGACTGGTAATGATGAGTTTTGAGGAGGGGTACCTAACTTTAAGTTGGTCTGTAGTGTCAATCAGGTGGTAGATCCTTGGTAGGAGCTCGAGGTGGGTGATATACCACGTAGCATATAATTGAGGTGACATGGCGAGGGTGGTGTGGCAAGGAAACACGTACCCACAAAACTTCCAATTCAGCTGGAACTGTAATATTCAGAGGGGATAAGCGCAGCTCAGTGTTGCAAAACAACACCACGCCTCCCCTCTCCGTGTCGTGCATAGGTAATAAAATATATCATAGTTTTGGGTGTGTATGGTGTCCGGCAGAATTTGTCACGCCTTTGTGATGGCAACAATGCCAGGAATTGTGGTGGCAGTCACTGTAGTCAGTTCATCTAGTTTATTGTTTGAGGATGTTACATTCGAAAAGATTATTGAAGGAAAATTGATGAGGCACTTTTAAATGCTTCAATGGCTTAGAGGTGATTTTTTTTTCTTTCTATTTATTTTCTTTAAATTAGCTTGATACTACCCTGAACTTTGCTCCCTCATTTACACCTTTGGGCATGAAACAAATTCAGCATTTTAGTTTAGAAATACCATCACTTGCTATATATATTCTTTGTCTTTTAAGTACAAACAACTTGCGATGAGTATATGTAACGTGGGCCATACTGACACTATCGCTTGGGTTCAAACTGCCAGGTAAATTTTCAGAAAAACAAGGAAGTTCTAAAGTAGTTTGCCATTCATTTTGCAGACGCTTATAGTGTTAATCACATTGTCTTTCTAGCAGTTAAGCTGTAGTTTACACAGTTACACTGTTCAGTGATCACTTAAGCTCTTTTCTCTCTCTTTTTTTTCCTAATTCAAGTGTTCTGTATTCAGATACGTCATTGTTCGTTACTTAAAAATCAAGTAAACTATTCGACTATTTTTGTCAACTCATTAACTTTGTCAGAAATTATTTACACTCTTTTCTGACGGGTTTTAGTCTAACAACAACAAATATTAAATTGAAATACTAGAAGTCTCCTAGGAAATTATGGTATAATTAATACTCTAACTCACCAGTAATTATCTCCTTATATCCTGGCTAGTCCCCCCAGTTTGGTCAAATCATAAGGTTACTTAGCTAGACAGAGTTGGAATAACAGATGACAACAGGCATCGGTTCTTGGTCAGTTTGCCCGGGCCTTTCCAAGCGTCCTTGATGCTGCTTTTTACAACCTGCAACTTGAACGAGCTTTCGGAACAGAAAGAAAAATGGCGATTCTCTCTCACCTCATTGGATTCAGAGATGCCAAATATTATTTAATTACATTACTAAAATACATTGAATTACCTCACGATATTTACAAGGAAAATTCAACTGAACAAGTTAATCTTAGTTCTAAATAAAACTAAAGCCACATATTGACTTCATCTATGTCAAGATATGCTAGACCTTCTTCCTATTTCCCGTCAGGATACCACGTCATCTTATCATGCAGGCGCGGTAATCACAGTGAAAACCTCCTAGTATTTACACGTATTTACTATATAGTTGTTCACAAAGGGGAAAAGCAATAGCATTTACTTTATTAATGGTAAGAATTATTAAAGAGAACTAGAGCTAAAAATCTAGGTTGATAATCTGCTCTAATTAGTCATAAACGTTCCCTGGGATTTTCCTCTGCTTTCAACATGAACAACTATTTTTAAAAGGAAAGGTGAAGAGCGCTAATACAGTTAACACCGATACTCGCTCTGGGGGAAAATATTTTCCACAGTTTTGGGGCCGGGCTAAATTTGATACAATCTATCATGTATATAATGTGACCCCTAGCCAGAGATCCCTCCACAAATCTCGAGAACCCTGTGCTGTGACCATTCTAGGTTGCACATCTTGACCCAATTGTTCTCCACCATTCACAGTCTCCGGGGTAGCCACTGACTCAAGGGGCACCAATTTATAATAGACTATTATATCCCTTACATTTCATTTTTGCAAGTCTCAGCACCCCCTCTGAATCGAGATATGTGGAGATGACTTTAGCTAATGGCCACTGGGATCTTGGTTGGTCTGTTTTTACTAAAACCACGTCTTCTCCGTTTATAATTGATTTGTTGCTGGCAGCCTGAGCTCCATAAAACCTTGCTCTTAGGCTCAAAATATAGTCTTTGCCCCAATGTCTGTTACAGGCGTCCAATACTTTTTTTCAAACGCTGATCTCTCATGCAGATGTTGTCCTAATTCATTATTCTCTATCATGGGATCTATTATTTCCTCCTAGGTATCGACACAAGGCACCGGATGGAGCTTTCCGCGTACAGTATACAAATATCCATTGAATACAATGTCTACTCATGGGCCGCCCCGGGAGAAAACGCGCCCCCTCCTGGGTGATGACGTCACACTGTCCTCTCGTCTCCCGCGTCCCAGTCCATACCTTACATTGTTACACAGTAAAATTTTTCTTTTTTTCTATTATATCTTAACATGTGGTTGCATATTATGTCAGAAAAGAGGCAAATAAATAACATACTAATCTCTAGCCAAACTCTTCATTGGTTTTAGTCATACCCTGCTCATATCATTACAAGCTTTGGAACAGTGTTTAAGCATATGGACTAGAAAATTATCTCGTCATGCTTAAAAGTTCATTGATCATGAATCTCTCTCTCTCTCTCTCTCTCTCTCTCTCTCTCTCTCTCTCTCTCTCTCTCTCTCTCTCTCTCTCAACCAATCAGTCAGTTAGTGTATTTATACATCTATTTATTATCTTATGAGTTTACTCTTTTTTTTTTTTCAGTTGTTCTAGTTGAAATGATTTTTTTATTGAGTACTCTCATTCTAAAACAACATACTACAGAGAACAGAACAAAATAAACAATTACTTCATAAGGCAGAGAAACAAACTCCGCTAGATTCTGGACAGTGGCTTTTCCAGGTTGCAGGGCTTTAGCACCATGATGACAAATAACTTTTCCATTGTTTTTAAATTTTCGTGGAATTCAAAGCTAGGTTTAATCAACTTTTCATTTCCCCTGCTAATTGCACCAATTCGTGTGTTTTTCTTTGTTTGATGCCTTTGAACCGATATACTCATACTGAGGACATCTGTGAGCTAAGAATCCACCAAAATACGCTAGGCATCCATCTCCTGTTGCTGTTAAACATCGAGTTAGGTCACATCTTCTCGGAAAAAACAGTTCACTTGTGAGGTCAAAAAAAAGTGGAGGAAAAAAAATGATGTGAACATGTCAGCAAGATCATTTTCCAGCTTCAGTTATAAGCATGCTCCATTGTCTGAGGATGGGTAAGAAAATCTCCAGCGTGAAATGACCCTGTCTGCGTTGTGTTCTGCTTGTCAGATGAAAACATTGAAGCAGAGGCAGAGGGTATGGACAAGGAAAATATTTCAGACAACCTGGATTTAGAAGTTAAAGGACTAAAAGAAGTTATTGAGGAAGAGGGCCTAGCGTATTTTGGTGGATTCTTAGCTCACAGATGTCCTCAGTATGAGTATATCGGTTCAAAGGCATCAAACAAAGAAAAACACACGAATTGGTGCAATTAGCAGGGGAAATGAAAAGATGATGAAACCTAGCTTTGAATTCCACGAAAATTTAAAAACAATGGAAAAGTTATTTGTCATCATGGAGCTAAAGCCCTGCAACCTGGAAAAGCCACTGTCCAGAATCTAGCCAGTCAAACTGCGGAGTTTGTTTCTCTGCCTTATGAAGTAATTGTTTATTTTGTTCTGTTCTCTGTAGTATGTTGTTTTAGAATGAGAGTACTCAATAAAAAAATCATTTCAACTAGAACAACTGAAAAAAAAAAAGAGTAAACTCATAAAATAATAAATAGATGTATAAATACACTAACTGACTGATTGGTTGAGAGAGAGAGAGAGAGAGAGAGAGAGAGAGAGAGAGATTCATGATCAATGAACTTTTAAGCATGACGAGATAATTTTCTAGTCCATATGCTTAAACACTGTTCCAAAGCTTGTAATGATATGAGCAGGGTATGACTAAAACCAATGAAGAGTTTGGCTAGAGATTAGTATGTTATTTATTTGCCTCTTTTCTGACATAATATGCAACCACATGTTAAGATATGATAGGAAAAAAGAAAAATTTTACTGTGTAACAATGTAAGGTATGGACTGGGACGCGGGAGACGAGAGGACAGTGTGACGTCATCACCCAGGAGCGGGCGCGTTTTCTCCCGGGGCGGCCCATGAGTAGACATTGTATTCAATGGATACTGCAGTATACGAGCTGGTGTCAAGGCTTCAATTGATACACTAGTATCATCCAGATAGGTCCAGATATTTTGAAGGTCTGTTATAAATTCTAGCCTCAGTTTCAGTTATTACTGTTCTCAGCTCCATTCTAGTGATCTTAGTTCTGTGTAAGGTTTTCCTAAGGCAGTTCTTCACAATACCAATCATTCATTCAGTGAATCCATTTTGCCATTGAACTCTAGGATCTATGAACTGCCAGGTACAATTATGGATTCCCAGCGTCGACTAAACCTTTGGGTCATTCACCATGTTTAAAATTAGAGGTGATGCTCCAATGAAATTGGTTCGACTGTTGCTTATTAATCTATTAGGACAAGACCTTCTAGCTGCAAAACTTCTGAATGCATTTAGGAATGTCTCTGAACACACTGTAAATCCTCTTCCATTTCTAGATGGACTGCCCTTATGTTGGTGCAAGTAACAAACATATATACACCTTAGGGGGAGTTCCCTCACCCATAACAGTTACAGCCCCTGTGTAATCAACTCAAGTTATCTTGAAGGGCCGACTTACATTTACCCTATCCTTTGGTATAGCAGGTGGTCTTGGATAGTCATATGGACCTTGTTCATACCTCCTTCATATAATGTAACTCGACATATTTTTTTTACAACCTGTCTACTTTTAGGAATCCAGTACCTTTCTCGGACTCGGGCCAAAGTCTGTGGCACACCTCCATGAAGAGTTACTTCATGGGCTTCCGTAACAATTAATTGTACAAAATAATCAATCTTGGGTAACAATATAGGATTTCTAGTTTAGAGAGGTAAATCAGCCTTTACTATTCTGCTATGGCATCTAATTGGACCTTTTCCGTCTAAAAATAATCCTAAATTTCCTATCAACTTCTTATTGCTACTAGTGCCTTGGCATAAAAGGTCAAAAATATCTCCATTAAATTCATATTGCAACTTATTCACCCACTATTCCATGGGATGAAACTCATTAAACCCCGCTTTTTTATTTAAAAATTATAAAACTATTTTAGTGGTAAGGAGTTGTCTTAATGATGAAAATCCAATGATGTCTATCACATCTGGCTCAGGTACCACAGGATCCAGGTTCACAACATCAGCTCCACCAATATTATACTCTTTCTGTTCAGGCCATTCTTTAGTAAGTAACCATTAAGAACCCTTTAACCACAAATCATCTTTGATCAATCTCTTTACTGTCGAGCCTTTCGAGAGAAGATCAGCTGGGTTTTGATTGGAGGATACATGCATAAATTTAACTTTGGAAAACAGTTCTTTTATAGTCTTCACTCTGTTGCAAACGAAAAGAATTTTACTCTCTTCCTTTCCTATCCAGTAAAGATAAGTCTCGCTGTCAGTCTATATATAAATATCCTCAAACTGGTATAATAAGTAGTGGTAAAATGCCTGGCCAATTTAGTTCCTGCTTCTATGGAAGCCAATTCCAGTTGACGTAGGGTAATTGTTGCAGCTTTAGCTTTAGACATAATATTCTTACAATTATCTCCTGTTGCACAATAAGATACTGTTCCAAATGCCTTTTGAGAGGCATCACAAAATATATGCAAATGTGACTTTTCATTATTGTATATCTGCCTGAGAATATGTATGGTTGGTGATCTTAAATTCCTTTCTAATCTGTTCCCACTGTTCAACATGTCTCACCTAATTCAGTGTCCCAATCCAACTTTTCTCACTAAGCGTCTTGCACTAAACATTTGCCCCTAATAACTATAGGACTGACCAATCCTTATGGGTCAAATAACAAGGAGACATGACTTAACAAGGACCTCTTGGTGAGAATGACATAAAATAACTTAATTAGTTCCAGACTTATTTCATCAGCCCTTGAGTCCCAGTAAAGACCCAACACATTTCGAGTTTTGGAAATGTCAGTATTTGGACAGTCCTCTTGTATTCTATTTCTTAAAAGTGGTGACTTTGTATTCCAGCTCTGTAAAGGCAAATTTGCCTTCTCACATCCGATCTGAAACAGTAAGTTTTCAAAGGACTATCCTCATTTTGAGGGTCTTTAGGTGAGAGGAATTCTGAAAATTTCCTATCCTCTTCTCTCATTCCTACTCTGAGAAAAGCCGTACTAATGTCTGCTGTATAAACATAAGGTTTCCTGTTAAGGTATTCCCTAACTTCTCTGTTAGTGTAGGTCCATAGTATAGGCAATCGTTCAAGCTAGCTGATCCTTTAGACGCTTTACTACTACAATTAAAAACTATCTTTATGCGAGTTGTTACTTGAATCCTTGCTTACAGCATGATGTGGTAAATAATGTCCATCGTTATGGATAACAGGGAATTCTATCTCTTCTATTAATTTGTTCTTCAATTGATCTTTTTAATATTATCATATACCATTAGACGATCTGATTTGTTTCAACTTTCTTGAAGAGAATTTAACTGAGCCTTAGCTGCTTGCTAATTTATTGGCAACCCAGAATGGCTTAGTTTCCATGGTAATCAAACCTAATACTGTCCATCTTTAACTTCCACAGAGCGATCATACTAATCCAAAGTCATTTAATCTTCAGAGTTTGGTTTTTCAGAGTGCATTCCTACACGATATTGTGTACAGGATCAATATTTTCATACGGCAATTCGTTAGTCTGAGTAGGCTCTAATTCTGCTCCTATTCTAGCTACCATCAATGACTGTGTTGGAGTAATAAAGGATTAGTCGTCCAATTTGGCTTCTCTTCTGGCGTGCTTTGGAAAAGGCAACTGACCCATAATAAGGCGACTCCCTGGAATCTTGAACAACTGTACTTTCTTCTTCTTGAAAGTCCTATGTAAGAATTTTCCACAGTAATCTGACTCGATGATCATTTTTATGGGGCCCACAGTATCAGATTTCACATTCTGTTTAGCCAGCCTTATCCTTGAGCTCTGTAGATGATCAAAGGCTTCCTTCAGTCCTTTCATATGTATATATATATATATATATATATATATATATATATATATATATATATATATATATATATATATATATATATATATATATATAATCCAGCACAGCTGGTGTAATACAGCATATATATCTGCCATGTGTTATTGAAGGTCTAACTAAATAGGCTTTGCCTATAATAAGTAACTTTAAATTTCTCCACAATATCTTCAGAAATGAAAGTTTTCTGCGCACCCGTATAAAAATGAGTACATGCTGATATACTTCAATTTCCTCTCATTACTTGCACATCTGCAACTGGAACTGCAGCTGGCATTGTTACCATAGTATTTGCTTTCGCAACCGACATATTGACACTTTCTGGTTTAAGAACCTCATACTTGATCATCTTTGGACACAAAGCATTGTGATTACTTCTCTTTTGCAATGAAAACAAAGCTTTAGTTTGCTTTTACAGTCCGTGGAAGTGTGTACTGAATTCATGCAAATCATACAACACCCCAGTTTTTTCAGCATCATTATTCTAGATGCGTATCAGGGATGATGCTCACTACAAAACACACAAACCTTGCTGTCCTTTACCATGGAACGTTTTACCTCCTGATTTTCACAGCTTGTCCATTTCATGTCTTTAATACTTTCTTCTCATATTTCAAGGAGCTAAGAAAAGTGCCAACCTCTTCTTTATTTACAGGCTTAATAGTCCCTGACTTAGGTTTCACACCCAGTTGGTTAGTGGTTCTTTTCCTTAATTCAGCCTTCTGTTTACTTTCAGCAGGCTTTACTGTTCCTTGTAAATGTTTACAAAGTTGCATTACGCCCTCCTCAATTTCCTCACAGGAGAAGTGATCCTTCTGGTACCTACCATACAATGCATCCTTGGTTCTAGGTAGCAGCTTTAAGGATACAATTCTAAAAAGTACCCAATATTCTGTTTTTACATCTTCATAAGTACTAAAGCGTTTAAATTACAACTCACTGCAGTCCGAAATTTTTACATGGAATCAAAATCGTGTGTAGGTATGAGTAATTCAATTAGAGTCTTAAGTAACTGGGTAATGACCTGCTACCTACTTCCATAATTCTAAGGATAGTCAAAGCCGCCTCATAACTATTTTCATCAAAAGAAAATTCCCTTATCAATTTCTAAGGCGTGCTCTAGACCTGTCGTAACAGATAGGAGAGTTTACCTACATTGGAGAGGTCTGTTCTGTCATGGACTAAGTATTTAAACTGGCCCAAAAGGATCTCTGATTTTCCTCCCCATCAAACCCTGGGAGTGTAATTTTTGGTAGTGCAGCATTACTCAGCATTTCCACAACTCGAGTTTCTGCGGTGGTATTAGCTAATTTGTCCTCATACAGCTTCACGATTGTTACATATTCCTTTAAGTTACTTTCATATTTGGTAGTCTCTGATTCCAACAGATCTTTATTATTTTCTTCCAATGTACTTTCATCAAAAATAGTGTAGCTTTCTTCATATTTTGTCCATCTGTCTTTTAATATGTTCAAAAGACTACTTAATTTCTCCCTTGACAGAGGTATTTCCTCTAATACTTTCTTACAGCCATTTATAGCTCTTGTTACCCATCCTGCCTTACGACTTGTTAACTTCTTTAACAAGGAAATCAACAATTTGGGTGATTTCTTAGTTACACTTTAAATTCCTATAATTGCATTTTAAATTTTGAAGATTGTAGGAAAAGGTTTTTCCATTTGAACCTATTTCCCTAAGGTGACCAGAGTCCAGCTTTTAGGTGGGACAGTCCCGCTTTTTGGATGTCCGTCCCACTTTTTAAATTGTGATTAGAATGTCCCGCTTTTTGAGCAAAGTATCTTAATTCTCCCGCTTTTAGAAACTTACTATTGCATAAAATATAACATGACCTTCTTTTATGACATTAGGATGAATTAGCAAAATCATGCATAATCCTAACCAAATGAAATACCGAGTTATTAATATAAAATCTTTAATGCTCACTAGCTGGTAACTTTGGTCGACCTATTCACTGTACCGTACGGTATGTTCGGAGTTCGTAGGAGACGTTAGTGTTTGATTAGCAGCCTCAGTTTGAGGTGTAGCGCAGCAGCGGTCGCTGTCGCATTAGGCAATATCTATCTGTCTGTATATCTATCTATCTATATATCTATCTCTACCTATCTGTCTATATCTATCTATCTACCTCTATCTATCTATATACATATAGACACACACACACACACACACACACACACACACACACACACACACGCACGCGCGCGCGTCCCGCATTTAGCTCCAATAAATCTGGTCACCTTATATTTCCCTGGGTTGTTGAACCGAGTGGGTTATGCCTTTGTCCCCACAATCACATCTCTAAATAAACGAAATTGCCCTGAACTCAGAACCAGTTGGTATTTTAATATAACACTGGACCACACATAGCCTGTACAAAGTAAAGGTCTCCCTTCTTTTGTTCCATATAGTTTCTAAATTTTGCCAGGACCGCCTCTCCGTCCTGGTGATTCCAGTATATAGGCTATACCATCGGCCTTTACGGTTGCCTGGAAGGGTTTAGCATTAAAGTGGATAAAATCCCTTCCTTTACATATCCTCTGCAACTTCCTATTTACGGCCCTACTAACTAATTTATATGTGCCGTAACAAACTGGTTCACCATATGGCAGGTTTCTAAGCTTAAGGAGGGTTATGTTTATCGAGGATTTACGTGAACCTTCAATTGCTCCTACCACGGCCAAAATATTTTCAACAATTTCATTGACTTCCACCTCTTCATAAATGTCATTACCTCCCAGGAAAATTATAATAAGATTGTGATCCCAGTCCAACACGGCATTTAACCGCTCATCATCAGAAAAAGAACTTGCCTTTCTGCCAGAAACCCTGTAAATGCGTATTTCCATGTGCGGTACCTCTACAGAATGTGGAAGTAGGCTGTGTCTCAAAACCCGACTTTGAACTCATTTAACTCCTCACAGGGGCACCAAAGTGTCAGAATTTTTTTCACTTTTTTCTGACAAGTGTTAGTCTAACAACAACAAATATTAAATTTAAATACTAGAAGTCTCATAGGAGATTAGGATACAATTAATACTCTAACTCACCAGAAATTATCTCCTTTTATCCTGGTTAGTCCCCCAATTTGGTCAGATCTTAAAGGTTACCCAACTAGAGTCTGAATAACAGATAATGACAGGCTCAGTTTGCCTGGGCCTTTCCAAGTGTACTTGGTGCTACTTTTTATAACGTGCAACTTGAACGAGTTTTAGGAACAGAAAGAAAAATGACAATTCTCTCTCACATCATACGATTCAAAGATGCCAAATATTATTTGACTACAATTACTTACATGCGGTGAATTACCTCATGAAATTTACAAGGAAAAATCCAACTTACTTTGTTAATATTAGTTTTAACCCCCCCCCCGAGCCAGCAATGTACATGTACGTCAGCCCCTATTTGAGTGGACAGTGCCTGCGACATATATGTACTTCGGCGATTTGATATTGTTACGTCCACATCCCCACACTGCCACAGGCTCCATCAGCAGTAGTACAGTACAGGAAGGACGTTGCCCAGTGAGTTGTTGTTCTTATGGTCAGCCTTTAGGTGTGCAGTACACAAGATCAGCTGAGGCGAAAATAAACACTGGCTCCTTAACCCCTTAACCACGGGGCATCACTTTCGTGATGCTTGGGAGCAAGGGATCATAACGAGGGGTGTCGCTTTTGTGATTCTGCGTTATTTTGAATTCACCCGGGCTTCCAAGTGGGGGCTTGTATCATCTATCAGTACTGCCAATGTCCAACACTAGTCAGCACTCCTAATCTCATCTGTACTCCCATCCATTGTTGACAATTTAGCCATTTCTCCCTGTTCTTGACTCCCCTCCCTACCCCCCCTCCATTACCCTATCCTCTCGCCTGCCCTACTTGAAAATCATAGAGTAGTGTTTATAGTGTTAATATCTGGCTGTGGTAATCATATTACGGGTTGTCGGGAAGTATAAAGTGGAGACTTCGTTACCCAACTTCAGAGGTCTCCACAAGTCCTACGGTAACTGACGAAGGCTCAACAAACATTCCAGGAGAAAGCTGAAGGTATGTGCCATAAGCATATGTAATTTTAATATTCTAGGACTAATAACTGATTTTTGGCAAATATTTTTTTAGAGTCTGTCGGAGCACGAATAACCCCGCGGCACACGCAAAACATCGGTAAACATGCCCTCGGTGTAGGGGTTAAAGTTCCCTGTCTTTATTATCCAAATAATTCCACTTAATGCTTTTCAACTTCACTGTTCTCACAAGCACTGGAGCTATACACACTTTATAGATTGCAGTTACACTTAATGTTTAACAACACTTCACAGTTAGTACACTTAATGCTTGCTAACACTTCCCTTATTACACAAGTACTGAAAATAATCTTCACTGACAGTAATTACACTTAATACACTTTACTGTCTTCTCATGTTCCAATGATATACAAACTTCAATAACCCGTCACTGTTTACCACTGTTTTCACAAGTACCAAAAATATACAACCTTCACTGACACTGCACCAAAACCAAAACTGACTGCACTTCACTCAAACTGACTTGAAACCCGACTAAGAACTCCAAACCTACTTGACGCCTCACTAAACTTGTAATAATCTTTACCCTATCCTTATATAAGCTTGCATTACTCTCGAAACTTCTACTTCTCCAACATTCTAGGACATACTGTCTTGCATCAGCCCCTAGCAACAACAGTTACCAACTATGAGACATCAAAACATTCTAGAGTTATCTTACATTATATAACACTTTAAATCATTAACCATACGAACTTAAATTACATAATTTAACAAGCAATCATTTAAATAAAACATTATAGAGAAAAGGAGCATAAAAATGAATGCATAACTTATGAAATAACTATGCTTACAAACACTAGGCAAACTGGCAACTCTGACGACTCGTACCGAAACTTACGGTACCAGAAGCGTCTCGAAAGATCTCGGCTGCCTAACTGGCAAATCTCCCTTCATAACACTACCCCCTCTCTAGTTCTTTGACGTCCCAACAAAACTGCATAATATACACAAACATAAACATAAACCCTAATTTTAATGAAACATCTAACTATACACAAAATAATCTTTCAACTTATCAGGTCTTCTTCTATGCCGCTTCCGACGAGGTCCTTGTTCCTCCACATAGTCCACTCCTCCACGACGGTCTTGGTCGTCTTCTTGACACAGCACACATCACAGTTCCGGCACCACTCTTCAACATCCTGATGCATACCAGTCCAGTAGAACTTGTGTTGCAGCCAGCTTCCCAGGTGCCCACTAGTGATCTGGTTATGGGACTTATCCAAGATCTCAGACTTCACCTTCTTCGGAACCACCAGTTGCCAACACTCGCTGAGGCCATTGGGTGTCTCCCACTGACGGTCCAGTAGTCCGTTGCAACGAAGGTTCCACTGACTCCAGCAGCTCCTGGTCACAGGGCCCAACCTGGAAACTCCTCCCCATGATGGTCGCACTGCACTCCGCTGCAGCCACTCCAGTACCGGTTGCAAATATGTACCCTCCATCTGCATCCTCTCCAGGTTTTCTCCATTCGATGCTGGTCCTGTCACTACAGTACAGCTGCATTTCTTCCTATGATTTCCATTCCTACTACACTGCATGTCGTCTGTTCTTCTGTCTTCTCGTGCACTATTCATCAAGGTTCTTTTGCATTTCTTCAGTGGTGGGTCTTCTGCACCCTTCCTCTTATCATCCCAACCATTCTGATCCGCAAGTAACTCAAACTGTGCACGGTAAGCTTCCCAAGATACACTACCATCACTTTCTTGAGGTTTCTTCTTAACTGGATCCCCATTATAGCCATGCACTTCACTGGTTTGGGGCCTAATAACTGAGGCATCATAATTAAGTCCAGGACTTACAACTTCTGCATGCTGATTATTCAGCCCTGTAATGCCATCTTCAGATGCCCAGGATCCGTCAAGATTCACCATACACCGTCCATTCCCTTCACACGCTCCCCGCACACTAACCTGAGGCTCAGCAGTGCAAAATTTCTCCACAGCCTCAATTTTCTCACTAATTATCTTCTCATGATTGACTACATGCTTCAACTGGTTATCTACATGCTCTCTGCACTCCATCACTATTTCCTCACTAACTGACTTCAACTGGTCGTCTACATGCTGTCTGCACTCCGCCACTATTCCCTCACTAATCTTCAGCTGGTTGTCCACATGCTGTCTGCACTCCGTCACTATTTCCTCATTAACTGTCTTCAACTGTTCATCTACATGCTGTTTACACTCTGTCACATTATTACTTACCTCATACTTCTGCTGCTCTAGCTCTGCATCTGCTTCCTCCTTAAGCTGTTGCTGTTCCTCCTTGATTTCCCTCATGAAAGCATCTAGCTGTCCTTGCATCCACGGTTGTAATTCCCTCTGTTGCTCCTCTGATGCCTCTTGAAGTTCCTCATATCGTTCTTTTTGTTCTTCACATTGTGCCTCTAGTTGTTCCCTCTGTGCCTTCACTAGTAGAGCTCATGCCTCTATTAGTTCTTTGAGTTCTTTCTCTCCTTCAATCATTGCCAGCATTTGGACACTCTATGTTTCCAATTGCTTCATGATTGCAACCAATGTCACATTGTCTTCCTGTCCTGCTCGGCCTCTTGTCTGGACACCTTCTTGCTCCGTGTCGAAGATTAGACTCACTGCAGCCCTGAAATAATAATCCTCACTCCTGACACCAGTGTTACGTCCCCGTCCCCACACTGTCACAGGCTCCATCAGCAGTAGTACAGTACAGGAAGGACGTTGCCCAGTGAGTTGTTGTTCTTATGGTCAGCCTTTAGGTGTGCAGTACACAAGATCAGCTGAGGCGAAAATAAACACTGGCTCCTTAAAGTTCACTGTCTTTATTTTCCAAATAATTCCACTTAATGCTTTTCAACTTCACTGTTCTCACAAGCACTGGAGCTATACACACTTTACAGATTGTAGTTACACTTAATGTTTAACAACACTTCACAGTTAGTACACTTAATGCTTGCTAACACTTCACTTATTACACAAGTACTGAAAATAATCTTCACTGACAGTAATTACACTTAATACACTTCACTGTCTTCTCAAGTTCCAATGATATACAAACTTCAATAACCCGTCACTGTTTGCCACTATTTTCACAAGTACCAAAAATATACAACCTTCACTGACACTGCACCAAAGCCAAAACTGACTGCACTTCACTCAAACTGACTTGAAACCCGACTAAGAACTCCAAACCTACTTGACGCCTCACTAAACTTGTAATAATCTTTACCCTATCCTTATATAAGCTTGCATTACTCTCGAAACTACTACTTCTCCAACATTCTAGGACATACTGTCTTGCATCAGCCCCTAGCAACAACAGTTACCAACTATGAGACATCAAAACATTCTAGAGTTGTCTTACATTACATAACACTTTAAATCATTAACCATACGAACTTAAATTACATAATTTAACAAGCAATCATTTAAATAAAACATTATAGAGAAAAGGAGCATAAAAATGAATGCATAACTTATGAAATAACTTTGCTTACAAACACTAGGCAAACTGGCAACTCTGACGACTCGTACCGAAACTTACGGTACCAGAAGCGTCTCGAAAGATCTCGGCTACCTAACTGGCAAATCTCCCTTCATAACACTACCCCCTCTCTAGTTCTTTGACGTCCCAACAAAACTGCACATATATACACAAACATAAACATAAACCCTAATTTTAATGAAACATCTAACTATACACAAAATAATCTTTCAACTTATCAGGTCTTCTTCTATGCCGCTTCCGACGAGGTCCTTGTTCCTCCACATAGTCCACTCCTCCACGACGGTCTTGGTCGTCTTCTTGACACAGCACACATCACAGTTCCGGCACCACTCTTCAACATCCTGATGCATACCAGTCCAGTAGAACTTGTGTTGCAGCCAGCTTCCCAAGTGCCCACTAGTGATCTGGTTATGGGACTTGTCCAAGATCTCAGACTTCACCTTCTTCGGAACCACCAGTTGCCAACACTCGCTGAGGCCACTGGGTGTCTCCCACTGACGGTCCAGTAGTCCGTTGCAACGAAGGTTCCACTGAATCCAGCAGCTCCTGGTCACAGGGCCCATCCTGGAAACTCCTCCCCATGATGGTCGCACTGCACTCCGCTGCAGCCACTCCAGCACCGGTTGCAAATCTGTACCCTCCATCTGCATCCTCTCCAAGTCTTCTCCGTTGACACTGGCCCTGTCACTACAGTACAGCTGCATTTCTTCCTATGATTCCCATTCCTACTACACTGCATGTCGTCTGTCCTTCTGTCTTCTCGTGCACTATTCATCAAGGTTCTTTTGCATTTCTTCAGTGGTGGGTCTTCTGCACCCTTCCTCTTATCATCCCAACCATTCTGATCCGCAAGTAACTCAAACTGTGCACGGTAAGCTTCCCAAGATACACTACCATCACTTTCTTGAGGTTTCTTCTTAACTGGATCCCCATTATAGCCATGCACTTCACTGGTTTGGGGCCTAATAACTGAGGCATCATAATTAAGTCCAGGACTTACAACTTCTGCATGCTGATTATTCAGCCCTGTAATGCCATCTTCAGATGCCCAGGATCCGTCAAGATTCACCATACACCGTCCATTCCCTTCACACGCTCCCCGCACACTAACCTGAGGCTCAGCAGTGCAAAATTTCTCCACAGCCTCAATTTTCTCACTAATTATCTTCTCATGATTGACTACATGCTTCAACTGGTTATCTACATGCTCTCTGCACTCCATCACTATTTCCTCACTAACTGACTTCAACTGGTCGTCTACATGCTGTCTGCACTCCGCCACTATTCCCTCACTAATCTTCAGCTGTTTGTCCACATGCTGTCTGCACTCTGTCACTATTCCCTCGCTAATCTTCAGCTGGTTTTCCATATGCTGTTTGCACTCCGTCACTATTTCCTCATTAACTGTCTTCAACTGTTCATCTACATGCTGTTTACAATGTCACATTATTGCTTACCTCATACTTCTGCTGCTCTAGCTCTGCATCTGCTTCCTCCTTAAGCTGTTGCTGTTCCTCCTTGATTTCCCTCATGAAAGCATCTAGCTGTCCTTGCATCCACGGTTGTAATTCCCTCTGTTGCTCCTCTGATGCCTCTTGAAGTTCCTCATATCGTTCTTTTTGTTCTTCACATTGTGCCTCTAGTTGTTCCCTCTGTGCCTTAACTAGTAGAGCTCATGCCTCTATTAGTTCTTTGAGTTCTTTCTCTCCTTCAATCATTGCCAGCATTTGGACACTCTATGTTTCCAATTGCTTCATGATTGCAACCAATGTCACATTGTCTTCCTGTCCTGCTCGGCCTCTTGTCTGGACACCTTCTTGCTCCGTGTCGAAGATTAGACTCACTGCAGCCCTGAAATAATAATCCTCACTCCTGACACCAGTGTTACGTCCCCGTCCCCACACTGTCACAGGCTCCATCAGCAGTAGTACAGTACAGGAAGGACGTTGCCCAGTGAGTTGTTGTTCTTATGGTCAGCCTTTAGGTGTGCAGTACACAAGATCAGCTGAGGCGAAAATAAACACTGGCTCCTTAAAGTTCACTGTCTTTATTTTCCAAATAATTCCACTTAATGCTTTTCAACTTCACTGTTCTCACAAGCACTGGAGCTATACACACTTTACAGATTGTAGTTACACTTAATGTTTAACAACACTTCACAGTTAGTACACTTAATGCTTGCTAACACTTCACTTATTACACAAGTACTGAAAATAATCTTCACTGACAGTAATTACACTTAATACACTTCACTGTCTTCTCAAGTTCCAATGATATACAAACTTCAATAACCCGTCACTGTTTGCCACTGTTTTCACAAGTACCAAAAATATACAACCTTCACTGACACTGCACCAAAGCCAAAACTGACTGCACTTCACTCAAACTGACTTGAAACCCGACTAAGAACTCCAAACCTACTTGACGCCTCACTAAACTTGTAATAATCTTTACCCTATCCTTATATAAGCTTGCATTACTCTCGAAACTACTACTTCTCCAACATTCTAGGACATACTGTCTTGCATCAGCCCCTAGCAACAACAGTTACCAACTATGAGACATCAAAACATTCTAGAGTTGTCTTACATTACATAACACTTTAAATCATTAACCATACGAACTTAAATTACATAATTTAACAAGCAATCATTTAAATAAAACATTATAGAGAAAAGGAGCATAAAAATGAATGCATAACTTATGAAATAACTTTGCTTACAAACACTAGGCAAACTGGCAACTCTGACGACTCGTACCGAAACTTACGGTACCAGAAGCGTCTCGAAAGATCTCGGCTACCTAACTGGCAAATCTCCCTTCATAACACTACCCCCTCTCTAGTTCTTTGACGTCCCAACAAAACTGCACATATATACACAAACATAAACATAAACCCTAATTTTAATGAAACATCTAACTATACACAAAATAATCTTTCAACTTATCAGGTCTTCTTCTATGCCGCTTCCGACGAGGTCCTTGTTCCTCCACATAGTCCACTCCTCCACGACGGTCTTGGTCGTCTTCTTGACACAGCACACATCACAGTTCCGGCACCACTCTTCAACATCCTGATGCATACCAGTCCAGTAGAACTTGTGTTGCAGCCAGCTTCCCAAGTGCCCACTAGTGATCTGGTTATGGGACTTGTCCAAGATCTCAGACTTCACCTTCTTCGGAACCACCAGTTGCCAACACTCGCTGAGGCCACTGGGTGTCTCCCACTGACGGTCCAGTAGTCCGTTGCAACGAAGGTTCCACTGAATCCAGCAGCTCCTGGTCACAGGGCCCATCCTGGAAACTCCTCCCCATGATGGTCGCACTGCACTCCGCTGCAGCCACTCCAGCACCGGTTGCAAATCTGTACCCTCCATCTGCATCCTCTCCAAGTCTTCTCCGTTGACACTGGCCCTGTCACTACAGTACAGCTGCATTTCTTCCTATGATTCCCATTCCTACTACACTGCATGTCGTCTGTCCTTCTGTCTTCTCGTGCACTATTCATCAAGGTTCTTTTGCATTTCTTCAGTGGTGGGTCTTCTGCACCCTTCCTCTTATCATCCCAACCATTCTGATCCGCAAGTAACTCAAACTGTGCACGGTAAGCTTCCCAAGATACACTACCATCACTTTCTTGAGGTTTCTTCTTAACTGGATCCCCATTATAGCCATGCACTTCACTGGTTTGGGGCCTAATAACTGAGGCATCATAATTAAGTCCAGGACTTACAACTTCTGCATGCTGATTATTCAGCCCTGTAATGCCATCTTCAGATGCCCAGGATCCGTCAAGATTCACCATACACCGTCCATTCCCTTCACACGCTCCCCGCACACTAACCTGAGGCTCAGCAGTGCAAAATTTCTCCACAGCCTCAATTTTCTCACTAATTATCTTCTCATGATTGACTACATGCTTCAACTGGTTATCTACATGCTCTCTGCACTCCATCACTATTTCCTCACTAACTGACTTCAACTGGTCGTCTACATGCTGTCTGCACTCCGCCACTATTCCCTCACTAATCTTCAGCTGTTTGTCCACATGCTGTCTGCACTCTGTCACTATTCCCTCGCTAATCTTCAGCTGGTTTTCCATATGCTGTTTGCACTCCGTCACTATTTCCTCATTAACTGTCTTCAACTGTTCATCTACATGCTGTTTACAATGTCACATTATTGCTTACCTCATACTTCTGCTGCTCTAGCTCTGCATCTGCTTCCTCCTTAAGCTGTTGCTGTTCCTCCTTGATTTCCCTCATGAAAGCATCTAGCTGTCCTTGCATCCACGGTTGTAATTCCCTCTGTTGCTCCTCTGATGCCTCTTGAAGTTCCTCATATCGTTCTTTTTGTTCTTCACATTGTGCCTCTAGTTGTTCCCTCTGTGCCTTAACTAGTAGAGCTCATGCCTCTATTAGTTCTTTGAGTTCTTTCTCTCCTTCAATCATTGCCAGCATTTGGACACTCTATGTTTCCAATTGCTTCATGATTGCAACCAATGTCACATTGTCTTCCTGTCCTGCTCGGCCTCTTGTCTGGACACCTTCTTGCTCCGTGTCGAAGATTAGACTCACTGCAGCCCTGAAATAATAATCCTCACTCCTGACACCAGTGTTACGTCCCCGTCCCCACACTGTCACAGGCTCCATCAGCAGTAGTACAGTACAGGAAGGACGTTGCCCAGTGAGTTGTTGTTCTTATGGTCAGCCTTTAGGTGTGCAGTACACAAGATCAGCTGAGGCGAAAATAAACACTGGCTCCTTAAAGTTCACTGTCTTTATTTTCCAAATAATTCCACTTAATGCTTTTCAACTTCACTGTTCTCACAAGCACTGGAGCTATACACACTTTACAGATTGTAGTTACACTTAATGTTTAACAACACTTCACAGTTAGTACACTTAATGCTTGCTAACACTTCACTTATTACACAAGTACTGAAAATAATCTTCACTGACAGTAATTACACTTAATACACTTCACTGTCTTCTCAAGTTCCAATGATATACAAACTTCAATAACCCGTCACTGTTTGCCACTGTTTTCACAAGTACCAAAAATATACAACCTTCACTGACACTGCACCAAAGCCAAAACTGACTGCACTTCACTCAAACTGACTTGAAACCCGACTAAGAACTCCAAACCTACTTGACGCCTCACTAAACTTGTAATAATCTTTACCCTATCCTTATATAAGCTTGCATTACTCTCGAAACTACTACTTCTCCAACATTCTAGGACATACTGTCTTGCATCAGCCCCTAGCAACAACAGTTACCAACTATGAGACATCAAAACATTCTAGAGTTGTCTTACATTACATAACACTTTAAATCATTAACCATACGAACTTAAATTACATAATTTAACAAGCAATCATTTAAATAAAACATTATAGAGAAAAGGAGCATAAAAATGAATGCATAACTTATGAAATAACTTTGCTTACAAACACTAGGCAAACTGGCAACTCTGACGACTCGTACCGAAACTTACGGTACCAGAAGCGTCTCGAAAGATCTCGGCTACCTAACTGGCAAATCTCCCTTCATAACACTACCCCCTCTCTAGTTCTTTGACGTCCCAACAAAACTGCACATATATACACAAACATAAACATAAACCCTAATTTTAATGAAACATCTAACTATACACAAAATAATCTTTCAACTTATCAGGTCTTCTTCTATGCCGCTTCCGACGAGGTCCTTGTTCCTCCACATAGTCCACTCCTCCACGACGGTCTTGGTCGTCTTCTTGACACAGCACACATCACAGTTCCGGCACCACTCTTCAACATCCTGATGCATACCAGTCCAGTAGAACTTGTGTTGCAGCCAGCTTCCCAAGTGCCCACTAGTGATCTGGTTATGGGACTTGTCCAAGATCTCAGACTTCACCTTCTTCGGAACCACCAGTTGCCAACACTCGCTGAGGCCACTGGGTGTCTCCCACTGACGGTCCAGTAGTCCGTTGCAACGAAGGTTCCACTGAATCCAGCAGCTCCTGGTCACAGGGCCCATCCTGGAAACTCCTCCCCATGATGGTCGCACTGCACTCCGCTGCAGCCACTCCAGCACCGGTTGCAAATCTGTACCCTCCATCTGCATCCTCTCCAAGTCTTCTCCGTTGACACTGGCCCTGTCACTACAGTACAGCTGCATTTCTTCCTATGATTCCCATTCCTACTACACTGCATGTCGTCTGTCCTTCTGTCTTCTCGTGCACTATTCATCAAGGTTCTTTTGCATTTCTTCAGTGGTGGGTCTTCTGCACCCTTCCTCTTATCATCCCAACCATTCTGATCCGCAAGTAACTCAAACTGTGCACGGTAAGCTTCCCAAGATACACTACCATCACTTTCTTGAGGTTTCTTCTTAACTGGATCCCCATTATAGCCATGCACTTCACTGGTTTGGGGCCTAATAACTGAGGCATCATAATTAAGTCCAGGACTTACAACTTCTGCATGCTGATTATTCAGCCCTGTAATGCCATCTTCAGATGCCCAGGATCCGTCAAGATTCACCATACACCGTCCATTCCCTTCACACGCTCCCCGCACACTAACCTGAGGCTCAGCAGTGCAAAATTTCTCCACAGCCTCAATTTTCTCACTAATTATCTTCTCATGATTGACTACATGCTTCAACTGGTTATCTACATGCTCTCTGCACTCCATCACTATTTCCTCACTAACTGACTTCAACTGGTCGTCTACATGCTGTCTGCACTCCGCCACTATTCCCTCACTAATCTTCAGCTGTTTGTCCACATGCTGTCTGCACTCTGTCACTATTCCCTCGCTAATCTTCAGCTGGTTTTCCATATGCTGTTTGCACTCCGTCACTATTTCCTCATTAACTGTCTTCAACTGTTCATCTACATGCTGTTTACAATGTCACATTATTGCTTACCTCATACTTCTGCTGCTCTAGCTCTGCATCTGCTTCCTCCTTAAGCTGTTGCTGTTCCTCCTTGATTTCCCTCATGAAAGCATCTAGCTGTCCTTGCATCCACGGTTGTAATTCCCTCTGTTGCTCCTCTGATGCCTCTTGAAGTTCCTCATATCGTTCTTTTTGTTCTTCACATTGTGCCTCTAGTTGTTCCCTCTGTGCCTTAACTAGTAGAGCTCATGCCTCTATTAGTTCTTTGAGTTCTTTCTCTCCTTCAATCATTGCCAGCATTTGGACACTCTATGTTTCCAATTGCTTCATGATTGCAACCAATGTCACATTGTCTTCCTGTCCTGCTCGGCCTCTTGTCTGGACACCTTCTTGCTCCGTGTCGAAGATTAGACTCACTGCAGCCCTGAAATAATAATCCTCACTCCTGACACCAGTGTTACGTCCCCGTCCCCACACTGTCACAGGCTCCATCAGCAGTAGTACAGTACAGGAAGGACGTTGCCCAGTGAGTTGTTGTTCTTATGGTCAGCCTTTAGGTGTGCAGTACACAAGATCAGCTGAGGCGAAAATAAACACTGGCTCCTTAAAGTTCACTGTCTTTATTTTCCAAATAATTCCACTTAATGCTTTTCAACTTCACTGTTCTCACAAGCACTGGAGCTATACACACTTTACAGATTGTAGTTACACTTAATGTTTAACAACACTTCACAGTTAGTACACTTAATGCTTGCTAACACTTCACTTATTACACAAGTACTGAAAATAATCTTCACTGACAGTAATTACACTTAATACACTTTACTGTCTTCTCAAGTTCCACTGATATACAAACTTCAATAACCCGTCACTGTTTGCCACTGTTTTCACAAGTACCAAAAATATACAACCTTCACTGACACTGCACCAAAGCCAAAACTGACTGCACTTCACTCAAACTGACTTGAAACCCGACTAAGAACTCCAAACCTACTTGACGCCTCACTAAACTTGTAATAATCTTTACCCTATCCTTATATAAGCTTGCATTACTCTCGAAACTTCTACTTCTCCAACATTCTAGGACATACTGTCTTGCATCAGCCCCTAGCAACAACAGTTACCAACTATGAGACATCAAAACATTCTAGAGTTGTCTTACATTACATAACACTTTAAATCATTAACCATACGAACTTAAATTACATAATTTAACAAGCAATCATTTAAATAAAACATTATAGAGAAAAGGAGCATAAAAATGAATGCATAACTTATGAAATAACTATGCTTACAAACACTAGGCAAACTGGCAACTCTGACGACTCGTACCGAAACTTACGGTACCAGAAGCGTCTCGAAAGATCTCGGCTACCTAACTGGCAAATCTCCCTTCATAACACTACCCCCTCTCTAGTTCTTTGACGTCCCAACAAAACTGCACATATATACACAAACATAAACATAAACCCTAATTTTAATGAAACATCTAACTATACACAAAATAATCTTTCAACTTATCAGGTCTTCTTCTATGCCGCTTCCGACGAGGTCCTTGTTCCTCCACATAGTCCACTCCTCCACGACGGTCTTGGTCGTCTTCTTGACACAGCACACATCACAGTTCCGGCACCACTCTTCAACATCCTGATGCATACCAGTCCAGTAGAACTTGTGTTGCAGCCAGCTTCCCAAGTGCCCACTAGTGATCTGGTTATGGGACTTGTCCAAGATCTCAGACTTCACCTTCTTCGGAACCACCAGTTGCCAACACTCGCTGAGGCCACTGGGTGTCTCCCACTGACGGTCCAGTAGTCCGTTGCAACGAAGGTTCCACTGAATCCAGCAGCTCCTGGTCACAGGGCCCATCCTGGAAACTCCTCCCCATGATGGTCGCACTGCACTCCGCTGCAGCCACTCCAGCACCGGTTGCAAATCTGTACCCTCCATCTGCATCCTCTCCAGGTCTTCTCCGTTCGACACTGGCCCTGTCACTACAGTACAGCTGCATTTCTTCCTATGATTCCCATTCCTACTACACTGCATGTCGTCTGTCCTTCTGTCTTCTCATGCACTATTCATCAAGGTTCTTTTGCATTTCTTCAGTGGTGGGTCTTCTGCACCCTTCCTCTTATCATCCCAACCATTCTGATCCGCAAGTAACTCAAACTGTGCACGGTAAGCTTCCCAAGATACACTACCATCACTTTCTTGAGGTTTCTTCTTAACTGGATCCCCATTATAGCCATGCACTTCACTGGTTTGGGGCCTAATAACTGAGGCATCATAATTAAGTCCAGGACTTACAACTTCTGCATGCTGATTATTCAGCCCTGTAATGCCATCTTCAGATGCCCAGGATCCGTCAAGATTCACCATACACCGTCCATTCCCTTCACACGCTCCCCGCACACTAACCTGAGGCTCAGCAGTGCAAAATTTCTCCACAGCCTCAATTTTCTCACTAATTATCTTCTCATGATTGACTACATGCTTCAACTGGTTATCTACATGCTCTCTGCACTCCATCACTATTTCCTCACTAACTGACTTCAACTGGTCGTCTACATGCTGTCTGCACTCCGCCACTATTCCCTCACTAATCTTCAGCTGTTTGTCCACATGCTGTCTGCACTCTGTCACTATTCCCTCGCTAATCTTCAGCTGGTTTTCCATATGCTGTTTGCACTCCGTCACTATTTCCTCATTAACTGTCTTCAACTGTTCATCTACATGCTGTTTACAATCTGTCACATTATTGCTTACCTCATACTTCTGCTGCTCTAGCTCTGCATCTGCTTCCTCCTTAAGCTGTTGCTGTTCCTCCTTGATTTCCCTCATGAAAGCATCTAGCTGTCCTTGCATCCACGGTTGTAATTCCCTCTGTTGCTCCTCTGATGCCTCTTGAAGTTCCTCATATCGTTCTTTTTGTTCTTCACATTGTGCCTCTAGTTGTTCCCTCTGTGCCTTAACTAGTAGAGCTCATGCCTCTATTAGTTCTTTGAGTTCTTTCTCTCCTTCAATCATTGCCAGCATTTGGACACTCTATGTTTCCAATTGCTTCATGATTGCAACCAATGTCACATTGTCTTCCTGTCCTGCTCGGCCTCTTGTCTGGACACCTTCTTGCTCCGTGTCGAAGATTAGACTCACTGCAGCCCTGAAATAATAATCCTCACTCCTGACACCAGTGTTACGTCCCCGTCCCCACACTGTCACAGGCTCCATCAGCAGTAGTACAGTACAGGAAGGACGTTGCCCAGTGAGTTGTTGTTCTTATGGTCAGCCTTTAGGTGTGCAGTACACAAGATCAGCTGAGGCGAAAATAAACACTGGCTCCTTAAAGTTCACTGTCTTTATTTTCCAAATAATTCCACTTAATGCTTTTCAACTTCACTGTTCTCACAAGCACTGGAGCTATACACACTTTACAGATTGTAGTTACACTTAATGTTTAACAACACTTCACAGTTAGTACACTTAATGCTTGCTAACACTTCACTTATTACACAAGTACTGAAAATAATCTTCACTGACAGTAATTACACTTAATACACTTCACTGTCTTCTCAAGTTCCAATGATATACAAACTTCAATAACCCGTCACTGTTTGCAACTGTTTTCACAAGTACCAAAAATATACAACCTTCACTGACACTGCACCAAAGCCAAAACTGACTGCACTTCACTCAAACTGACTTGAAACCCGACTAAGAACTCCAAACCTACTTGACGCCTCACTAAACTTGTAATAATCTTTACCCTATCCTTATATAAGCTTGCATTACTCTCGAAACTTCTACTTCTCCAACATTCTAGGACATACTGTCTTGCATCAGCCCCTAGCAACAACAGTTACCAACTATGAGACATCAAAACATTCTAGAGTTGTCTTACATTACATAACACTTTAAATCATTAACCATACGAACTTAAATTACATAATTTAACAAGCAATCATTTAAATAAAACATTATAGAGAAAAGGAGCATAAAAATGAATGCATAACTTATGAAATAACTTTGCTTACAAACACTAGGCAAACTGGCAACTCTGACGACTCGTACCGAAACTTACGGTACCAGAAACTTCTCGAAAGATCTCGGCTACCTAACTGGCAAATCTCCCTTCATAACAATATATTTGCCAAAATTCGAAAATTCAAATTAGGTACCAAATAATCGGCTAGGATGTTCCCGCGCCTTTCTAGGCCTCACCCACCAGGTGTGAGTCATCATTGCACACCTGGGCCCACGTGGGAGCCCGCTACGTCAATCTGATTTCGACAGTGGGTGAGTGAGGACCATGGCGCATTGCGTCCTAGCCCAGCATGAGATTGACTCTCTCCTTGAGGTGCCCTATGATGGGAAAAATAGTTCCCCATTAGATGACGATGTGACTGACAGGGGTTACATTCAGCCAGACTCAGAATCTAGCAGTGATGAGAAAATACCATCCCCTAGGAAGGCCAAATATATTGAAGAGAGGATGGTATCCTCCCAAGCATCCCCCCACCACCACTCCTTCCCATAATCCCCCACTCCTCGCGATCCTATGACGATTCCTCTAGTGAGAATGAGTATCAGGAGGATCTAAGTGCAACATGCAGTCTTCCAAAATGGGTAGGATCCCCCCGTATAGGGCCGAAAGCCAGGAAGGATGTTCAACAAAAAAATACAAGGTAAGTAGTGCTTTGTTTTATGCACGTGGGGCAAGGGCAGCTCCACCACTGACCTCACAAAGGCATGAGTCACCTCAGCCCAGCACCTCCAGCAGACGTGACCTTCCCCATGGAAATTTCCCACCTCAATTTAGTGCTTCCTTCTCCCTTATTGGTAGTGTGAGGATGAAAGGAAAGGGGAAGGGGAAAGGAAAAGGGAAAGGTTGAGGGAAAAAAGGTGATAGTCGAGAGGAAGGTGAGGACACGGAAAATATTCCGCAGGTGTGTTCTGGTTTTCCTCCCCATCCAGACGACGGGGACGGTGGGGGTGATTGTGGTAATGGTGGAGATGGTGAAGCAGAGGATGAAGTGTCATGGGAGTGGGAAGATGGGACATTTACTGATGGGGTCACGGCAGACTGTACCATTCCTGAGTTGAACCAATCCTCTAGGAGGATCGATTTCTTTGAAAACTTTTTTACTAGAGAGTTGGTTCTCAGAATCTGCATACTTTCTAACACGTATGCAGCATTTTGCCGTGGCACAGCCCAACACACACTCCATAGCCAGCTGTTTGATGTCGAAATATCTGTTGACGAGATGTACCTGTTCCTGGCTTAGTTCTCTTGATTGGACTGATAAAATAGTATCAGTTACCCTCATACTGGACTGTGAACCCCCTTATGTCAACACCTTCCTTTGGAAGAGTTGTGGGGAGAAACAGATTCTAGTACATTCTCAGCTTGCTCCATTTTTACGTTAATGAGGACCCCAGCAATGTAGGTAACACCAACAGGATGCGCCAAATTCGTCTAGTGTTTGATCACCTGAGGGCGTGATTCTCATCCTCTTTCTCACCCTACAGAGACCAGGTCATAGACGAGAGTCTCGTGTTATGGAGGGGGAACATTGCCTTCAGGCAATATATCCCAAGCAAAAGACACTGCTGTGGGTTCAAAATTTTTGTCATGTGTGACTGCCGGACCAGGTATGTGCAGGACATAGTCCTGTACACCTGTGCATAGATGGAAATTTCAGAGGTCAGGACTGTCGGCTTGTCTGATGTTGTTAAAGCAATGATCCAGCTGTACCTTCATGGTGGGCACGTCCTGTACCTGGACAACTGGTACACTAGCCCACTTGCTCGGTCTTTGCAGCAGCATGAGACTTTCATCTGCGGTACAGTGAAAAAAAAAAAAAAAATAGGCAGCACATAGTACAGGTGGGCAGGAAACTGCAAAAAAAGGAGGTAGTGTTTTTCCAGGCAAATAATATCCTCACCATTTACCTGGCACCATAACCGCATGGTAAACCTCCTTTCGATGGTTCATCGCCCTCTGATGCATATTACAAAGACCATCGATTACTGGTACCGTTGTGAAAAACATGTGCACATTTGGAAGCCTGAGGCTGTAATTGATTACAATATCACTATGCGTCAGGTAGACCAGTCGGATGCAGTGATACTGAGCATCGAGTGTGCCAGGCCCTCGATGAAGTGGGACAAGAAACAGTTCTTTCACCTGCTGGATGTAACAGTTTTGAATGCTCACCTCCTTCACGCCCACACCACAGGATCCAGCAAGACTTTTGAGGACTTCATCAGGGAGCTGTGCAGGGAGCTGACTGACACCCATGGTCGTGATCGTGCCCCAAGAAAGCATTCAGCTGGTGGTGATAATCCCTTTTGCCTCACTGAACGTTATTTCCCAGAGTTAGTGACGGCGCCAGGTGCAAAGAGGAATCCCCAACGCAGGTGTCACATGTGCCAACACAGCACAGTACGGCCACGAACACAGCGAAAAGACCCGCGTTACCAGTGTGTGGAGTGTGATGCGGGGCTGTGCCTTACACCCTGCTTCAGAGAATACCAAACCCTACTTCTCTTCTGAACTACGTGGTGTGTGCGATAAAAGATGCAAGTGAAATGTATATAATTGTAAATAATATGTAATGATATATTATCTCATAAGAAATTGTAATATGATAAGAAACTAGTGTTAGTGATTTTAATAGTAAGTAAAATTAAATAAGTTATGTAGTTATGTGTGTGTGCGAGAAAATACAGGCCTAAGTGAAAAGACACGGCGCAGATATCTTGCTGTGCGATAAAAGAGAATGGTAGTGCATTGAGTGTGAGAGAAGACACACCAGGAGTGCGTAGACTATGAAAAGAATTATAAGTTTTGTGGAAAACAAATATAGTGTACAGTATAATACGTTTGGGCACAGACTTTCTGCCTGAGGAACGTAGAATAAAAACTATTACGAACATTATATGGGCAATCCAGCTCACTCACTCGCTTGTCATAATGCGCCAACGTACATAACTATGCTTGGGGATACTTTCTGTATCATCTATATACCCAGCAAGAGTGTACTTGACTCGAATAGCATAGTTACCAATGAAGAACATGCAGAGCTTCTGCCTCCTCTCGCTCTGTGGCGGCAGCTGGCAGTGAAGTCTACGGGCGTTACTCCAAAGTTTTCAGCCGCCTGCTCAGGGAGAATCGACCTCAAAATCGACCTAAATGGCTTCTGTGAGTACTTTTATGGTTGTTCTCCATGTTTTCTCATCCTTTTGAACGTATCTAGAAAAAAAAACAAGGTCGAAAATTGGCTAGCACCACGGCTCAATGAGAGTCCCAAGTCTGCTGGCACGAGGGAGGTTAAATGAAACTAAAGCCAAATATTCACTTTATCTGTCAAGACATGTTAGACCTTCCTCCGTTTTCCCGTCAGGATACCACGTCATCCTACCACGCTGGCGCCGTCATGACAAAGGAAACTTCGCAAGTATATACAATATAGTTGTCAACAAAAGGTTAAAGAATATCAATTAATTTATCAATAATATGAATAATTAACGAGAACTACAGCTAAATCTCTGGGTTAATAAACCGCTCGAATTGGTAATAAACGTTCTCTGGGATTTTTCTCTTTTTTCAACAGGGAGAACTATTTTAAAAAGGTAAGGTGAAGAACGCAAACACAACTGACACCGATACTCACTCTGGGGGGAAATATTTTCTACAAACATTGTGCTAGTCAAAAAGTCACTGATCTTCCATCAAAGTGTACAGTATACACCGAGACTGTAGAGAAGTAAGGAAATAGCCCCACAACCTGACCTCCGCTGGCCCTCAAGGAGACCCGGCCAGTGCATCTTACCAGGGTGGTAACTGGCCGGTGTGTGTGTGTGTGTGTGTGTGTGTGTGTGTGTGTGTGTGTGTGTGTGTGTGTGTGTGTGTGTGTGTGTGTGTGTGTGTGTGTGTGTGTGTGTGTGTGTGTGTGTTCTTACCTAATTGTTCTTACCTAATTATATCTTTACAGGAATGAGTCAAGCTCGTACTGTCCCGTGTCTTAAACCATATTTATCATACATATCCTTAAATTTGTGAATTGTTTTGGCACACACTGTTTCACTCGGTAGTGCATTCCATTGATCAATTGCTCTGTTTGGGAAACTGAATTTCCTTACGTCTTTATCACCTCTCTTCTTATGCAGTTTTTTGCAGTGTCCTCTTGCTGATGCTTCTCGATATGTTAAGTAATCATTTATGTCTATTTTCTCCTTCCCTGATATGCACTTATATGGCATTATCATGTCATCTCTTTTCTTTCTTTCCTGTAGTGTTTGTAGATTCAGTTTATTTAGTCTTTCTTCGTAGCTTAGGTTCCTTAAGCTTGGTATCCATCTTGTAGCGGCCCTTTGAACTTTTTCAATCTTGTCTATGTGCTTTTTGAGATGAGAACTCCAGACTACTGATGCATATTCCAGGGTTGGTCTAATGAATGATATTATCCTTCTTAGCATGTCTTCATTTATGTATGTAAATGCTATTCTCATATTTGCAAGCAGTGTATACATGTTCCGTACCTTCTCGCTGATGTGGTCAGCCGGAGATAGTCTGTTATTGATAATCACACCTAGGTCTTTCTCTCTTTCTGATGTGTATAGGGTTTTATTTCCTAACTTATAATCCCAATCAGGTCTTTTTCCACTTTTACCAAACTTGATTACATGACACTTGTCCATATTGAATTCCATTTGCCATGTACTACTCCATTCATGAAGTTTATTTAATTCTACTTGTAGCTCTTTACAAAAGTCTGTGTTAGTAATTCTCCTTTGTATTTTTGCATCATCTGCAAACATACTCAGATAGCTCTCATTTCCAGTGTTACTGTTTATATCATTTATATACACTAAAAACATGATTCGTGCCAGCACTGAACCCTGTGGTACTCCACTAGTCACTTCTTTCCATGATGAGTAGTTTCCTCTTAGTACTGTTCTCATTTCTCTTTTTATGAGAAAGTCTTGCATCCAACAAAACAGTTTGCCTCGAATTCCTCCTTGATGGTACAGTTTCCATAAAAGTCTTTGGTGTGGTACTGTGTCAAAAGCTTTCTTGAAATCTAAATAGATACTGTCCACCCATCCTTCCCTTTCCTGTATTGTGTTTGTTACTCTGTCATAGTAGCTCAACAGATTAGTAACACATGATTTTCCTTTTCTGAAACCAAACTGTCTTTCTGTTATCATAATGTGTTCTTCTAGATGATTTACCCAAGCTTTTCTTATAAGCTTTTCTAATACCTTGCTTACAACACTAGTCAGTGATACTGGTCGGTAGTTGAGTGGATTTTGTGTGTTTCCTTTCTTGAATAAGGGGACAATATTTGTTTTTTTCCAAATATCAGGTAGTTTACCTTGACTCAAGGATTTCTTGAAAATTAAAAATAATGGTTTACTTAACTCCTTTGCACATTCTCGTAGTACCCAACATGAAATTTCATCAGGACCACTTGCTTTTCCTCTGTCTAATCTACTTAACTCCTCCTGTATTACTTTTTCTGCTATTTGTATATCTGGTAGTATGTGTGGACATGTTTGTTCCACATAGTCCCTCTCAAAATTTTTTTCTTCTGTAAAAACTAATAGGAAATTCTTATTTAGTGCTTCACAAATATCTTTCTCTTGTGTATAAGTGATTCCCTTGTCCGTAATTGATTGTATTATATCTTTTACTTTGGTTTTGCTTCTGATATAGCTGTAAAACAGCTTTGGTTGATCACTAGTTTTATTTATTATATCCTCCTCAAACTGTTTTTGGGCTTCCCTCCTTATTCTTGTATAATTGTTTCTTGCCTGTTTGTAATTATTATACGCCCTTTCACTATTATATCTTCTGTATCTATTCCACAACAAATCTCTTCTTTCTTTTGATTTTTTACATTCTGTATTGAACTATTTCTTTATTTTCTTATCTGTTTCTTTGTGCTGTGGGATGTACTTCTGGACTCCTATTGCATAAAATTCACAGAATTTTTTATATACAGCATTTAAATCTTGTCCTCTAAGCTCATTTTCCCAATCAACTTCTAAGAAATACTTCTTTAGGTCTTGATAATTTCCCTTTTTATAGTTTAGGCTCTTTTTATAACTGTCATTGCTGTTTACTATGTCATATGCTATCCTGAAGTTATAATTCACTACTGCATGATCGCTTTTGCCGAGTGGAGGGTGATATATTAAACTGTCAATATCATTTTCTTGCCTAGTAAATATTAGATCTAGCACTGAAGGTACATCAAGTCCTCTTTTTCTGGTGGTTTCCTTCATATGTTGCGTTAGGAAGTGTGTGTGTGTGTGTGTGTGTGTGTGTGTGTGTGTGTGTGTGTGTGTGTGTGTATTTTTTCTGTCAAAATCTGAGTGGATATTCAGCCGGAATATCAAATTAACACTCAGGTACAAGATATTTATAACAAAATCACAACCCAGCCACCATATACTCAGTGCCGGAGAAACAAATTTCTACATGATATTTTAGCCATCCATGTTAAGAAAAGAAACACAACCACCAATAATCGTAAAAAATATGTAAGACTATCTTTCTGATATTCCATGGTAGTCGATCTTCTCCACTGACATCAGTTTTACCCAGTCCCACATAAACGACTTAATACAAGCTGATGTAGAATTGGTCATATCCAGTCAACAATTTACTAAAAGAACTGGATCCCTAGATATAAACTCTTGCATACAGATTTTACCTAAAATCAAAAGCGTATGAGTCACTCACTGAATTTAAAATTGCCAGAAACCATAGAAAAGCAGTAATAAATGTCGCAAAATCAAACTTTCTTTATAACCAAATATCCAAACTATTAAATAATCCTAATGATAACAGAATATTCTGGCTCACTCTCAGTTCTTTCAACATCACCTTCAACAAGTCATCACCAATTCCTCCACTAAATCTTCAGATGAATGCACTTTAAACAAGAAGCGGTGCCAAGGAACAGCAAACCCGTACCCGGCAGTCATTTCAGTGCTGACATATAAACACAAAAGGATATCTGGTCAAACATGTCACATATCAGATTTGCAGTAAATCGTGTTAAAAATGACTATTTAATGTCTATTTGAAATTGTAGGCCGGACATGCTTGACACTGACCCCCCTACTGATAACTGGAGGGTGACCCCTCTGATGTAATGAGGCATGTTTTAGGATGCAGATTTGAAAGATGCATCTTTGGGTTTTGGTTTCACGTCGATATGACGACTTTTAAAGATGTGAGAAAAAAAAATTTAACTTTCGTTTTTAATTTTTTACATTCCTTGGGCCTATAGCCTGGGCCTTGGCCCAGTTTGACCCAAAATTTAATAAGGTAATCAGAAGATCATAGCCCATCATCCCTGTAATTTTAGTCAAAATTGCACCAGTAGTTTTTGCTTAACCTGCCCCGCCCCGTCGACGTATGGGTACGTTGCAACATTTTGCATTTGCCAGTCCCGGCGACGTACCGGTACATCGGCAACTGCAAAGTGCATAATTTCCACAATTTTCAAATTTCGCGCTTGATTTTTGGTACGTATCGTCGCTTCACCTTACCCTACCTGCCACCAGGCGGGGACACTCGGCGACCCCGCATGACCTGCGCTCACCCACAGCTCGGTCACTCACCTGTTAGCATCGGTCCTGCTCAGACATGGCGAAGAGAGGTCTCTCAGAGGACGAAATTCAAGCCGCCCTGGATGCCTTTACAGGCAACAGTGATTCCCCACTGTACGATGAGGTTGTTGACAAAGATTATGTGCAGCCAGAGGAGGAAGAAACCACCAGCAATGATGAAGAAGTCCCGTCCCCCAGGAAGCGCCAGTACGTGACTTACCGTGCTGCTAGAGAGGGGCAGCTGGCCAAAAACCACGTGCAACATCCTATGCCCAGCCCCAACGTGATGTGGAACCCGAATTTGATGACGAGGATGAGGACAAGGATGAGGACAGAACCGTGGGACATGCTGCCACGTGGTACGGACGTGAGGTGATTACTCATCGTGGTCCCGAGCGCACACCACGTCGGACGAGCAGGTATGGGCCTAGTATTTTGTTTGGGGAGGTAGAAAGTGCCGTGGAGGGAGTGGGGAGTGAAAGGGAAAGTGCAGGGAGGAGTATGGAAAGTGAGAGTGGCGGGAGTGAGTCATTGCTCTCCCTAGGTAGTGTGAGGCGGCGGGGTGTATCACGTGGGCGAATGCGGGTGCGTTCTGTATCACGTGGGGTTGTGATGGAGGGGGAAGGTGGGGAGGAACCACTCCCAAGCACGTCTTATGCTCCCCAATATCCCCAAACTCATGGGCGAGTGAGGGTGCGTGAAAAATCACGTGGTGTTGTGATGGAGGGGGAAGGTGGGGAGGAACCACTCCCCAGCACGTCTTATGCTCCCCAATATTCACCAACTTCATCCCCACAGCCCCCTAATGCTCCTCTAGGCCGTAAGGGTAAGGGAAAGGGAAAGGGTAAAGGGGAAGAGGAGTGAGAGTGGAGAAGCCCTCTGCACTCCTTCTCCCCAACCTTGTCCACCAGCATCTCCTCCCCACCCAGACGAAGGCAGTGATGGGGATGATGGGGACGAGGGATTTGTGGGATGGAATTGGGAGGATGGGAGTGATTTTTCTCCCCTCATTCACCCTTTCACTGAGCAGGGGCGTGCTGGCTGCATTGCTCCCGGAATTCACCCTAATTCCACCAGGATGGATTTTTTCCATCTGTTTTTTAATGAGGCTTTCGTGGAGCAGATTGTTGACCAAACCAACCGTTTTGCAAGCACCCAGCACTGTGAGAGTGAAAGACTGGGAACAAGGAGCAGGCATTCTATCATATATGATTACCCTGTCTCCCTTTCAGAAATGTTCCTATTTTTTGCCCTGGTCCTTTTGATGGGTATTATACGAAAGAACAGAATTCCAGCCTACTGGACAAGGGACCCTATTATGCTTACACCATTATTTGGGCAAGTTATGAGCAGTAATCGCTTCCAAAAAATTCTAAGTCGCCTCCATTTTTATGATGCTGATGATCCTGCAAATGCGAACGACACAGATAAAATGAGGCGAATTAGGTTGGTCTTTGATCACCTGAGGCAAACCTTTCGTTCGTCATTTTATCCCTATAGAGACCTCGTCATAGACGAGAGTCTTGTGTTGTGGAGAGGTAATATTTCATTTAGGCAGTATATACCCAGCAAAAGGCACCGTTTTGGGTTCAAGATCTTTGTTATGTGTGACTGTAGGATTGGTTATGTGCAAGACATAGTCTTGAACACCAGTGCACAGACAGACAATAGAAGATCGGAGTATTGGACTGTCGGGAGCAGTGGTAATGACAATGATAGAAGACTACCTTCATCGTGGTCACGTCCTCTACCTGGACAATTGGTACACTAGCCCTCTTCTCGCTTGTTATCTACACATGCATGACACGGGAATCTGTGGAACCGTGAAGGTGAACCGGCGTCACATGGTCAAGGTAGGGCAGAAACTTGACAGGAATGAGGCTGTCTTCTTCAAAGCCAACAACATACTTGCAACTGTGTGGAACCATAATAGAGAAGTAAGCCTTTTGTCAACGGTTCACCGCCCCTTGATGCACCATACTGATTCCGTGGATTACCGGAACGAGAACAGGCGTCACATATGGAAACCTGAGCGTGTCCTAGATTATAACATAAACATGCGCCTGGTGGACCAGTCAGACTCCATGATATCGACGGTAGAGTGTGCCAGGACCACGATGAAGTGGTATAAGAAACTGTTATTTCACTTGCTAAATATCACTGCTCTGAACTGCCACCACCTGCACGCCATGACAACAGGAGTTCAGGAAACCTTTGGAGGGTTTGTGAGGGAGCTCACAAGAGAGATGTTCGCACGGTATGCTGTTGAAAGGCCCCAACATCGCACCCGCACTGCCCCTATTGCCCAAACTCCCCTGAGAATATCCGACCGCCATTTCCCCACTCCTATCCCTCCCCAGCCAAATACACCTAGGCCCCAACGCAGGTGTCACGTGTGTAACAATTCCCGGGTGAGACTCACGACACAGAGGAAGGACACCCGCTATGAGTGCGTCGAGTGTGACGTGGGTCTCTGTATTCACCCATGTTTCAGCAAATATCACACCTTGATGCAATTCTAATATGGTGTGAATGCGATAGGACGCTGAAACTATGAAGTAAATGCGACAAACAGACGCTCAGTGAAATTATAAGTCCTGTTGATCTGAAAATATTAGTATAAAGTGCATACGGGTATAACATAAGTGCAAAAATAGTATGTAAGTGTATAAATATGATGTAAGTGGAAACGTACCTAGCGAGGGTTTTTTGATGCGATATTCTGTCGCTCAGGGCATTAAATAAGGCCCGTAAATATGTAAATATTATTATGGGAAATGCAAACGGGTATAAGTTCAAATTATTGTAAGTGCTGAAATATATTCTAAGTCAAATATTCCTAGCGTGTGTATAGAGATGCGATATCCTGACGCTCAGTTGAATGAATAAGGCCCGTAATAATGAAAATAGAAGTCAACAAATGGGAAAGTGTGTAATATATATGAAGAATTTTTATGTAAGTGTTTGCGTATTATGTTGCTCGAAACATTCATTGCGAGGGTATTTTCATGCGATATGCTGACGCTCACTTGAAGAAATAATGCCAGTAAGTATGTATAGTGCAGTATAGGGGTGTAAACGTGTGTAATGTAAGTGGGAAAGTATAATTGGAGTGAAAAAATAAAGTAGAAGATGAAACGAGTGTTTGAGATTGTGCTTGCTACGTGAATATGCGCTAGCATTTCACTAAATGCCCTCGTAATGAATGTAAATAATTGAAAACATTTACAGTGATGGAGGAAAGGTTCTATGTAAAGAAAAAAAATAATAGGAAAGTGAGAAAACAATTGGGTATGTTGAAATACGAGTCATAGCGAGTGCGCTTAGTAAGCATATGTGCGCTATACATATGCTGCATGTCATCGTAATGAATGAAAACATCTGAAAACATTTACAAACAGTAAAAATAGGTAAAATGTTAATGAAACAGAAGTATACAAGTAGAAAAAATATGTTGACTGATACAAGAAACTTAGCACATAGCATGTTACCACTCGGACCTAACCAGCTATGCTCGCGCGAAGGTACAATGCTTATTTTTCATACATATGTGTTTGTAATTCATTTTATTGTTACTCTTACTGTTTGTTAGTTCAAATTCAATAAATGTAGAGGTGTTGTTTATTGTTTCTCCCAATATTTCCTACCATAGAAAACGTGAGCGCCTCACACGTCAATGATAGAATATGATACCTGGCACGGGGGACCTCACCTGTTCCGACCACTTATGGACCATGGTAAGCCCTTTCTTGGTGATTTTCCTTTGTTTCTAAACAAAAGCAGAAGTTTTAGCCAAATTTTTTTTTTTCCAAAATAGCTCGGGATTGGGGGGTGTCGGAGGTGCGAAAAACCTTGGGACGTGACAGGTTAAAGTTGTTAACAGACAAACAGACAAACAAACAGACAAACCGAGTGAAAACAATATCCGTTCCCGAGCCCCTTCGGGGTGGGGACGGGCAATAACTCGCATGAAAAAGCGAACATCCTTGTCAGGGCACATGCCAGAAATCCTACCTAAGAGAAGGTCAGTCAGAACGTCCCTGTACTAGAACTTTAGTCTCCCGCAACTGCTTCAACTACGGTACAGTCCAGATACGTAAAATCCATCCTAGACAACTTACCCACCGGCAAAACTCCAGATCCAAATGGAATTCCTCCAATCGTTTTTAAAAAGTGTTCTCTAGAACTTGATCCTGCTCTTGCTAAATAATTCAGACTATGCATACATACTTTTTCATTTCCTAATTCTTGGAAAGAAGCCAAAATCCACTCAGTTCCCCCAGATATGGAAGTTCCTCTGACTTGTCTGATTACAGACCAGTAGCCATCTCATCTACTCTTGATAAAGTATTTGAGATTTTTATTCTTTTAATGCATCGAGGAAGGAGCCAAAAATCAAAAGGCCGTAAGATTGTTCCCTCTAAGAAAAAAAAAAAAAAAACTAGATAACAGAGAGCCAAATTCAAGCTCTGTTAATTTCGAGATGCCTGGACACACCGATTTGAAAGAATAGAGGTCGTAGACAGTAGGAAATACAGACAGAGGAAGACAGTTCCAGAGCTGACCTGTTGCATACGTGGAGGATTGGGAGTAACGGTTAACTCTTACATTAGAGAGTTGTAGGAAAACGGGATGAGAGTTTGTTTGCTAGATGGGTGCTACGCGCCTGCCGTAGAGGTGGGGAGATGCAAGCAGATAACTTAATTAGTGACAGACAGAATGGTTTTCACCATAAATGATCCACTGTTAATGTACTCAGTCTTTTGACTCATTACATCATCAGTCATTTGACCAACATGGAGAAAGTCATACAGTAGTCCTTGATATTTATAAAGCTTTTGACATCGTTGCCAGCTTTCCAAACTCCTTTGCTGTGGTCTGTCATCTTTTGTTCTGCTGATTTTCTCATCTCTCAGCAACAGAGAGATAAGAGTAAAAGTAGATAATGTGGAGTACATTACAGTTTCCACACGATTAATGCCAATGTACAATGTACCACAAGGATCAGTCCTTACCCCAAACCTGTTCTTAATCATATTAGTAATCTCTTATCTATCACTCACAATTCCATTCACTCATATACAGATGATTCAATACGTCAGATTTCCACCACACTTAAACGACCATTCACAAAGTTTAATACCTCAGACTTGCAACTCAGTACAGCAATCTCCACATGTCGAGACTTAGCTAAGGTCACTGAATCAGGACAAAATAACAATGTCTTATGTAATACTCGGAAAACTAAATACAGTTTGCTGACAGATATTGCCCGATTCCTATGTTACAGTAAACTCTCAGTTCTAATTCAGCCAAGCCTTTTGCCAAATAATGTGAAATGCTGGATATTGCACATCCGGTGCAACATTTGGCTTTTAGCTGGTTATTGTGATGCTATCCGTTTCGACCCTCTATTCTAAAAACGTTAGCATGAGTAAAAGATGAAAACTAAGCGCTAAAAAATAAGGTAACGATACAGTACAGTTAGACAGTACTGTAAGTTGCGTGCTGTTCCATGTACACACCAAGTGTTGGCATCACTGAAGGGTAGAGTTCTCCACTGCGCAGTACAACATTGTGTACCCCCTCCACAATATGTCTACCCCCGATGTATATATGTCCCCCCCCTCAATGCATACATGCCCCCACTAAACTTGCTAGGTCAGCATGCTTTCCCAGGGCCCAAGCCAGGGCAGACGGCGTTACTGCGTCAGTTGATAGCAGGCAGCCAAAACGGGGAGACTATTTTACTGTGAGCTTGTAATAAACTCCTTATCTAGCTGTTTGTACACGGAGTTTCTATCACCAAAATATTGCAAGTTACATTTGGTAGCAGCGGTGTTTCGAACCATCAGATTCTGACCATCTCCACCGATTTAGTGACATCACAAGATACACGACGTCTCGCATCTGCCAGCCTCGCCCCTCCTCAGTGCCTCTAGTGGTGTAATACCTGGCTGTGCTTTCCGAGTGTCCAATTTTTCTCACCAGTGCTCACCTCTCCAACAACCTCACCCATACGCCTTGTTCCTGGCCGCACGTGTCACCGTCACTGACCTACGCACCTGTTGCACCTGTCCCCAGCACCTGTTCCGAACTCATCATAACTCCTGCCCCCATGGTGCCACTTATCACTGTCTGCCCACTGCCTGCCCACCACCATTCTCTGCATTTGCAACTCACCAGCTCTACACCTGCCTTGAACCAACATCTGCCTGAGCTCACCACCCACCACCGGCCTCCGCCGCCGCCACATCTGGTCCGCATTACGTGAGCCTCCTAAGACCGCCACTCCCTGCCGGTGATTCATCGTGGCATCTCTTCTCCTCTCCGTCCAGCTGTCTCTCCACCGCCGCCCCGCCTCGCCCCACCTCGCCCCGCCCAGCCCTGCCCAGCCCCACCCCGCCCCAGCCCAGCTACGCCCAGCCACCCCTGCACGTCATACATATCAACACTCCCATCTCTACTGTGTAACTATAGTATATCTTTTCTTTCTATAGAGATTATCCTCGATTTTCTCTACAGATTGGTTATTGTAAATATTCCATCTCATTTCCATTACCCCGTTTTCATCTTCACCTACGTTATTTATACTCCATCTCATCCTTCGCCTTTTATTTAAACCATCCATCCCCGCACCTTCATTCATTTTCACGCCTACTCGTGTATTCCATTCTCTCATTGTTATTTATACATTTCCACCTACGTATCCATCTTCATCCTTTCATCTTCCATTGCCGCATTAAATGCCATACTTTCCACGTCAACCGCTTACCACCAGCCCTCTCGACCCGGAAACATCACCTGCTCATACCCCGTCTGCCGACTCTAACACAATCACTCATTTACGGAGTGGCAAAGAGTACCCCCGCCCTGTCCCTGAGACTCCCGTTTCACTTCCTGCAGACTCACTTACTACCCATCCTACACTCGTAAATCCAGATACCTCCTTCTCTACTCCTGCCTCTACACTCCCTTCTTCTTCCTCTACTCCTTCCCCTGTCGTTCCCTCTCCTGCCTCCCTTCATACCCCGTCTTGCTCGCCCTTAACTGCCACTACCTTCTCTCTCTCCCACACCTCTCCTGCCGCCACTTCTGCACTTCCAGCCATGGCCAACCCTCCACAGTCTCTCTATCTCGACGATGCCAATCGTCCCAAATTTACTGGCCAGGACCCAACTTGGTCAGTCTATGATTTCCTCAGAGAAGTCGAAACAGAAATACACAATAGACAAATAACCGATGAATCGCTCAAAGTAGCCTACCTCCTCAGTCGCTTGCACCATGGCAAATTGGACATCGGATCCGCGATCCGTGCAGGACATTTCGATAGCATTCGTACCTTTGCTGATTTTCGTATGGAACTCATCAGCCTTTGTTGCCAGCATTCAAATACCGCGTCTCTCATGGGATTCATTAATCTCCTGAACCAACTAGATGAGGACTTGCGAGTCCCAGCGCAATATGCCAAGCTCCGCGAAGCTGCCACCGCCATGAAAGCAACTAGTAGCAAGATGCTCCAATTACTGGTAGGCACGAAATGGTCAGAAGACAAGAATGGCGTTCCAGTGTTTTCACTCACCAACTTTGCTGACTTAATTGGTTACCTGAGATTCCTTCACTGGCTTACTCCTAAACAGCGAGAGCTAGCCTTGGAAATCGGTTTCAATCTAGGGGATAAAATTATTCATGTCACTAAAGCCATTCATGAAAGAACAGGTTCGAACTACACGCGTCAGGGCACCACCCAACCCTTGGCCTCCTCAGTCTGTCACACCTCCACTACCCCAGACCAATCTCGCTCCCGTCCCACCACACGCGGCAGACCTGCCACACATCGTTCTCCTACCGCAGGTCGTGATCAATCTAGCATCAGATGGAACAAACAATCTTTGATTCTTTGCTGGCACTGTGGTCATCCTGGACATCGAGCATCCAGTTGCGACCGTACATACAGACGTCCTCACTCCCAAACCAGACAGTGTACGCCTTCCCGCTCACGTCGTCCACACTGCAAATACCACAAATCAAGCACGACTCACATCACTGAGGAATGTCGTTACCTCAACCGCCAACAGTCGGGGGAAGCGCCACGCCCGTATCAGACCAATATCACGTAGAACCAGAAACCCAACTCCCCATCCGCCATGTAGGTCCCATAACATCCTCGGGTTTAGTCATTCTCGGAAGCAGTCATGACATACCAACGTCATTCTTCTTGGACACAGGCTCTATAGTAAATCTCATCTCCGAAAATTCCTTACAAATTATTCATCGACATCACAACCACGTCAGTTTCCTAGAACCACCAGACATTCGCCTATGTGGTGTCAACGGCTCAGAGTTTAAGGTTAAGGGAAGAGTCACCCTTGAAGTCAAACTCCACAGAGATTTTCCCCCTATCCCCAATGAATTTCATGTCACTAATGACTTGCAGTATCCCGCAGATTCCCTTATTGGTTTCTCCACCATGGCACAACACTCCATTGCATTATTACCTGCTTGTGGTAGTATAGACATTTCTGGATTCCCGGTTTACACTATGGAATGTCCCCGTCCTGTTCTTATGATCAAATCAGTCCTTCAATTACCTCTGTCCCTATCACTACCAAAAAGTCCAACCCAGCCCAAACCACCACTATCATCATCTGAGAATACAGAGATCATTCCTTTACTGACTGCAAGCAAGGACATAAATTCCTCAATGTCTTCTGATACATCATCTCAGCCTTCGAACATGACTCTTACCTCCTCTCCCAACAACACTATCGCTGACTCAGACATGTCTCAGTTACCTACCTCACACAGTCTGAATGATCTTCTCCACCACGCAGAGACGAAACGTGCAGTAACGAATACGTGCACAATTTTGTTACCGCATGAGTTCACCAAAGTCTCTGTTTGTGTTGCCAGTGCGAAAGAAGGAGTGGATGTACTAACACTACCTGAGACGTGTTGTGTGAATGGCTTGACTTATGAGTCAGCGTGGTGTACAGTCTTAGAGGACAGTTTATGCTACCTGTCCTTGCTCAATGTCACAAATGCTCCACTAAAACTTAAAAGTGGTGTAAAGATTGGAGACTTCCTAGTATACCCAGCGGCCGTAAAGGTGTGCCAGGATTCCTCAATTCCTACTATTCAGACTGATGATACGCCAATCGGTGCATGTACTATTAACTCTACAGGATCTGCGCCGACATATTCACCCAATATGCTCTCACATCTCACTTGCACAGATTTCCCAGAAAATACACCTCAACTCCTCGACCTTCTGACCTCATACAGAAACGTGGTTGCCTTACCCGGTGAACCGATGGGTAGAACAGACCTTGTCAAACATACGATTGAACTACTACCAGGAACTCAGCCGATTTACATACCAGCGTATCGATTTCTTCATAGCCAGAGGAAGCAGACAGATCAAATGGTACAGAACATGTTAGACCAAGACATAACTGAACCCTCCATCAGTCCATGGAATAGCCCACTTTTCTTAGAACCAAAGAAGGACGGCAACTTTCGACCAGTAGTCGACTATCGTAAGGTCAATTCTGTCACCGTTCCAGACCGTTTCCCGTTACCCGTCCTCACTGATTTGCTAGAATCCCTTGGTGAAAATAACGTAGCCTTTTCATCTTTAGACCTCCTCAGCAGGTACTGGCAGGTCGAAATGGAAGAATCTTCTCGCCCAGTTACAGCCTTTAGCACCCCTTCCGGACATTTTCAGTTTAAGAGACTCCCTTTTGGTCTGAGAAATGCTCCTTCTGTGTTCATGCGACTTATCCATTCAGTCTTCAGCGGTATGATGGGACACTCTCTTTTTGCTTACCTAGATGATATCATTGTTGTGAGTAAATCCATCCCTGATCATTTTACCAAACTCCAGCAAGTCTTTGAACGCCTCCAGCTCGCAGGCCTGAAAATCAATCTCAGTAAATGTGACTTCCTGCGAAAGAAAATCAAATTCCTAGGCCATGTCGTAGATGCACAAGGCATTCATACTAATGAGGATAAAACTAAGGCGATTATTAACTTCCCAGACCCTACCACTACCGAAGCTGTACGAAGTTTCCTGGGCCTCAGTGGCTATTATCGTCGATTCATCTGGGATTATGCAAAGATCGCCGCTCCTCTGACCCACTTACTCAAGCAGAATGTGCCCTTTGTTTGGACTAACGACCAGTCACAGGCTTTCCGAAAGGTAAAGACAGCTCTTGTTAATGCCTCTGTTCTAGCGTTCCCTGATTATACTACACCCTTCCTTCTCTGCACAGACGCCTCAGGCACTGGACTTGGTGCCGTTTTGATGCAACTCGATGAAGCATCAAGGAAGCGCATAATAGCGAATGCTAGTCGCACCCTTACAACCGCTGAACGTAACTACAGGGTCGCAGATCTTGAAGCGCTAGCGGTAATCTGGTCCTTGAAACATTTCAGAGATATAGTCTATGGTTATCCAGTGCATATCCAAACAGACCACCTTCCACTATGTGATTTGTTCAAGAATCGCAACCTAGCAGGTAGACTAGCTAGATGCTCTGTCATCATCCAGGACTTTAATCCCACTTTTCAATATGTACCAGGCAAGTTGAATGTAGTTGCAGACGCACTCTCACGTCACATAGCAGCAGCTATAACATCACTGCAGCCTCAAGTAACAAAACACCACACTAACGTCAGAAGTTGTTCAAAACTTTCAGCGCCAAGACCCCATGTGGTCCAAAGTCATTTATTTCCTAGAATCTGGCGATGCCTCGACCTTACCTACTCTGCCAGTATCACTAGATGAGTTCATGCTAGATGATGATCTCTTGTACAGGAAAACACTGCTAACAGGCAAAGATATGCCCAATCGCGAAGTACGCCAACTTGTTGTCCCCACTGCCCTGATACCAAAGGTTCTTCATATTGTTCATAATACTCCTCAAGCTTCCCATCCAGGTAAAGACCGATGCTTGCGCTAAGCACGTCTCAAATACTATTGGCCAACCATGCGCCGCGATCAAAATGCCCACTGTGACTCTTGCCTCTCCTGCCACCGCCACAAAGGATCAACTGGCTTACCAGCACCTCTCTTACAATACCCAATCCCGTCACGACCATGGGAAACTGTCTCAATCGATCTCTTAAAACTCCCTCTCACATAATCTGGCTCTGAGTACTTGTTCGTAGCGGTCGACCACTTCTCCCGCTACTGTGTCCTCGTACCCCTCTCCGACAAGACCGCGAAGAGCGTTGCATGTGCCTTTGTAGATCACGTAATTTGCCCGTTCAGTACCCCTCATACCATTCTTACAATGGTACAGAGTTCAACAATAGCCTTCTAGATGAGATCTGTCGCCGCTTTCATATCAGTAAGTGCAATGTCGTCCCTAAACATCCGGCTTCCAATGGCCTTGTCGAACGCCACAACCGAAAAATCTTAGAGTGCCTCAGACATCTAGGCTCCCATAGTTCGTCCTGGGATGACTGGATTCCCCAAGTGGCGTCCTCCATCAATAGCTCCATCAATGCATCCATTGCTGACTCTCCCTTCTTCGTCCTCTTTGGTTTTGATAAGGACCTCCCATACTCTCTCTTATCCTCAAAGCCAGAACCCATCTACAACATGGATGATTATGTAAAACTAAAATTGGCCAACTTCCGGACAATCCACCAGTATGTCCAATCCACTTTGGCTTCCTCTCAGGAGGACATGCTGCAGTGCAAACATAAGTCCGCCTCTCCTATCACTATCAATGTAGGGGATCTTGTCTTTGCTCATTCCCATACGCGTTCCTCTAAGTTGGATGACAAATTTACAGGGCCCCACCGCGTCCTCACTCAACAAGGCAACAAATTTCACCTCCAGGACCTGTCCACTAGGGACACCAGATGGGTCCACATTGATGACTTAAAGCGAGCACCTCGTGGCCTCGTGTTGGAAGAGTCATTTACACAACCTCCTGCCCCCTCTTCCCCTCCTCCCATCCCTCAGTCTAACTTGTCTCCACCTATCCCTCAGTCTCCTTCCCCTCCACCTCCACCTGGTCATTCATCAATCAGTCAATATCGGTCCAAACTGTGCTCTGCCCATCAACCTCTTCACGACCTCCCCCATTAACTCTACCCTGATTTTCTAGGTACGATGTTAGCGATCTCCCTGCTGGCAATGCTGACCCTCCTGGGGTCTGGGTCAGGTCAGGACGATGGTGGAGTACGTCCCGGGGCCTTGGTCGGCTCGGGAGGCGAGGTAATGCTTATCGAAGACGTAGCCTCTTTGCGCTACGATCTTGCGCCCCTGGCCGACGTAGCCATTGCCCTACCTGCCTATGCGCACCAGCTCCGCGGAATCAGGACCCATCTCACGGCCCTCATGGGGACACACAACCCGAATGAGTATCTCTATAACCTTTTCCTCCCACTCTTCTGGCAATTGCAATACATAAGTAACAGATTCACTGAGCTCAATGACACATTTTCCATTCCGACACCCGTTGGTCGTTCTCGTGTGAAACGAGGTCTCTTCGACTTCGGCGGTGAGATTCTGAGTGGCTTGTTTGGCTTTGCTACAGCCCGTGACATTTCTGGCTTCAAATCTGATGTCACTCATTTAGCTTCAGCCCTAGAATCACAACGCCGAGTCATTAAACTCCAACACACTATGTTACAGAAGCTCACGACCCAACTCAATGAAGTCACGTCCACTCTAAACAATTTCACCGATATCTTACAACGCCACCTTTCAGATCTCAACGTTATCTCTCAGTTCTTCTACCTCAAACTCAACATGGATAATCTCCAACTAGCCATTGACTCTCTCTTGTCTCAAGCCTCTGCCTTGGTTCGTATCCTGGTTGATGCTATCAATGGACGTGTCACTGCAGACTTAGTCCCTGTCTCAGCTCTCCGTTCTGTCCTGGAATGGGGTCACTCCACCTTTGGTCTCTCCCCAGTCCTCCCTTACTCCTCCCTTGAATATTATTATCCTGTTCTCGAAGCCACTCTTCTCACCACATATGTCGTCGTCCATATTCCTCTCCATTCTGCCGTAACCTTTAACCTTTTCCACATCATTCCTTTCCCTTTCCGCCTCAATAACTCCTTGTTACAGGTATCTGTTCCTTCAGAATATTTCCTCCTCTCCCATGATCATCTTTCCGTTGCCTTCCTTTCTTCCACAGACCTCCAGCAATGTTCCTCCCTTACTCCGACCTCTCGTCTCTGTGCTGCCCACCTTTTCGCTATCTTCATTAGCAGTGCTACACCCTGTGAGTCTGCTTTAGTTCGCAACCATTCCATCTACTCGGCCTGTTCTTTTGTCCCAGCTCCTGACCTCCCGGTCCACCATGCTCACCTCAACCATGTCTAGTACTTCTTCTTTGCTGTTCCCATCTCTGTCACAATCATGTGTCCTGGTTCTTCCGTTCGCTCCGTCCCCGCTAGTGGTCTCTACAAAGCACCTGACTATTGTACCGTCATATCAGAGTCCGTCATCATTTACGCCACTCGCTATCACCAAGCTGTCCGTAAACACTCCTATGACATCTTTCAACCAATCGACATACCTTCAACCCTACCATCTGCCAACATTACCATCACCTCCCCTAACTTACGCATGCTAACCTTCCTCAATGACAGTGATTTCATTATGGATCAATTTTCTCTGGCCTTCAGCCATTCATGGGTTCATCCAACAGTTGTGTTTCCCCCTGTGGTTATCGCTTTCATAGGTTTTCTACTCATCATATGTGCAGTGCATTGTTGTGTCAGAAAAATGGAACGTCGACGCCAGGAAATCAGAGTAGCTACAGGCATAGTACGCCCTGCACACGATGTAGAAACTCCCCGTACTTAGTGCCCTCACATTCAGTGACTACCAATGCCATCTGACAATTACCCAAACTGTGAACAGACCTCTGCCTACTAGAAAATGATGGTATTTCTTTCATGCATTACTGAGTGACAGTGTATCCTACAGAAAATACAAAAGAAAAAGAAAACAAAAAATGACGGAAGAACAACAATAGAACTCTCATACCTACTCCTTGTTTATCATGTCTTAAACTATTATTGTGTAATTCCCATTATGTTTATATATACCTTCGACCCTTACTGGATTTGTACCTATTAATCCTTGTATATCTTATATGTATATATCCTTCTAATTCCCTCCCCTCAACATGGCCATGTCTCCCCTACTGCCCCTGTAACATACTTATCCCTTGTACACACCTCCCGGTCCTGCCTTACTACTATACTCAAACATCATTTACCTCCTGGTGTCAGGAGACACCATCTCTGCTACCCGGGGCAGTAGTGTACCCCCTCCGCAATATGTCTACCCCCCCCGATGTATATAATGTCCCCCCCCCCAAATGCATACATGCCCCCACTAAACTTGCTAGGTCAGCACGCTTTCCCAGGGCCCAAGCCTGGGCAGACGGCGTTACTGCGTCAGTTGATAGCAGGCAGCCAAAACGGGCAGACTATTTTACAGTGAGCTTGTAATAAACTCCTTATCTAGCTGTTTGTACACGGAGTTTCTATCACCAAAGTATTGCAAGTTACAATTGTACTGTACCATACAGTAATAAATCCCATGTGGTCTAGTGGCGAATGTCTCCCCCAGAGATTACTCCAGCTTTGCAATACAACACTGTACATACACTACCTTGAAAGTAGGACGTCACAAAGTTAAACATAAATAAATAAATAAATAACACCACGGTTCTGCAGCTGCGTTGTCAGAAGTGCAGAGTGTTCAGGCACAACTTCACTGGATGACATCCATGGGTGAAAGTGTGAGTCTGGTGATATTCCTGGGGCACCGGATGAGGCATACCCATGGTGAATTCTGACTGGCTGGCTTGTAGCAAGTGCTTTCATTGGCTCCTGAGTTTCGGGATTTCCTCTCGCTCTGGTTAGCTACCGCTTACGAGATCGTTGAGATATCTTAACCCCGGATATTGCATTGAACTGACGGTTACATCCCGTTTTGCTCCCTGATGTTGCATAATTTAGCTGGGTATTGTTTAATAGGGTCAAGATGACTGTGCCAGATATTACATTGGTCTGTCTGGATGTTGCACATACGGATAACTGAGAGTTTACTGTACCTTCAGTGATACTAATATTCCTATCGCTAAAAGTATTGAAATTCTTGGTGTTTCACTTAACAATACCCCCAGCTAGACCTCTCATGTTAGAACAAATGCTAAAACCGCTTCACAAAAACTTAGATTATTGTACAGAATCTGTAACTTCTTCACCGACCAGCAGTTAGCTATGATTTCCAAGCTTCATGTGCACCTTCACATGGAATATTGCTCACCTGTATGGAGTGGTTGTGGAGAGATTGCCCTAAAACAAGGGGACACAATTTAGAACAAATCTATAACAATTACTCGTGTTAATATTCTTGCAATTATAAATGAACTAACCTCTACTAGTATGAAGGAACATTGCCTCCCTTGCATTATTTTACAGAATACTTTTATGGCAAAAACTCAGAAGTTGCATCCAGTATGCCACATCTTCATGCCTTCCCCCGTGCTACACAGGCGTCCGATAGTGCTCATGACTGGGCTGTGACACTGCCATATTGCAGAACTTCTGCCTATCAGAATTCGTTTATTCCCCGAACTACATCTCTTTGTAACTCGTTTCCCCAGACTAGTTCCCCCCCCCCCACCAAACTTCAACCTACAGCAGTTCAAGTCCAACAACTACAGATTATTTTAATGCATGGACGACACCTGTAATCTGGGATATGGATTATTTATTTATTTTATTTGTTTTTCCATCCATTGTCCATATTATGTATTAAAAAAAAAAGGCCAATAACAGTGTACTAGTATATACGCGAATCTATCTATCTACCTATCTACCTATATATATATATATATAGATAGATAGATATAGATAGATAGATATAGATAGATAGATATAGATAGATCGATAGATAGACAGAGAGATAGATAGATAGATGTGGATGTAAGAGCTGCATTATTTGTTCTTTAATCATGCCCAAACCAAGGGCCAGAGACCCCCAGACTGAATCAGGGTGACCCAAGGATGGTTTTAGGAGGGTCATTAATTTGAGGTCACTGGTAGAGTGTTCGCCTTTTTGGCCAAACCAACGTCTGGTAACCCTGCAGCCCAGTTTTTGGCATGGAGGTGAAAAGGGTGCGAGAGGGAGAGTCTGGGAAGGAAGAACGAGTAAAAGCAAAGGATGGAAAGATGTTAATTGAGATGGATGCAGGAAGGAAGAGATGGGCAGAGTACTTCGAAAGATTGTTAAGTGTAGAGGAGGAAAGGGTGGCTGAGATTGTGGCGGATGGAAGGGTACAAGGAATAAATGTGTTGGGAGAGTTCAATGATTCTTTGATCACGGAGGAGGAAGTGGAGAAGGCAGTAAAGGAGATGAAAACAGGGAAAGCTGCAGGTATGGATGGGTGTGCTGTGGAATGCCTGAAAGGTGGTGGAGTGACTATTGTTGACTGGTTAGTGAGATTGTTGAATGTGTGCTTTGTGAAAGGTATGGTGGCAGTTGACTGGGCAAGTGCTTGTGTGGTCCTGTTGTATAAAGGCAAGGGTGATAAGTATGATTGTACTAGCTTTAGGAGTATAAGTCTGTTGAGTGTTGTAGGTAAGGTGTATGGCAGAGTGTTAATTATGAGAGTTAGAGAGGGTACAGAGGGAGTGATTGGTGATGAGCAGTGTGGCTTTAGGAGAGGGAGGGGATGCGTGGATCAGGTGTTTGCAGTGAGACAAGTGTGTGAAAAGTATTTAGCGAAAGGCAAGGATGTGTTTTGGGCATCTATGGATTTAGAGAAAGCGTATGATAGAATTGATAGGGAGACTTTGTGGACTGTTTTAAGATTGTATGGACTTGATGGTAGGTTACTAAAAGGGGTGAAAAGTTTTTATGTAAATAGTAGAGCGTGTGTAAGAGCGGGAAATGCTGTGAGTGATTGGTTTCCTGTGAGAGTGGGGCTGCAACAGGGATGTGTGATGTCGCCTTGGTTGTTTAATATTTACATGGATGGTGTTGTAAGGGAGGCGAATGCAAGAGTTTTAGGTGGAGGTCTGAGTCTGGTGAATGTTGATGGTGGAGAATGGAATCTGAAGCAGCTGCTGTTTGCAGATGATACTTCACTGGTGGCTGATTCATAGGAGAGATTGAGACACTTCGTAGAGGAGTTTGGAAGGTTGTGTGAAAGGAGGAAATTGAAAGTAAATGAGAATAAGAGTAAAGTGATTAAGTGTACGAGGTTGGTAGATGGTAGGGGGATGAATATAGTTTTGAATGGCGAGTTGCTTGAGGAGGTAGATTGTTTTAAATATCTAGGGTCACATGTTGGTGTGGATGGAAGAATAGATGCAGAAGTGAAGTTCAGAATAAATGAAGTAGGAAAGGTGCTGGGAGGAATGAAAAAAGTGTTTAGATGTCATTCGCATAGAATGGATGTAAAGAGAAGGCTGTATGAGGGTGTTGTGGTACCAACTGCATTATATGGGGCTGAAACATGGAATATGGGTGTAGCAGAGAGGAAAAGTTTGAATGTAATGGAGATGAGGTGTCTGAGGAATATGTGTGGAGTGACGCATATGGATCGGGTGCGGAATGATGAAGTGCGAAGGAGAACTGGAGTTGTTCGGGAGATGGCTGGTAGAGTTGAGCAGAAGGTGTTGCGATGGTTTGGGCATATGAAGAGAATGGATAATGAGTGACTGGTGAAAAAGGCTGAGAGGAAGACCACGAATAGGATGGATGGACAGTGTGAAGAGAGCGCTGGATGCGAGAGGGATGTCTGTTGAGCAAGGAAGAGTGGCTGTGCGTGACAGAAATAAATGGAGAGAAATTGTGAATGAATAAGTGATGACGCAGCCCTGAGGGGATATTCTCCCGCATTTGGTCTGATCAGCTATTTCAGGTCAGGTGTGGGTAAGGGGATGAGTCTGTTATGATGTGGCAGGGGTAAACCAGCTCTGCTGTCGGGCCCTGCTGCGAATGTCACTGATTGCATTGCACAGTTGACCCTTGTGCGGTGAGGATCTGTCCGTTCTCCCCTTTGGGGCTAAGATGCGAATGAATGTGGTTGAATGGATGAGTAAATGGGGAGTGTGTTGTCCTGTCTCAGCTACCTCCCTTTCCTTGGGGGAAGCAGCCTAGGTATATAGATAGACAGATACTCGACCTCCAGTTCGGACATAGGATAGCTGAGATTGACCTCCGAGGTCATTTGAGGTCACTGGTCAGAGGTCATTTGATGTCACTGGTAATACACGCTCGAGCAAGACCCAGCAGCCCAATTTTTGGGATGGAGACTCACATGATCTTCAGTTCGGATATAAGCTATGTGAGGTTGGACTCCAAAGTCATTTGAGGTCAACGGTCAGAGGTCATTTGAGATCACTGGTAATAGTAAACAAGTGCGCACAGTTACTGTACATTAGTCTGCAAAAGCTGAAATAGAAACTTCCTGGACCTCTTATTATCCCTCTTCTAAAGCATCAGAGGGTACATGCTCTCTCTGGAGTAGAAAGACTGAACTAGAACGAATACGATCAGATTGTCTGCCTTTGTAATGCCACAAGAGTCAAACCATGGGAGAGTCGTGTAAGTTAAGGCTTTAGCACGTAAGTTATACATATTTGAAAGTCATGTAAGTTAAGACTTTAGTACGTAAGCTATACATTTGTATTTACCCTAATCCATTCTAGGCTTAAGATGTAGAAACGTGCTTGTACCTAGTAGTTAATACATGTTCTTTTTATTATTATTTCTGTAGCTGTAAGATCATAAATCTCATTTATGCTGTGCTAGTCCTTAAGAATATTTGTACATGTTGTAGGTGATTTTTTCTGGGAGCATACGTCGGGTATTTGAGTGGCGTATCGTCTGTACTCATTTTCTATTAAATCAGATCTGATGTAATCATAGTAAAATCATAATGTTGTGGATTAACATGCTTATAGAAGAAATAATATCATATAGAGGGGGGAAAGCCGTTAAAAGTTTTAGTTAGCTAGTGCCCGAGGACATGACGTAATAGTTGGGTAATGTATTCCTCCGCCGAGAGGATGCTGGGCACCGCTGTTGATTCAATTTACGACTCTTTGTGTGAAATAATTAGAATAACTAAATTTCCCTGTCAGATTGAGAGTAAAGAAAATTAATATCTATATCCGTTCAGAATCAGAAGTGTAGAGTTGTGGCCCTCAAATGAGGGTGAAGCAAAACTACCCTATACGTCATCCAAATCGCTTAGTGTAACGTGGCAGAGCCGCAGGGGGGGTATCAGCCAGCTCCTGACTCACTTTCAAATTTGCCCTTACGTCGTGTACAGGTGAGTTTCATTACTCTGCTTTCTTCCCTTCCCCTTTGTTCATACTTGCATTGTAAAAGTTCAGAGATATTATGTGTGCCGTTGTGGCCTAAGTTGTAATGTTATTGACTCTCAAATTTGCCCTTACGTCGTGTACAGAGATGCTGTAAGAACGCCACGTCATAAACTCCCCTCTAACCGCCATATTGTAACTGCCCTAGGAAAAATTCTTTAGGATTTAAATTGTACACTTACCATTTACATCAATACAGTGAATAGTCCTTTGATTATGTAATAGATCAGTTAAGTTAGCTTGTGAACGGAGAGTAGTCGTGATTTTATTTTTTTTCTATAGATACATAATGTATAGGGGTGAACTCGGAGAGCACTCTGTCCCCAAGGCAAACTCCCTCGCCTGATGTGCTAGGAGAAAGCCTATGTGCCCACGAGTGTACTGTATGTGGCGAACCTTTTTATGTTAAGGATTACTGATGTTGGGGAGGAGTGAGATCTAAAGAGTAATATCATTTGATGGTTAACTGAAGTATATGCGCCTGTATAAAATTCGTCGTGGAGAAAATTCGGTGAAATGTGAATAAATAAAAGTGTGATTAAATGAGTAAAAAAATCTAGAGTTCTCTCAAAAAGTAAAGTATCATTTCTTAGAGAAAAAAGATCAATTGAAGTCATTTATTAGTAAATTGAATAATATGATGTAATATGATTTAAAGAAAGGAGAGATATTAGTAAAATTCAGCATTCTGAAAAGCTTGAGTTTCACTGTCATTCCTCTCTATCTCTCAAATCATGTATAACTTAACCCTCGTGCCTTGATGGGAATTGTTTTCGACCCCTGTGCTGAATTGGTTTTGGCAGTATAAAGTACTGTTAATGCATTGTCACGCTACCCAAAGTTCTTATTAATACGCTACCTAAAAATTCTTTTGTTACGCTACTCACGATCAAACTACCAAATTCTTATTAGTATTTATTCTGAACGGCCAATTTCCCTTGTGTGTGATATTTGATAGAAAGAATTAAAATAATTTTGAATATTTTCGGATCCCAACCGATTCCACAGTTAGTCCAACAATATCAGGATAAGGGTCGAACGAACCCTGGAGATATAATTGTGGTGCTCGTTGTAAGTCAGCCTTAAACAACAACCTCCAATAAAAGGGATCGGGCACCACACCTTTTTGTCCCGGCAACACCAGGTACCCTTCCTAATACACACACACACACACACACACACACACTATATATATATATATATATATATATATATATATATATATATATATATATATATATATATATATATATATATATATATATATATACATATATATATCGGGGATACCCGGCGATCCCAGGCCAAAAAGGCTAACCCTGTAATCCTGTTTGTTTTAGTTCAGTCTTTTTTACTCCAAAACTCCATGTATCTCTAAGGCTTTATAAGAGGGATTACAAGAGGTCCACAAAATTTCTATTTCAGCCTTTTCAGACAAATGCACAGTATTTGTGTGCACTTGTTTACTAGTTCTTGTGATCTTAAATGACCTCCGACGAGTGACCCCATATGACCTTGGTGATGAACCTCATAGCCAATGTCCAAACTAAAGGTCAAGTCACTCTCCATGTCAAAAATTGGAATGCAGAGGTACTCGGCGTTCAATGGGCCAGAAAGATGAACATTCTACCGGTGACTTCAGGTGACCCAGGTATGAATTTTGACCCCCTAAAACCATCCCAGGGTCATTTGATTCAGAATATATATGGGGCTTGAGGTCTCTGGCCCTTGGATTGCCCACAATTGAAGGACAAACAATCCAGCTCATATATTGAGTGTCCACTACAGGACTGGCCAATCCCAACTGAACTGGGGACGATACAGCCTATCTATCTGTACCTAGTGGCTTAGGCTGTCCACCAGAGATTGTATGCAGGGTGAGAAGTGCTTGTAACTGTAGTGTTGGAGTGACTTTGGATGTGTGTGGAGTCTGTGAATGAAGTGTAGTCAGCATGTGCAAGCCGACTGGGTGCCAGCACACTTTATATGTGACACTGATTCAACCACAGCACCCCTTATGTCCACCAAAGCAGCACTTGACTGGAAGAACGCTCCCAAAGTTAACCCACCGTGTCTGGTTGACATGTATACGTCCACACGTTTTGTCACTGTCAGTCCCGTTGACATATATAAACGCACATCAATTGCAAAGTCCTTAATTTGCACAATTTTAAATTTTTGCACATGATTTTTGGTACGTATACACCGGACACCTTCCTCTACAAGATGCCAGGCAGGGACAATGCCATACTCCACGTTACCTTCCCCCTCCCTTGCATGTAATTGTCTCAGCAATTCACCTGTTACCAGAGTAAAGACATGTCGTGCCACGGTACGAAATTCAAAGCCAGAGTGATTCCCCAATTGATGACAATGTGGAGGACAAAGTTTATGAAGCATTAGAGGAAGAAACAGAAATGATGATCAGGTAATGTCACCAAAAAAGGTCAGGTATGTTGTGTTTGGTGAGTGAAACAATGCTTATATTGCCTATATTACTGTGTGAAAACCAATATACTCTCGTACTACATATAAATTCGTACCAAATAAATGAATACCAATTATGAATGGTGTGGAATAGCTACTCTCCCATGGAACTCGTTTTCTTTGGAGCCAGCCTGATAGAAAACCCAGTAAGGTAAGGAGTACAGTTACCTGTATCGAGCACTTTAAACCTCAGGTGAGTGATTTCTCTATGAATTTTCAATGTTTCTCACCAAAAACAAGTTTGAGCCAAAAAAAAATTCAAAAATTGTTCGGGATTGGGGTGAGTCAGTGGTAGAAAGTCTGTCGAGATGGGGTGGGTTACCCAGGCAGGGCGCGAACCCTCGTTCTTCCATGTATGAACACACACAGTTTACCACTGTACCACAGAGGCTCTCCCTCTCTCTCTCTCTCTCTCTCTCTCTATATATATATATATATATATATGTGTGTGTGTGTGTGTGTGTGCAAGGAAGAAGGGACCAAAGGCTAGGAGCCTGCAAACTTTTCCTACCAAGGCAAAACAAAAAACAATACAACAGAAAGCCAAATTCAAGATCCGTTCAATTTGAGATGCCTGGACACACTGAAAGACTGGAAATCATAGGAAGTAGAAAATGCAGGCAGAGGGAGACAATTCCAGTGCTGACATGTTGCATAAATGAAGAACTGGGAGTAACAGTTAACTCTTGCATTAGTGAGTTGGACAGAAAAGGAATAAGAGTTTGTTCTATACAGGTGCAATGTGCCAATTATAAAGGTGGAGGGATGAGAGCAGACAGTTAAGAGGAGCAATGACCATTGAAATAGCGATAGAAAAGAAATAAAGATGCAACAGTGTGGTAAAGAGACGGATGTTGAAAATGGAGTCAGAAAGAGAAGGAGAGTTAATGAAAAGCCTTTGACTCCACCCTGTTGAGAAGAGCTGTATGTGGGAAGCCTCCCCAAACATGACAGTTGTACTCTACACAGGGGTGAATAAAACCCGTGTGTCAAGTCAACAACTGTACAGGAGTAAAGAAGGCACAGAGTCAGCTTAGTGCACTTAATCTCTTGGAAGCAGATTTTACAAGATATGTAATATGGTCTTTCAAAGATAAATCCCAAGAGAATGAAACCTCAAGTATGTTTATGTATAATGCAGGATTGAGCTGGATATTAATGAATATTCTTGGGTACCCCTGGGGGTAGGGGGGTTTCAAGAATACTCCCCCAGTATCTCTGCTTGTCGTATGAGGCAACTAAAAGGTTGGTGGTGGGTTACTGCCCCACCCTGTAAAAAGAACTAACTAAACAAGCAAATAAAGCACCTCGGACCAGGACGGACAATTCGTTGACGACTAAAGAACGGACAAAGGACATTCTGAGGGTGGGGACAGGTAATGTGAGAGGAGTGAATGATGAAGTGAAAGTAAGATTGTTCAGGTGCTTGAAGATGCAAGAGTTGATATATGTGAACTAACTGAAAATAAATCGAAAGGTGAGAGGGTGAGAGAATGGGAAAATGGTTTAGGAATATATGTGGGAGTTAATGAGAATGAGAGGGCAAGAGAGGGAGTATGTCTAATGATAAGCAAGTGGGAGAATATAAGAAAGCATGGAACAGTGGGTACAAGGATTGTATGAGTGAGGATGAAAGTAGGTATATAAGCCTGGGCGAATGTATGTGCGTATGCACTAACAGAGTACCGAGTGGCAAGAGTGAAACAGTTTTGGGCAAGTGTAGAAGCATGTATGGAAAAGTTTAAGAGGAGCGAGAGATTGTTTTTGATTGGAGACGTGAATGGCAAAGTGGAGAATGTACGATTGGATGGAATGGTTGGTCAGTGGGGTTTGCCAGCTGAAGTAAATGGGAATGGTAGTGCTTTGGTGGACATCTGTGTTAGTAAGGGGTTGGCAATAGCCAACACCTACTTTCGGCATAAGATGATCCACAGGTATACATGGAGAGTCATGAGGAGGATGGATGGTGACCTTGTTGAACGAAAGGCAGTGATAGACTATTTGTGCGTGGATGAGCGAATGAGAAGACAAGAGTTGGATGAGTGTGGAGAGGGTGGGGAAATGGATTTCAGACCATCACTAAGTGATGACCAAGGTAAGGCTGTAAAGAAAGTGGGTGAGGAGACGAAGGGGAAGACAGGAGGAAACAGCTCCTGTGAGAAGAGTGAAGTTGCAAGATAGTGAGAAAATGGCAGAGTATAAGAGCATAGTGGAAGAGAGATTCGGAAAGTATGAGTTAGAGCAGATGGAAGGGGTGGAAGAAGGATGTAAGATATGGATGAGATAGGCACAGCGTGTGAGGTGGTTTGTGGAGTGAGGAGATGCAGGGGTGTGCAAGGAACAGCATGGTGGAATGATGTGAAACGAGCTGTGAAACAAAAGAAGGCATATAGTGAATGGCCAGCAAGTAGAGGTAGGGGAGAAGATGAGAGAGAAGAGAGGTATATGTGAGCAGGGAAAGGGAGATGAAGAGATTGGTGAAGGAGAATAAGAAAAAAGTGGATGAAGAGTTTGGGAGGAATCTGAGTGTGAAACGAAAGGAGTGTAAGAAATTGTTTTGGAAGGAGGTAAAGAAAGTAAGGCAGTGTGAAAGGGGAAATAGTAGGGGAGTGAAAGATAGGAATAATAGATTGTTGGTGGAAGAGAGAAGTTGAGGAGATGGAAGGAGCACTTTGAGGATTTGTTGAATGTAGAGAGTGAGAGCAGTGCGAGTATAAGTGGTTGGGGAATGACTGGGAGAAGAAGAGGAGAGAGAAGGGAGGAAGGGATCAGTAGGGCAGAAGTAGTGGAAACAATGAAGAAGATAAAGATGGGAAAGGCCCTAAGAATTGCTGGAGTGTGTGGTGAAATGCTGAGGTTTGGGGGTGAGATTGTAGTGGAGTGGATATGGAAGTTGTGTAGATTGGCATGGGAAGAGGGAAGGGTTCCAGAGGACTGAAAATCAGGTATAATTGTTTCTTTATATAAAGGAAAAAGGAAGAGAGAAGTATGTGGTAACCATAGGGGTATTTGCCTTCTTAGTGTGACTGGAAAAATATATGGTAGAATACTCATTGATAGGGTTAGGCATATAACGGAAGAGCTAGTTGAAGAAGAACAAGGGGGGTTCAGGAAGGGAAGAGGGTGTGTATATCAGATATTTGTTCTAAGATGTTAGGTGGAGAAGTATTTAGAGAAGGGAAAGTGTGTGCTGCCGTCATGGGCTTGGAGAAGGCTTATGACAGAATAGATAGGCAAGGTATGTGGAAGGTATTTAGAATATATGGAGTGGAGGGGAAATTGTTGAGAGATGTGAAGAGTATGTATGAAGGAGCTAGGGCTACAGTGCGAGTGGATGGTGAGCTGCATGAGTTCTTTGATCTCAATGTGGGACTGAAACAGGTTGTGTGATGTCTCCATGGCTGTTTAATATATACATAGATGGGGTTGTAAAGGAGGTGCAAGGTAGGGCAGTGGATATGGGGGTGGCTCTAATGAATGAGGGTGATATGTGGAAGATTCCTGTGTTGCTGTTTGCTGTTGATAAAGTTTTGTTGTGTGAAGATGAATGGGAGTTGCATGGTTTGGTGAATGAATTTGGGACAGTGTGTAGGAGGAGGATGCTGAAAGTTAATGTAAACAAGAGTAAAGTTATGGTGGTTGATAGGAATGAAGTCACAGAATGCACAATGAGTTTGGATGGAGAATGTGTGTGCATTCAAGTACTTGGGTAGTGTGATGAGTAAGGATGGAACTTTTGAGGATGAAGTGCTTGAAAGGGTACAGCAGGGAAGGAAGGTTGTTAGTTCACTGAAAGCAGTGATGAGAAATAGGGAGGTGAGTATGGAAGTTAAGTCACTGCATGATAGTATTGTGATCCCTACCCTGATGTATGGAAGCGAGACATGGACCTTGCTAGAGGGGAACAAGTCAAGAGTGAGAGCAGTGGAAATGAGTCACTTGAGAGGAGCATGTGCAGCGACATGGGGGGACATGTTGACAAATGAAGACGTTGAAGGAACGTTGTGGGGTGGAAGTGGATGTGGTTGAGAAGATTAGGAGAAATATACTCAGGTGGTTTGGACATGTGAAGAGAATCTAGAATGAAAGACTGACTAAGAGGGTGTATGTAAGTTGGAGGAAAGGAGAGGGAGGGGACGACCGAGGATGAGGTGGAGGGATGGAGTTGAGAGGTATATGAAGGAGGGGGGAGTGAGTTGGGGGGAGGTAGTCAAATGGTGGGTGACAGAGCGACTTGGAGGCATTTTGTCTTTGGCCACCCTTTGCGGGATTAGGGCGTCAGGCTATAGATAGATAGGTAGGTGTAAGAACTGGGTCTTTGATGCATTTACAGTAAAAGAACAAGATTGCTTTTACCCCAGTCAGATATTTGAACTAAGTCTGACTCTAGGGGTGCCATAGCCTCATCCCTTTTTTGTTGAAGTAACTGCTGAGGTGGACGTTGCAGGAACAGAATGGAAAGGTGAAGGACAGAATCATCATTGTATGAGTGGATAGGGTTAGATGTACAGCTTAGAAGGTCATTGATAAATAAAAGGAAAAGAGTTGGTGATAGGACAGAGCCCTGAGGAACACCAATGTTGATAGATGTAGAAGAACTGTGGCCACCTGCAATAGCAGCTATAGAACAACCAGAAATGAGGCTACAAATGAAGACACAGATAGAAGGATAGAAACCGTAAGAGGGCAGTTTGGAAATTAAAGATTTATGCCAGACTCGATCGAAAGCTTTTGAGATGTGAAATGCAATGGCAAAGCTTTCGCCACAGTCCCGAAAAGAGGATAACCAGGATTCTGAATGTTGGGTGAGGAGATTGCCGGTGGATTGTCCCTGACGATCAAAAAGAAAATCGTAAGAGGAAAGATGGTTTAAAATATTTCTGTTCAGAATAGACTCAAAAACTTTTGAGACTCAGTATATTAACCCCTAGGCGCCTGTCCACGTCATATGACGTGTTGGTAGAGGCCTACGGTCTACGTCATATGACGTTTTAATTTTTCGCAGGCATGTTTGAACTTAGTAGCGTGCCATATGGACTCAGAGTCTTGTCCCGGCATGGCTGGTGCGCGAGATAATGTTGGCTGGCCAGGGGAGGGGCAGGGGTGTGGGTAGGGGGGGTGGGAGGTCGGCCCAGCAGTGAGGAGGGCTGTGGTGGAGGGTGGTGGGAGGCTGGCGTAGGGAGAGTGTGGCCTTGAAACCAGCTGATACTGGTCCAGGGTTGGGGTAGGGGTTGGGAGGGGTGGGGTAGGGTGGTAGGGAGGGCTACTAGGGGGCCCTGAGGGATGTGGGGTAGAGTGTATGGGTCCTTGAGTACACTTGTACTGATCACAGCCAGACTTTAGGGAGTATCATACTGTCAAGAGTTACCAAAAACAGTGAAATAATGTGTAAATAGTGTGTAAATAATAGTGAATAAATAAATGGTCATAAGTTTGTTAGATAATATGTATCATGGGAAACATAAAATAACCCAATCTTTATTAGTTGCTTTCTTGTGTTTTTTTTTTTTTGCTATTTTAGTAGTAATATTGTGTTCATATAGCATTGTGAATTAGTGAGAGGAACAAATACACACTCAACACTTATCTTGGCTTGAGGTAATCATCCGTCTTCCCTACACTAATACTCCCAACACACCACCGCAACCTTGAACATGCTCAGCCCAGTAGCCACACACCACAACGCCACCTCCAAATCGCCAACAGAGAATAAGTACATGCTTTTTATGTGTTTCTTGTCATTTGTGACTGATTTGTAATGAAAAAAAAAATTTTGTGGGAAAATCGATTATCCTGAAAATAACCCGGTTCTGGGACATCGATAGATAAACCCAAGCCTTGCGCCTAGTGGTTCAAGCATTCGGACGATAGTTAGAGGGTTAGGAATTGTCACCCCTCTTTGGGACTGGCTGAATGCGAGCAAACTTCCAGCAAGGAGGAAAGGTACAGGTTGATAGACAAAGGTGAAATAGTTTACCTAGGCAGGGTGTAAGCACAGAAGCACAGTTCTTGAGGGCGATAGGAGGGATCCCATCAGGCCCAAATGCCTTGTCAGCACTGAGGCCAGTGATGGCAGAAAATGCATCAGTTGAAGATATTTTAGCCCCTTAACCCGTCACGTCCCGAGGTTTTCCGCACCTCCGACATCCCCCAGTCCCGAGGTATTTTCGATTTTTTTTTTTTGGCTAAAACCTTCGCTTTTGGTGAGAAACATCGAAAATTCATAGAGAAATCGCTCACCTGAGGTTTAAAGTGCCCAATCCAGGTAGGAGTTCCTCCTTACCTGAGTGGGTTTTCTAACATGCTGGCACCAAAGAAAACGAGTTCTATGGGAGGGTAACTAATTTATCCACTCATAAACGGTATTTATTTATTTACTTGGTACGAATGTATATGTAGTATGACAGTATATTGGTTTTCAAGCAGTAATAAAGGCATTATAAGCATTGTTTCACTCACTAACTAATCACCATACCTGACCTATTTTTGCCACACTACCTGATCATTATTTCTGGCTGTTTCTTCTTCTAATGCTATGTAAACATTGTCCTCCACATTGTCATCGATTGGGGAATCACTCTGGCCCTGAATAACTTTACTAGCCAGGTCACTGGTAACAGGTCCTTTGCCAAGACAATGGAGTGAGGGGGGGAGGGGGGAGGTTATGCAGTGTAAGGCATTGTCCCTGATTGGTATCTTGTACAGGAATAGAGGAAGGTGTCCCGTGTATACATACGAAAAATCACGTGCGAAAATTGAAAATTGTGCAAATTAGGTACCTTGCAATTGCACGACGTACTGGTACGTCGCCGGGACTGGCAAATGCAAATCGTGGTGACGTACCCATACGTCGTCGGGACGGGGCGGGTTAAGACTGCAATTATATCAGGTGGTTCCCCCCCACAACTGAAATTTGGGGAGGGTTTGGTGACTCTTGCCAAGGGCAAAATGAATGTGTTCTGGCTAAAGAGGAAGAATTTACACACCTGACAACGCAATCCACACCCCCATAGGCCTAATGGTTACCGCACAATCGTGCATCAAAATTTAAAAAGGATTGTATTAGTTACCCCTCGAAAACAATAAAAAAGGTGTAAATGTTGATTACCTATTTGTTTTATTTTTTTTATTGAAACAGGTAATTTAAAAGTGTTTTGTCACAGCAACCTTGAAAACAGGTGTATGTAGGTGTGGGGAGATTACTAGGCTGTGGGGAGTAGGCCTATAGGTACGGGGGTTGGAAAAACAACCAACTTTTCGCATGAAAAGAAAGCACTTCAGTGTGTTCTGTAACATCTTGGTGGTCTGATACCTGTTCCTCTCGGGGGTCCGTAGGGGGTGGGAGGGTAGTGAGGAACATGGAGGGAGGGATGGGGTGGGGTTCAGAGGGGACACAAGGCTAGCAGGATGGGAGGAGGGGCAGAAGTGGGTGGAAAGAGACACAGGTGGTGATGGGAGGAGAGATGCAGGTGCATGGAGGGGTGGGCGGGTGATGGGGGACAAGGAGGGAGTGTGTTAGACGTGGCCAAGAGGGGAGTGTCCCCCACCACCCGGGTTGGTCCAATCCACGCTCACGCCACCTCAGGGGTGAGTTCTCACTGGCATGAAGCATGTCAACATAATTGGGGTGGAGGAAGCGCTTCACAGCTTTTTACAGGCCCCGCTCAATTGATGAGATTAGGCAGTTTGGCATAAAACTCTCATTACATCAATTGATGCGATTAGGAATTAAGAGGTTAATGACAGCCATGAGGCTGAGGAAGTCAGAGGGAGGAAGTGATCGAGGAACATCACGAAAAATTCCAATGTGGACTTGGAGGGGAAAGTTTGAGTGAAGAGGTCTGCTTTATTAGTAGAAGTAGCTATGGAGCCATTAGAGTAGAAATGAGGAGGGAAGGATGATGAGGAGAGGTTGTTAGAAAGTTTTTTTGGCAAGGTGCCAGAAGGAACGGTAAAAAGTGGAATTGGGGAGTTAAGTGCATTTAGTACGGATGAAATTATTTTTACCAGAACAAAGAACAGACTTTGCATGATTCCGGGCAGAAATATAAAAAGATCTGATTCAGGGGTGGGTTGGCTTCGGCACCTTTAATAGGCCTTCTCCTTGTGGGCAGCATTAGAACATGCGTGATTAAACCAAGCCTTTTTTACAGAAGTCATAGCAGATGAGAAAGGAATGTATACTTCCATGCACAAAAGAATAACCTGCATAATGTGCATGGCACACTCAAATGGCTCCCAATCTTTTTTTTTCTTTTAATGCAAGGAAGAATGAACCAAAGGCTGGGAGCCCGCAAAACAGTTCCATTCAAGAAAAAAACAAAAAAAAAACAAAAGGGAGCCAAATTTAAGACCTGATCATTTCGAGATGCCTAGACACACTGTGTTTGAAAGACTGGAGATCGTAGGAAGTAAGAAATACAGACAGAGGGAGACAGTTACAGAGTTGACCTGTGGCATAAATGTAGAACTGGGAGTAACGGTTAACTCTTGCATTAGAGAGTTGGACAGAAAAGGGACGAGAGTTTGTTGCTAAAGAGATGCTATGCACCCATCATTGAGGTGAAGGGATGCAAGCAGACAGTTCAGAGGAGCAGTGACAATGCAAGTAGCGACAGAAAAGAGATAAAGAGGTAACAGTGTGGTGAAGAAACAAAGTTTGAAGGGAGGCAGTAAGAGGAAGAGAGTTAAAGAGACGAAAAGCCTTTGACTCCACCCTATTGAGAGAAGCTCTATGTGGGGAGCCTCGCCAAACATGAGAGCTGTACTGCACACAGGGACGAATAAATCCGGTGTATAAAGTCAACAACTGTGCAGGGCTAAAGTAGGCACAGAGTCGGCTTAGGTTACCTAATCTCTTGGAAGCAGATTTTTCCAGAGATGTAATATGATCTTTCCAAGATAAATCCCGAGTGAATGTAACCCCAAGCATGATCAAGGATGATGCTGGATTGAGCTGGATATGATTAAACATTAGTGGGTACTCCTGTGGAATATTTTGTCTGGCTGAGAGATGTAAAACCTGAGTCTTTGATGCATTAAAAACAAGAAGATTATTTTTACCCCAGTCAGAGATACAAGCCAAGTCAGACATTAGGAGTACCATTGCCTCATCCCTTGTTTCTTGAAGTAACTGCTGGGATGTACATTGCGGGAACCAAAAGGAAAGGTGAAGAGTGGAATCATCAGTGTATGAGTGGATAGGATTAGATGTACAGCTTAAAAGATCATTGATGAATAAAAGGAAGAGAATTGGTGATAGGACAGAGCCCTGAGGAACACTGTTGTTGATAGATCTAGGAGAAGAACGATGGCCGTCTACAACAGCGGCTATGGAACGACCAGAAAGGAAGCTGTAGATGAAGGCACACATAGATGAACAGAAAACGTAAGAGGAACTTTGTAAATTAAAGAGTTATGCCAGACTTGACCGAAAGCTTTTGAGACGTCAAGTCCAATGGCAAAGCTTTCACCAAAGTCCCGATAGGAGGATGACCAGGAGTCTGAAAGGTTGGTGAGAATATCGCCAGTGGAGCGTCCGTGATGGAACCCATACTGACAATCAGAAAGATTTTGATAGGAAAGATGCTTTTAAATTTTTCTGTTAAGAATTGACTCAAAAACCTTTGAGACACAGGATTTTAATGCAATTGGACGATAGTTAGAGGGCTGGGAATAGTCATCGTTCTTTGGGACTGGCTGAATAAGGGCAAAATTCCAGCAAGAAAGAAAGGTACAAGGTGAAAGACAAAGGCGAAAGAGTTTAGGCAGGGTGTAGGCACAGAAGTACAGTTCTTGAGGACAACAGGAGGGATTCCATCCGGCCCATATACCTTGTTAATACTGAGGCCAGTGATGGTAGAAAATACATCAGCTGAAGGAATTTTAATGTCAGCCATGAGGAAGTCACAGGGAAGAAGTGATGGAGGAATGGCACAGAAATCGAGTAAGGTGGAATTGGAGGAGAAAGTCTGAGTGAAGAGATCTGATTTATCAGTAGAAGAAATAGCTGCAGAGCCATCAGAGTAGAAAAAAGAACGTAATGATGAGGTAAAGTTGTCAGAAACGTTTTTAGTAAGGTGCCAGAAGGAACTGTAAGAACTGGAATTGGCGAGTTGAGAGCATTTAGTACGGATGAAATTATTCTTACCAGAACAAAGAACAGACTTTGCATGATTCCAGGCAGAAATATAAAAAGATCTGATTTAGGGGTGGGTTGGCTTCGGTACCTTTATAGGCGTTCTCTTTGTGGACAGCACTAGAACATGCGTGATTAAACCAAGGCTTTTTTTTACATTAGTCATAGGATATGAGAAAGGAATGTATGCTTCCATGCCCACGAGAATAACCTCCGTAATGTGCATGGCACACTGAAATGGCTCTCAATTTTTTTTTTTACGTGAGGAAGAAAGAACCAAAGGCTGAGAGCCCGCAAAACAGTTCCATTCAAGGGAAAAAAAAAATACAAAAGAGAGCCAAATTCAAGACCTGCTCATTTCGAGATGCCTAGACAACCTTCGTTTGAAAGACTGGAGATTATAGGAAGTAAGAAATACAGACAGAGGGAAACAGTTCCAGAGTTACCTGTCGCATAAATGAAGGACTGAGAGTAACAGTTAACTCTTGCATTAGAGAGTTAGACAGAAAAGGGATGAAAGTTTGTTGCTAAATGGGTGCTACGCACCCATCATAGAGGTGGAGGGAAGCAAGCAGACAGTTCAGAGGAGCAGCGATCATGGAAGTAACGACAGAAAAGAGATAACGAAGCATCAGTGTGGCGAAGAGACAAAGGTTGAAGGGAGGCAGTAAGAGGAAGAGAGTTAATGAGACGAAAAGCCATTGACTCAACCCTATTGAGAAAAGCTTTATGTGGGGAGCCTCGCCAAACATGATAGTCATACTGCACACAGGGGCGAATAAATCCGGTATATAAAGTCCACAACTGTGCAGGGGTAAAGAAGGCATAGAGTCGGCTTAGCATACCTAATCTCTTGGATGCAGATTTCCCAGAGATATAATATGAACTTTCCAAGATAAATCCCGAGTAAATGAAACCCCAAGCATGATCAAGGATGATGCTGGATTGAGCTGGATATTATTAAACATTAGTGGGTACTCCTGTGCAATAATTTGTCGGGTTGATAGGTGTAAAAACTGAGTCTTTGATACATTATAAACAACATGATTATTCTTACCCCAGTCAGAGATACGAGCCAAGTCAGACATTAGGAGTGCCATTGCCTCATCCCTTGTTTCTTGAAGTAACTGCTGGGATGGACATTGCGGGAACCGAAAGGAAAGGTAAAGGGTGGAGTCATCAGTGTGCAAGTGGATAGGATTAGATGTACAGCTTAGATCATTGTTGAATAAAAAGAAGAGAGTTGGTGATAGGACAGAGCCCTGAGGAACACCACTGTTGATAGATCTAGGAGAAGAACGATAGCCGTCTACAACAGCGACTATGAAACGACCAGAAAGGAAGCTGAAGTTAAAGGCACAGATAGACGGACAGAAACCGTAAGAGGCACTTTGTAAATTAAAGAATTATGCCAGACTCGATCGAAAGCTTTAGCTTTGTCAAGTCCATCGGCAAGGCTTTTGCCAAAGTCCCGAAAGGAGGATGACCAGGAGTCTGAAAGGTACGTGAGAAGATCGCCAGTGGAGCGTCCCTGACGGAACCCATACTGACGATCAGAAAGAAGAATTTGATAGGAAAGATGCATTAAAATTTTTCTGTTAAGAATTGACTCGAAAACTTTTGAGACACAGGATGTTAAACAATTAGACGATAGTTGGAGGGCTGGGAATGGTCAAACTTCTTTGGGACTGGCTGAATGAGAGCAAACTTCCAGCAAGAAGTAAAGGTACAAGGTGAAAGACAAAGACGAAAGAGTTTATCTAGGCAGGATGTAAGCACAGAAGCACAGTTCTTGAGGACAACAGGAGGGACTCCATTCGGCCCATTGGCCTTGTTAGTATTGAGGCCTGTGATGGCAGAAAATACATCAACTGAAGAAATTTTAATGTCAGCCATGAGGAAGTCAGGGAGGAACTGATAGAGGAACAGCACTGGAATCAACTAAAGTGGAATTGGAGGAGAAAGTCTGAGTGAAAAGATCTGATTTATCAGTAGAAGAAATAGCTACAGAGCCATAAGAGTAGAAAAGAGAAAGGAAAGATGATGAGGAAAAGTTGTTAGAAAGGTTTTTGGTAAGGTGCCAGAAGGAGCGGGAAGATTTCGAGTTGGAGAGTTAATAGCATTCAGTGTGGATGAAAATATGTTTAGCAGAGCGAAGAACAGACTTAGCAGGGTTCCGGGCAGAAACATAAAAAAGATGTGATTCAGGGATGGGTTGGTTCTGGTTCCTTTTATAGGCCCTCTCCTTGATGTGGACAGCATTAGAACATGCGTGACCAAGGCTTTCTTGTGTTAGTTAAAGGATATGAGAAAGGAATGTATGCTTCCATGCCCGAGAGAATAACCTCAGTAATGCACAGGGCACACTCAGATGACTCCCAGCCATGGAAGCAATAATCATTCCAGGGAAAATGAAAGAAGTACTGCCTGAGAGCCTCTCAATCTGCAGCTCCAAACTGCCATAGTCAATGTGTCTTTGGAGAGTTCACAGGCCGTACAGGAGCGATAAGACAGGTTAAGGTAATACGGTTTTGATCAGGGTAGCCCAACAAAGGGAACAGATTAACAGTGTAAGCAGAAGGATTAGTTGTGAGGAAGAGGTCAAGTCTGTTGTAGCTCTCTCCAAGGCGATCAGGGATAGGGGTAGGGTGCTGTAAAAGATGCTATAGGTCATTAAGGATAGAAAAGGTGTAGGCTTGTTCACCGGGTGGATCAGTGAAAGGAGAGCCAAAGGTGGTGGTGAACATTAAAATATCCTAGAATGAAGATTTCAGAGAAAGGAGAAATGGAAAAAATGTGTTCCAACGCAGAAGTAAGATAGTCGAAGAATTTTTGATAGTAGAATTAGGGGATAAGTAAACAATGCAGATATATTTAGTCAACGATTGACAGGAGAGCCTAAGCCAGAGAGTAGAGAATTCATAAGAAGCAAGTTCAGGAACACGAGAGCAAGATAAATCATTGAGTACATATACACAACAGCCACGTTTGGCTTTGAAATGAGTGTTGAGAAAGTAGGAGGATACAGAAAAGGATTTGCTGTCAGTTGCCCCAGACAACTGAGTCTCGGTTAAAAAGAGAAGGTGAGGTTTACAGGAGGAGAGGAGGTGTTCAACAGAGAGAAAGTTAGAGGAAAGGCCATGAACGTTGCTGATATGAAGATGTGACAGATTGTGGCTCCAAGCACCTCATGGGTCGTCATCAGGAAAGGAACGGGTGGGGGTATTTATGATCCCCCCCCCCCAGGGACTCCGAGGCAAGGTTTAAGTGTGCCATTTTCCTTTTATATATATATATATATATATATATATATATATATATATAAGCTTCAAAAGGAAGTGTAGTATGTACTGTGCATGTAGTTTCGTGCTGACAGATAAACTTGTTTTAGAGAGCAACTGGCCTACTCTCTGTGTTAGTGAAACACTGAAAAAGTTCAGCAAAGGGGGATGGTCAGGAACTAGTCTCGAGGGCTGATGAAACGGGAGCTCCAGCTCTCTCTGTCATCAGTTTTCCACCCACTCTGGGAGTACTGCCCTGCTCGACTGGTGCTGCAGCCTACTCATTCCAGGGAAAATCAAAGAAATACTGCCTGAGGCCCTTCCAATCAGCAGCTCCAAAGTGCCACAACTGACGTTTCTTTGGAGGGTCCATAGGCAAAACTGGAGGGATAGGTCAGGTTAAGGTAACAAGACTGTGATCGTGCAAGCCCAATGGGGAGGAAAGATTAACAGCGTAAGCAGAAGGATTAGCTAGGAAGATGAGGTTAAGTATGTTGGAACTCTCTCCAAGGCGGTCAGGAATAAGGGCAGGGTGCAGCATTAAAGATAGAAAATATGTTGGCTTGTTCACCAGGTGGATCAGTGAAAGGAGAGGAGAGCCAAAGGTGGTGGTGAACATTGAAATTTCATAGAACGGGGATTTCAGAGAAAGAAGCAGATAGGATGTGTTTTATTGTAGAAGTAAGATATTCGAAGACTTTTTCATAGTCAATAGAATTAGGAGATAAGCAAACAGCACAGATATATTCAGACAAAGACCAGAAAGCCGAAGCCAGAGAGTAGAACATTCAGAAGAATCAAATTCAGGAACACAAAAGCAAGATAAGTCGTTGAGTATATATCCACAACAGCCACCTTTGGCTTTGAAATGAGTAAGGAGAAAGTAGCAGGATACAGAAAAGGGTTTATTATCAGTTGCCTGAGACAGATGAGTCTATGTTAAGAATAGAAGGTGAGGTTTAGAGAAGGAGAGATGGTGCTCAACAGAGAATGTTAGAGGAAACCCTGTGAAGTTGCAGAAATGAAGAAGTGAATCAGACAGAGGTTCCAGGCATATATATATATATATATATATATATATATATATATATATATATATATATTAGGTGGTCCATGGTCATTTACTAAAATTTCACATAATGTATATTGATTCAGACACAAGGTGCCCTTAATCCAATTCACTGCCTTAGTATCGTAAGAAAATGTGGCTGATCTGACAATGTTTAGGTGCCAATCTAAACATTACCTTTTAAGAGGTTATGGACAATTCGAGAGAAATATAGCTTGTAGAATGTTCTAGACGGGTCTTGATAGTTTGAACCAGTTCTAGAAAATCCAGAAGTGTTCTTGAAGGTTCTAGTTGGTTCAAGAAAATCATGGAAAATTCTAGAGAGGTTGGCCATGAGTACATTAATACCCACAGGCAGCCTCTCCACACAGTCAGCTAGTTGGGCAATGCGCAGTTGTGAATGTTACATTGCTCATTCATGAGGACAAAATGTGTGTGTGTGTGTGTGGTGTGTGTGTGTGTGTGTGTGTGTGTGTGTGTGTGTGTGCACAGCCTACTTTGCATGCTTTCCTTAATAATATTTCAAGCTGAGTTTCTGCTTGCAGGTGACATGGCTGTAGCCACTACACGAAGCAGTGCTTCTGTTTCATTGGTCATCCTGAGAAGATGATCACTGATTGTCGACTATCAATTAAGAGTCAAGTTCTCAGGCACTTCTTTTAGCACCAGGTAATCCTGAAGAAAACCAAGTCTGGCAATGTGTCTGGAGTGATTGGCACTGTTCTTTGTTTCTAGGGTTCAGCCAATGTTTCAATCTTGACCGTCTGCAAGTGGAAGACGAAGCCTCTGGGATTAGTCAGACAGTATGAAAAGCCGAAGAAAAATCGACTGATGGACTCCAAATCATGTTGAATGAAGGAAGACATTTTTTTTTTTTTTTAGAGACCTTGAAGAATTGTTTGATATCTCCAAGCAAGATGCCTAGATGCAGATCACAAACGAGGAATATCAGGATTTCCTAATCAGTGGGCAGGAAGACTGCATGCAATCTGTAGAGTCAAGCAGCTGCTCCAGGAATCCTGTGAAGTGAAATGCAGGCGAATGGAGACAATGCAGAAGAGAAAGGAAAAATCTGTGAGAGAAGGAAGCTATGGCTCAAACAGTCAATTAGTTGAAGATCAATTCCCTCTCTTCTTCGTCATCGGAAGTGGATATTGGAGAACCGGAGAGTACCCCAAGCTCCACTGAACATCAAGTATGCCAAATAGGGCCTAGGAGACTGTCCATGGTTTTCTTTCTGCTATGGTGACTTCGACATTGGATCGAATAAAAATATCACAGGACAGCAATGTTTACAATTGGAGCCTTAGCAAAAGTGGCTGGTCAAAACCTGAATGAACTAACTCTCCCGAAGCTCTACCATCGCCATCGAATTAAGAACCGTGAAATGACGGCAGCAGAAGCCAAAAAATTCAATGTACCGCCAATGGTGCCCCTTTTTCTTACACTGAGACTTGAAGTAGCTGCCTGGCCTAACCCTAACTCAGAAAATTGACCCTGCTGCTGTGCTGGTGACAGGTGAAGATAGAGAAATTCTGATTGGTATCCCAAAAATTACTAGTAGCACCGGGACTGCTGAAGAAAATTCTTGTCTGAGCCTCGTTCAATAACATGGCTTTGAAGAGAACATCAGGGGAATAGTGTTAGACACTACTGCTTCAAACATGTTTGAAGATACAGCTAGGTCTGGATCAAGAGCTGATGTGGGCAGCGTGTAGAGAGCATGTTCATGAGATCATCTTGTCTGATATTTACAAGAAGGCATACAGGCCAGCATTGGGGCTAAAGACTGAACTTTTTGTGCGTTTCCTGAAGCAGTGGCATTTCATAGACAATTCCCATTGGATTCCAGCCAGAGGAGATGAAGATCTTACACAGTGATTCTCTGATGGTGGTGATCTAGTTCAGGCAAAGGCATCAGCAGTTGAGTATCTCAAGTCAGCACAGGATCAGAAATCCCATGCTAGGGATGATTAAGCAGAACTTTTTCTAGCATTTCTATTCTTGGGGGAAGTCCAAGACGGTTCATTTAACATCCAAACGCCTGGTGCGTTCCACCAAGCGAGGTGGATGGCAAAAACCATCTACATTTTCAAGATATACCTGTTCAGGACTCAATTTAACCCTGAAGCCCTAGCTGATGTGTATGGATGTCACGATTCAGGGCAGGGAGTGCCGCCGACTGACGTGATATACTGCACTCAGCTTCCTGTCACCCTCTGAACTCGTGAACATTTTCTATGATACCTACCGGGTAGTCTTCCTTGTCACTGTCCAATTCCCTCACACTGCATGGAGGGCTGATCGCCTCATCGACCCCCGCAAAAGTTCTGCCCTTAGTGCCAGGGAAAGGGCTAAGTGACAGTGCAATTGGACGTGCCTTGGACGACACTGTATCATCTCAGACACTCATTGAGAGCACGTCCTTGGAGGAGAGGAAGAGCTACCACATGGAAAGCAAGCTGTCTCGCCCTCTGACCCCTACCCGCCCTCTGACGCCAGAGAAGGCTCTGAGACTTCTCCAGGAGGAGGGGAGAGACTATGAGAGCAATGAATACAGCAAGGAGGAGGCGATTGACGACCTAGAACATCGGAAAGGTGCCCATGAACCTGGCGGTCACCCACCGAATAAATGCTATAGAGCCGTTTCTCCAACAATCTCGCTGCCTGCTCGCTGACGTATTGTCCTTCAGCGCTCTCCAACACCTCAGCCTAGCACTTCAAGGGCTAAATCTCCACAACCGTGCCCTTCGGGAGTGGTAATTCCCACACAGGCCTGTTAAGAATGTTAATCCCCCTTGATGTCAGTCGTAAGTGAATTCAAAGTCTTGGAGTAGTTTTCTGATAATATGTTAAGCACCGCCTTATATCTCCACACAGCAGCCGTATGAACACCCTTATCCGTCCCCAGGCCATTGCTAACTGCTCAACTCTCACCGGCTAGGGCCGTGGTGCGGCCTCAAACTCATGGTTCAGTAAAATTTGAAATCAGGCCAGACCTTAGTAAGCGATCAATGGCGCCCTACTTAGATCACACTTACATGCTATACTTACATACTATATATTATTATAGATGGTTACAGTAATTTTCCCCCGCGTTAAAAAGCATGTCTCCAGACACAGCAGTGGAGGCATCAAATCATAATGTAGCAAGAGTGTAACTGGATCGGTTATACAGTTGACTGGGGACTACAGGGGAGTATAATAATAAAAGGGATCTTATAGTATAATGTAAAAGTTGGATGCAACAAAGAAGAAATATATTTACAGTACATGGCCGGTAGGGAAGATTATAAGTACTAATGAATGCAAAAGTAGAATGTAAAGAATGCACTATCGTGGTATTGGCCACGAATTAACTAGGCATATAATATATGATAAGCGTAGTGATAACATACATATATAGGTTTGGTCAAATTTACAAATGGATTTCTTAATACATATATATGGTAAGTACTAGTACTGGGGGTAGGTTTTTTTTTTCAAGAATACTCCCCCAGTATCCCTGCTTGTCGTAAAAGGCGACTAAAAGGGTTGGCGGAGGGTTAGTGCCCCTCCTCGGAAAACAACTAACTAAAAAAACAAACAAGAAGCCTCGGACAAGGACTGACCAAACGATGACGACCCAGGACCGGACAAAGGACTTGGTAATGGCTACGTGGAATGTTAGAGGAGCGAATGATGAGGTGAAAGAGAGAGAGAGATTGTCCAGGTGCTTGAGGGTGCAAAAGTGGATGTATGTGGAATGACTGAAACAAAATGGGGAGGAGAAAGTGTGAGAGAATGGGAGTATGGATGGGGTATATGTGCAGGAGTAGGTGAGAATGAGAGGGCAAAGGAAGGAGTATGTATAGTTGTGAGTAAAAGATGGAAGAAGAGCGTAAGAGAGTATGGATCAGTTGGGTCAAGGATTGTGTGGGTAAAGTTGAAAGTTGGAATACAAATGTGGGCGATTGTGTGTGTGTATGTGCCAGCGCAAGATCGTGCTAGCAGAGTGAGAGAAGAGTTCTGGACAAATGTGGAAGTGTGCATGGAAAAGTTTGGAAGGAATGAGAGAGCGTTTTTGATCGGTGATATGAATGGTAAAGTAGGGAATGTGAAGGTGGATGGTATAGTTGGTGAGTGGGGTGTGCCTGCTGAGATAGATGAGAATGGCAGTGCGTTAGTGGACATTTGTGCTGGGAGGGGGTTGGTGATAGCCAATACCCTCTTCAGGCATAAGATGATCCACAGGTACACATGGCGAGTGATGAGAAGGGTGGATGGTGAACTGAATGAAAGGAAGGCAATGATTGAATATGTGTGTGTGGATGAAAGGATGCGAAGATGTGTAATGGATGCAAGAGCATATAGAGGTTGGGTTAGTGGACTTTCTGACCAGTACTTGGTGGTGGCCAGAATTAGGATACAAGTAAGATGGAGGAATAGAAGAAGGGAAAGATGAGAGGAAGGAGTAGTTGCAAGGAGAGTGGAAAGGTTACAAGAGGATGAGAAAAAGGCAGAGCATAAGAGAGAAGTGGAAGAATGATTGGGCAAATATGAATTGGAGCAGATGGGGGACTTGGAAGGTGTGTGCAGGATATTTACAGAAGAAATATGTGCAGCATGTGATGTGGTGTGTGGGAGGAAGAGAAGACGGAGGGGGGTGCAAGGAACAGCGTGGTGGACTGGGGAGGTGAGGCGGGCTGTGGCACAAGGGGAGGGGGCATGCAATGAACGGATGAGAAATAGGGGCATGGAAGAAGTTGAGAGGCGGAAGAGAGAGTTGTGTGTTGAAGGAGAGAGAGAGGTGAAGAGATTAGTAAGAGAGAGTAAGAAGAGAGTGGATGAGGAATTTGGAAGGAATTTGAGTGTAAAGTGGAGGGACTGTGGGAAGATGTTCTGGGGGGAGGTGGGGAGAGTGGGACAGGGTGAAGGTGAGGTTAGCAGGAGAGTGAAAGATAAAAGTGGTGGATTGCTGGTGGAGAGGGGAGAAAGAGTGAGCAGATGGAGAGAACACTTTAACCCGTCACGTCCCGAGGTTTTCCGCACCAATGACATCCCCCAGTCCCAAGCCTTTTTGGAAAAAATTTTTTTTTGGCTAAAACTTCCACTTAGGTCGAGAAACGAAGGAAAATCACAAAGAAAGTGGTTCCCGCGGTCTAGAAGTGGTCCGTACAGGTGAGGTCCCCCGAGCCAGGTGTGGTGTTCTGTAATGGACGTGATATGCGCGTACGTTTTCTATGGTATGGAATAATGGGAGAAACAACACACAACACCTCTATATTTATTGAATTTGAACTAATGAACAATAACAGTAACAATATAATGGATTTCAGACACATATATATGAAAAATAAGCATTGTACCATCACGCGAGCATAGCGAGTTTGGTCCGAGTCGTAACATGCTATATGCTAAGTGTCTTGTATGAGTCAACCTATCATTTTTTCTACTTGTATACTTCTGTTTCAATGACATTTTACCAATTACAACTGTTTGTAAGTGTTTTCAGATGTTTTCATTCATTATGATGACATGCAGCATAAGTCTAGCGCACATCAGCTTAGTAAGTGCACTCGCTATGACTGGTATTTCAACGTATCAAATTGTTTTATCACTTTCCAATTATTTTCCCCTTTACATAGAACCTTTCCTCCACCACTGTAAAGGTTTTCAATTATTTTCATTCATTACGAGGGCATTTAACGATATGCAAGCGCATATTCACGTAGCAACCACGATCTCAAACACTCGTGTTTCTTCATCTACTTTATTTATTCACTCCAATTATAATTTCCCACTTACATTACACACGTTTACACCCCTATAATGCACTGTACATACTGGCATTATTTATTCAAGTGAGCGTGAGAATATGGCATGAAAATACCCTCGCAATGAATGTTCCGACCAACATAATACACACTAATATACTAATTCTTCACATATATTACACACTTTACCACTTGCTGACTTTTATTTTCGCTAATACGTGCCTTATTCATTCAACTGAGTGTCAGGAAATCGCATCTCTATACACACGCTATGAATATTTGACTTAGAATACATTTCAGCACTGACAATAATTTGAACTTATACCCGTAAGAATTTCCAATAATAATAATTATATAATTACGGGCCGTATTTATTGCACTGAGCGACAGAATATCGCATCATAAAACCCTCGCTATGTAAGTTTCCACTTAGGGCGTATTTATATACTTACATACAATTTTTGCACTTATGTTCTACCCGTATGCGCTTTATACTAATATTTGGAGATCAACATGACTGATAATTTCACTGAGCGTCTGTCTGTCGCATTTACCTCTTAATTTCTGCGTCCTTTCGCATTCACACCATTTTAGAATTGCATCAACGTGTGATATTCAATGAAACATGGGTGAATACAGAGACCCACGTCACACTGCACGCACTCATAGCGGGTGTCCTTCCTCTGTGTCGTGAGTCTCACTTGGGAATTACTGCACCCGTGACACCTGCGTTGGGGCCTAGGTCTGTTTGGCTGGGGAGGGATAGGAGTGGGGAAATGGCGGCCGGATATTCTCAGGGGAGTTTGTGCAATAGGGGCAGTGCGGGTGCGATGTTGGGGCCTTTCAACAGCATACCTTGCAAAGATTTCTCTTGTGAGCTCCCTCACAAACCCTTCAAATGTTTCCTGAACTTCTGTTGTCATGGCGTGAAGGTGGTGGCAATTTAGAGCAGTGATATCTAGCAAGTGAAAGAACAGTTTCTTATACCACTTCATCGTGGTCCTGGCACACTCTACCGTCGATATCATGGAGTCTGACTGGTCCACCAGGTGCATGTTTATATTATAATCCATGACACACTCAGGTTTCCAAACAAGACGGGTGTTCTCGCTACGGTAATCTACGGAATCAGTACGGTACATCAAGGGGCGGTGAACCGTGGACAAGAGGCTTACTTCTCTGTTGTGGTTCCACACAGTTGCAAGGATGTTGTTGGTTTTGAAGAAGACAACCTCATTCCTTGCAAGTTTCCGCCCTACCTTGGCCATGTGACGCCGGTTCACCTTTATGGTTCCACAGACTCCCGTTTCATGCATGTGAAGATAACGAGCGAGAAGAGGGCTAGTGTACCAATTGTCCAGGTAGAGAACGTGACCACGATGAAGGTAGTCTTCTATCATCGTCTTTACCACTGCTCCCGACAGTCCAATACTTCGATCTTGTATTATGTCTGTCTGTGCACCGGTGTACAAGACTATGTCTTGCACGTATCCAGTCCTACAGTCACACATAACAAAGATCTTGAACCCAAAACAGTGCCTTTTGCTGGGTATATACTGTCTGAATGAAATATTGCCTCTCCACAACACAAGACTCTCGTCTATGACGAGGTCTCTACAGGGATAGAATGAGGAATGTTACATAGCCTATGATTTCATCATCCTTTGTGTAATTCTAACGTAAGTATGCTGCGTGTTTGATCACGAGCGTGTTCTACCTCACTCCCCCCTTCTACCCTTATAGTAGAGTAAGTCGTTCTTTCTGTTGTTCGGAGCAGGAGTGTCAACTCTTTGTCCCCTATGGCTTCATTTGCGTGTCCTTCTTACAAGTTGTATCAAGCTCTGCCGGCCCCTATATAATGAGCTCAGTCTCTACATTAATTGCCACTTAGATCTACTCATTTTGCTCACGTCTCTGTCCTCCCCTGTACAGTTGTTATTATTGTGAGTGCTCAGGAAGTCTCCAACCATCTAGCAGCTGTGTAATTTGAGTATAAGTGTTATTGCATTTTTTCTTGTACTGTATAGCATGGGGTGTTAATTCGTAGGCCTAGTGAGGTTTTTGTGATTCATGTGTTTTAAGTGTCAGCCATTATTGATAATATTTTGTATCTGTAATAATATATCTTGCATTCATTGAGCATTATCCGGTTTTCTCATTTTATCAGGGCTGACTTAGATAAATTTACACTTGCTAATTTCGTGTTAATAGAGGCTATTGCAGTTAACCATATATTTAACCTGTTTTTTGCCATTACATTATCCTTATGAGTCCTGAATGTTTAGTTGTTAGTTTGAGCATTAAACTTTAACTTGTAATTTTACCTAACTCTTTTGTTTTGAACCTGGAACTTTGCGGGACAGTAGTGATTTTTAGTATTCTCACTTAAAGTGTACATTATCTTTCTCTGTTCCATGAGGTGATCTAAGACCAACCTAATTCGCCTCATTTTATCAGTGTTGTTTGCATTTGCAGGGTCATGAGCATCATAGAAATGGAGGCGACTTAGAAGTTTGTTGAAACCGACTAGGGCTCATCACTTGACCAAATATTGGGGTAAACATAACAGGGTCCCTAGTCCAGTAAGCAGGAATTCTCTTCTTTTGTGTAATACCCATCAAAAGGACCAGAGCAAAAAATAAGAACATTTCTGGAAGGGAGACAGGGTACTTATAGATGATAGAATGCCTACTCCTTGTTCCCAATGTTTCACTCTCTAGGCGCTGGGTGCTTGCAAACAGGTTGGTTTGGTATACAACCTGATCAACAAATGCCTCACTGAAAAACAGGTGGAAAAAATCTAACCTGGTGGAATTACGGTGAATTCCTGGAGCAATGCAGCCAGATCGCCCCTGCTCAGTGAAGGGGTGAATGAGGGGAGAAAAATCACTCCCAATTTCACGACACAAATCCCTCGTCCCCATCATCCTCATCACTGCCTTCGTCTGGGTGGGGAGAAAATCCTGGTTGCGGAGGTGGGGGAGGAGTGTGGAGGGCTTCCCCACTGTCACTCCTCTTCCCTCTGCCTTTACCCTTTCCCTTTCTCTTACCCTTACGGCCTTGAGGAACATTAGGGGCCTGTGGGGATGAAATAGGGGAATATTGGGGAGCAGAAGATGTGCTGGGGAGTGGTTCCTCCCCACCTTCCCCCTCCATGACAACACCACGTGCTTTCTCACGCACCCTAGCTCGACCACGTGTTAGGGGATATTGGGGAGCATAAGACGTGCTTGGGAGTGGTTCCTTCCCACCTTCTCCCTCCCTCACAACCCCACGTGATAAGGAACGCACCCGCACTGGCCCATGTGATCCACTACGCCGCCTCACACTACGTAGGGAGAGCAATGACTCACTCACGTCACTCTCACTTTCCCTAATCCTCCCTGGACTTTCCCTTTCACTCCCCACTCCCTCCACTTGACTTCCTAACTCCCCAAACAAATGCTAGGGCCATACCTGCTCCTATGACGTGGTGTGCACTCTGGGCCATGATGAGTTATCACCTCACGTCCATACCACGTGGCAGCACGTCCCACAGCTCCGTCCTCATCCTTGTCCTCGTCCTCGAATTCTGGTTCCAAATCATGCTGGGGATATGGATAGGATGTTGCACGTGCCTTCTTTGCCTGCTGCCCCTCTCTAGCAGCACGGTAAATCACGTACTGCCGCTTCCTGGGAGACGGAACTTCCTTGTCACTGCTGGTGGTTTCTTCCTCCTCTGGCTGCACATAATCCTTGTCCATATACTCGTCGTCCAGTGGGGAATCACTGTCGCCTGTAAAGGTGTCCAGGGCGGCTTGAATTTCGCTGTCTGAGAGACCTCTCTTAGGCATGTCTGAGCAGGACCGTTGCTACCAGGTGAGTGGACGAGTGGTGGGCTAGCGCGGGTCGTGCGGGGTTGCCGAGTGTCCCCGCCTGGTGGCAGGTAGGGGAAGGTCATGCGAGGGTACGTACCGCAAATCAAGCGTGAATTTTGAAATTATGCACATTGCAATTGCGCGACGTATCGGCACGTCGCCGGGACTGGCAAATGCAAATCGTTGCAATGTACCCATACGTCGACAGGATGGGGTGGGTTAAGGAATTGTTGAACATACAGGATGGAAGTAGTGCGAGTGTGAGTGGCTGGGGAGTGGCTGGGAGAGGAAGGGAGGTGGGAAGACAGGAGGAGGTCAGTAGGATGGAAGTTGTGGAAGCGGTGAAGAGGGTCAAAATGGGGAAAGCCCGAGGAATTGATGGAGTGTGTGGTGAAATGCTGAAGCATGGGGGAGAGATAGTAGTAGAATGGATGTGGAAGATGTGCAGATTGGCCTGGGAGGAAGGTAGAGTCCTGGAGGATTGGAAGTCAGGTATAATTATTCCCTTGTACAAAGGAAAAGGGGAAAGAAGTGTGTGGTAATCATAGGGGCATTTGTCTTCTTAGTATAATAGGAAAAGTGTATGGTAGGATACTTGATGACAGAGTTAGAGAAGGAACAAGGGAATTGGTTGGAGAAGAACGGGGAGGCTTTGGGAGGGGAGAAGGTTGTGTGGATCAGATATTCATTCTTGGATCTTTAGTGGAGGAGTTTCTAGGGAGGGGAAGGAGGTTGTGTGCGGCTTTCGTGGATTTGGAGAGAGCATATGACGGGGTGGGTAGACAAGGATTGTGGAAAGTATTAAGAATATATGGAGTAGATGGAAAGTTGTTGAATGCTGTGAAGAGTATGTATGATGGTGCTAAGGCTGGAGTGCGTGTGGATGGTGAACTAAGTGAATTTTTCTCTTTGGAGGTTGGGTTGAAACAGGGATGTGTCATGTTTCCATGGTTGTTCAATCTGTTCGTGGATGGGGTAATAAAAGAGGTACAAGGTAGGGTAGTGGATTTTGGAGTGGCCATGGTGAGAGAGGATGGTGTTTGGAAACTCCCTGTACTGTTGTTTGCAGATGATACTGTGTTGTTGCGTGAAGACGAAGGGGAGCTGCAAGGCTTGATGGATAAGTTTTGGAGAGTGTGCAAGAAACGGAATCTATAGGTGAATGTAGGGAAGAGTAAAGTGATGGTCTTTGAGAGAGGGGAAGTCAGTGAATGTACAGCGAGGTTGGATGGTGAGGAATTGGAAAATGTGAGTACGTTTAAGTACTTGTGTAGTGTGATGAGTAAGGATGGAGGTTTGGAGGGTGGAGTGCTTGAAAGGGTACAGCAGGGAAGAAAGTTTGCTGGTTCTTTGTAAGCAGTGATAAGAAACAGGGAAGTGAGCATGGAAGTGAAAAAGTTACTACATGACAGTATTGTGATACCAACTCTAACGTATGGAAGTGAAGCTTGGACTTTGTTGGAAGGACACAAGTCAAAAGTGAGAGCAGTGGAAATGAGTTATTTAAGAGGAGCCTGTGAAGTCACATGGAGAGACAGGCTGACGAATGAGGATATAAAGAAGCGTTGTGATGTGGATGTGGATGTGATAGGAAGTGTTATGAGGAACACACTGAGGTGGTTCGCCCATGTGGAGAGGATGGAGGGTGAAAGACTGACGAAGAGAGTGTATGTGAGTGAGGTGGAGGGTGGAAGAGGGAGGGGGAGGCCGAGGATGAGATGGAGGGATGGGGTGGAGAGGTATATGAGAGAGGGGGGTGTGAGTTGGGAGCAGGGCAGTGAAATGGCGGGGGACAGGACGACGTGGAGGCGATTTGTTTGTGGCCACCCCAAACGGGATTGAGGCGTCTGGCAATAGATAGATAGATAGACTAGTAATCACAATGATACTTCTATGAGGAATATAGCAACTGGATGCACCACTTTATACACTCCAGTTTATCTTACACAGAAGGCAATGTTTGAGGGTGATCATATATTCACTTCCCTTTTCTCATTTGCATTTCACTAGTTTTCATGTCCTTGACTCACTGTGTAGGAATTATATGGATAATAATACATTTTGTTTCAAGTAGCTCAACTTTCAATTTCGCACAGGGATTTTTTTTTTTTTTTCTTCAGTATGATCTTCACATCTTCACCAGTCATAATGAGTGTTACTTAGAACTACCAGTTTCCAGGTCTTCTGGTTGTCGCACTAACCTTGTTGCCACACGGATCTCATACAGTCTTTTGTCAATTCGCTTAACACAACAGTATAGGATACGTACAGTTACAAGAAAACCAAGAAGACAGAATACCACTGGAGGAAATACAAAAACTGGATGTACCCAGGAGGGGTTAAAGGCTGAAGAAAACTGGTTCATAAGGAAATTAGACTGATTCAGAAAGTTCAACATACATAGGTTGTCTGATGTGATGGAAAGATTGTTTGTTGGTAGATGAAAGATAGTATTAATAGGTTTGAAGATGTCATATTTGTGGGAGCAAAGTGAGAAGTGATAATGTGTAGCATGGGCTATTACAGACTCAGATTTTACTGTACAATAATCAGGGGCCTTATACGAACCAACTGCGGTTAGTGTGCGGACAGGGGTTCCTGAGCAAATAAGACTGAAAGGAGTTGAGAACCTAAAGAAGAAATAGCGGATGTGATTTAGATGAGCATGGTGCACTTGGAGCCTGGGGGCCGGGACAAAGGCACAGACAGGTTGTTCCAAGAAGTTACGGACTAAGGCAGATTCGCAAGGAGCAACGCTGCCAGGAAAGATTGTTAGGAGGTATGCAGCACACACTCGAGAGTTGGGTGTGAGAAAGGCACATCTGTCGAAGACACTGGAGGAAGTGAAGGCAATATAGAGATGATCATCGAAAGAAGGAAGTACTCGAAAGAGACAGAGGCTTGTACCAGGGAATTATTATACCAGAAGGGAATGGAAACGATTTGAAAGAGGTCGAATGTGATAGAAGAACGAATAGGGATATGAACAATTATATCTTTAGTAAGGAATATAGCCTCTAGGATTGTGTAGTAGTGTTCTAAAGAGGAAAATGAAATCACAGGAGACAAGTCGAAGGTTGAGTAAGCCCTTTCCAAAGTAGAACGAAGGTCAGACATAGGTACTAAATCTAGGGTGACACGACCGTCGACAGCGCTGACTAAAATAAGAATTAAGCTAGAAACTTGGGAGACAAGAGAGTCCAGAGAAACCTGCAAATTGTCTACATGTAATATTACATACATTAACTCTGATACAATCTTTATCTTCAATACTTTCTGCTTAAGAATTCCTGTAAAATTATTAACGTGTTTGTAACATCATTTAAATGATGTGTTATCTCTTGTAGCATAGAGTGTTGAACACTTAATACCCTTTCCTGTGACTCTAGAGCATTTGCTAATTGAAACAAGTCTTCCTTAAATCCACAAAGGTCACGGACAGTCGCTACACCAAATAATCCGCCCAGAATTTCTCCTCCAAGATCAAACAGGCCACGTTCACTTGTGCACGGCCCATAGGTGTTTGGTTAGGGAAGGAATCTTGGAGATGGTTGAACTGATAACGAATATAATCCAGCTTCAAGCAGATGAATAGATAGAGTGGGTACCAAAATGTGTCTGTGGGATGTTGATTTTTAATATCTGACCGAGCAAAGTCAGGTATGGCGATGGCCACGGCGGCCAGTGACTCTAGGTCATAGTGCAAGGAGACTACATCCTTCACCACAATTACATCACCTCCTGCGCCAACCAAGGCCCTAGGCCGTATGACACCATCGTCCTCACCCGATCCAGACCGGACCATAGTCAGCACTGCCAGCACGTAGACCCACAGCATCTTTCCTTTAAAATGAGTTGATGTTTGAGGTGATGTTAATGCAGAGAATGACGAGAGTGTGAGGTGAGAGCGTTATGCAAGAGACCTAGTGGCAGAACGCAATTTGGCACGATAGTTAACAGTAGGGGAAGTAGAGTGTCAGAAGAAGGACTTGAAGAAGAAGAAGAATCTACTGGTGGAGAAGATGCGGTGTCTCCCAGTGGCTCCTTCAAGACTATGCATTTGATGCACGTTTGAGATCATCTGCATGCACCCATGTTGTCTCTACATTGTACGGATCTCTTGTTTCGAAATTATTACCATTATGAGATATGACACGGAAGGGACCCAAGAATTTAATATCTTGTTTTGAGGTTCGGTCATGATCTAGGGCAAAAACTAAGTCACCTACTTGGATGGTAACACCTGAGGCACCGACATGTTGGTTATGTACCATTTCTTCATTATCCTGAACGTATTTACGAATTTTCTGGAAGTTGGACAAGTGGACATGCACAGAGTCATCGTAGTTGTAGGTCGGATCAGGTTTGGATTGCAACAAGGAATAAGGTAGTCGTTTGTCAAAGCCATAGATGACAAAGAATGGTGTTTCACCAACTGACTTATTGATGGATGAATTAATTGAAGCAGCAACCTGCGGAATCCACTCGTCCCAAGTGGAAGTCTGATCTCCCACTATGTGATGCAGACATTCCAATATCTTCCTATTCTGGGGCTCTACTAGGCCATTCGAGGCTGGATCATGGGCCCCTATGTTCCATTTCTTAATTCTGAATCGAAGACAAATTATTGAATTCTGACCTGTTATCAGTTAAAATTACTTCTTGTGTCGTGAAAAGGCAAATTACTGAATTAATAAAGACATGTGCCACTGTCTTAGCAGATTTGTCACGCAATGGAGCTAAGATAACGAATCTAGAGAAATGATCGACTACCACTAATAGATAGATGAAGCCAGATTCTGTACGAGGCAGCTTCAAAAGATCAAGAAAGACAGTTTGCCAAGGCTTTGATGGTACTGGGTACTGCAATATAGGAGCAAGTTGTCAGATTGTCCCCTCGTGACGGGCACATGATAAACTTGCATTGCAGTGCGCTTCTATACTCTTTCGCATAGTAGGCCAATAATATAACAGATGTGCTTGACGTAAGCTTCTGTGTTTGCCAGGGTGTGATGCATGAGGGGTGTCGTGAATTAAATGAAGGGTAGCAGGAATGAAGTCTGTTGGAATGATTAGTTTCATAACTTCACTATTTGGTATGTTGTTACCTTTCAGTACTGAGTGTTTATAGAGCAATTCATTGTTGAGGAAGAAATCAGATACAGGGACTGGTAACTTGGCCAAGGAAGAATCATTGCCCGACTCTAGAAAATATATGACCTGTGACCATACACGGTCCACACGCTGGAACCCATGTAGTGTGTCATAACTGAATGCCAAGTTTATATTGCAACCAGTTGAGACTCTGGCTACATGCCACGAGAGGCCATCGGCTATGACACTGGACTTCCCAGGAACATATTCAAATGTTGGATTATAGTCATTCACAGAGACTGCTCAACGTGCAAGTCGACCGGTAAGGTTACGTCCCCGAAACAGGTCACATAAGGGAAGATGGTCTGTTTGTATGTGAACAGGATAACCGTAGATGATGTCGCGGAAATGTTTTAGAGACCAGACCACGTCTACAGCGTCCCAGCGAGTTACACTGGAATTCTTTTCTGTGGAGTTTAACACACGGCTGACATAGGCAATGATAAGTTTCTTTCCTTCAGAGTCATTTTGCATGAGAACGGCACCTAGGTCTACTCCAGAAGCATCAGTACCATTCATCACTTACAGGCCCCACATGGAGATACATAGCACCGAGCATCTCCCCAGGAAAGTTCCGCATCAGGTGAGTCATCACCCACTTACTCCCCCACCTCCCACACCTCTCCCATTCCTTCCCTCCCCCCCCTCTCCCTGCCCGTAGGCGTGCACGAGTGCAAAAGAAACATCCGGGAACTGCCAGATGGTTGGCTCTACCATGTGCGGGTAGAGGTGACACATTTGTGTGGAAGGATGGTGCCGACTTTGAGCCATCTGTGCCAGCATTTGATGGGGAGGGTGCAGGTGTGCAGGACAATAAGCTTCCCCCCAGGCCCTGGACTATTAGCAGTCTGTTCAAGGCCATTTTCATGACTGCAATAATGCAATACCTAGTGGACGAGGTAAATTTCCGCCAGGCCATGTGTGTGTGGTGGCTGGACGTGGCTGCCAGTGAGAGCATGCACTTACGTGATTGGATACCTGTGCAGGTGGGGGAGATGTTTGTGTAGCTCACCCTGACCATGTTGATGGCGCACATTAGAAAATATGTGCTCCATGACTATTGGTCGGTGTATGAACTTGTGGGCACACCTGACTTTGGCAAGTATATGGCCTGTGATAAGTACCTGGCCATCCTGTTGTTCATTCACTTCAACCGAAATTACAGGCCTGCACCAAACGACAGGTTATGGAAAATAAGACCAATCCTTACAAAGCTCAAGGAGTCGTTTTCCAAGGTTTTTCATCCGTTCCAGAAAGTGGTTATTGACAAGTCACTGGTGTTATTCAGGGGCAGGCTGGCATTTATTCAATATGGGCTGTCAAAGCGTCACCGATTTGGCCTCAAATTCTTTGTGCTTTACGACTGTAAAACTGGATATGTGCTGGATGTGATATTCGGCAACAGATGTTGATATACCTGGTGATAATCCTAATGGGTTCTCTGCATCAGTAGTGAAAGTGCTGATGAAAAGGTATTTCAACAGGAGCCAATTCTGTATACTGATAACTATTACACTGCCCTGGCATTGACCAACTATTTGCTTGACCATGGTACTGGGTCTTGTGAAACTGTTAGGGCCAACAGAGATAATTTCCAAGTATTTCTGGCAAATACTGAGAAAGGAGCCCTTCTGACCAAGGAATGTGGCAACATGTTAGCCCTTCTCCAGCATGACAAGAGACGGGTTAACATGTTGTCAACAGTACTAAAGGGTGTGTTGGAGGAAATTGGGAAAACAGACTACAGGACCAAAAACCCAGTGATAAGGCCAGTTGCAGTCAATTATTACAATATCAACATGAAGCTGAATGATAAATCGGACATGCAAATTGGCGAGGTCGCCTGCCTATGTAAATCATGTAGGTGGTAGAAGAAGGCGTTCTTACATCTTGATATCGCTGTCTTGAACAGTTTCACGCTGTTCAAGGAACTCGTCAGGAAACCTCTTTAAAAGAGTTTGAGAGAGAGCTGGCACACAAACTCCTTGAGGAATATTCAATTGCTCAGGTGACAGGTGCTAGGCAGGGGACTGCAGCTATAGTGGGCAGGCTCAGATGTGCTGAATATTTCTGGCGGCACAAGCTGGTGGAGACTGGCCGTACCACAGCAGGTCGTCTGGCCTACGGGCAGTGCCATGTCTGTCGCACGAACAAACTCCTTCCTCCAGCATTAAAAGAGACCTCATTTCCATGTGCAGAGTGCAAGGTCCCCCTATGCCCAAAATGTTTCTCAGAGTATCACTCCGAGCGTGAATACTGAGCAGGTGTGTGGTAAAGTATAAATAGTGCACAGGAATGCACAAGTTTGTGTATTTTCTTGAATGAGTGAAATATTTAACCCGCTCCGTCCTGACCGATTTTCCACCACTGACTCCCCCCAATCTCAACCAATTTTGGATTTTTTTTTTTGGCTCAAACCTCCGCTTTTGGTGGGAAACATCGAAAATTCATAGAGAAATTGCTCACCTGAGATTTCAAATACTCAGTACAGGTAGCAGTGCCCCTTACCTTATTGGGTTTCCTATCAGGCTGGCTCCAAAGAAAACGAGTTCTATGGGAGGGCAACTATTCCACACCAATCATAAACTGTATTTATTTATTCATTTCATATGAATTTATATGTAGTACAAGAGTATATTGGTTTTCACACAGTAATATAGGCAATATAAGCATTGTATCACTCACCAAACACATCAAAATACCTGACCTTTTTTGGCGACATTACATGATCATCATTTCTGACTGTTTCTTCCTCTAATGCTACGTAAACTTTATCCTCCACATTGTCATCAATTGGGGAATCACTCTGGCCCTGAATTTCATACCATGGCACAACATGTCTTTACTGGCCAGGTCACTAGTAACAGGTGAATTGTCGAGACAATGGCGTGCAGGGGGGGGGAGGTCATGTGGAGTAAGACATTGTCCCTGCCTGGCATCTTGTTGAGGAAGGTGTCCCGTGTATATACCAAAAATCACGCGCAAAAATTTAAAGTTGTGCAAATTAGGGACCTTACAATTGATGTGTGTTTACTGTATATACGTCAACAGGACTGACCATGACAAAACATATGGATGTATATATACGTCAACGGGATGCAGAGGGTTAATATTATAATTGATCTATAATAAGTGCTATGATATAAGTGTTTTATAATAAATTCTACAAGTGCAATGCAGACAGTGATACTGTTTATTGGATATTGGCAAGAAAATTATTGGAAATACCTTGAGTTAACGTACCTGTTACCTGAAAGAAAACAACTTGTGAGTGGGCCACAAAGAAAAACCCCTATAAGAAAATTATTTTGCTTAATACTCAGGAGAATTGTGCTGAATATGAGCATCAGTGTATCCTACATGTTACCTGAAAGAAAACCACTTGTGAGAGGGCCAGAAAGAAAAATACCAGGTTGCCTGTTAGAAAATTCTTTCACTCGATACTCAGGAAAATTGTGCTGAATATGAGCATCAGTGTATGCTACCCGTTACCTGGAAGAAAACCACTTGTGGGTGGGCCAGAAAGAAAATTATCTGGTTGGCTATAACTAAATTATTTCACTCAATACTCAGGGGAATTGTGTCGAATATAAGCATCAGTGTATTTGTGATGTGAAATACAAATAAATTGTGTAAAACATTTATATGATTATGACGATAACCCTGATTAGTACAAAGCAGTCGGACTTATAATAGAAATAATTATACTCATCGATAATGCATGAAACAGCCACACCATTTACTTGTCAAAGTGCAATTACCCATGATCATGATGTCAAGCACAGTTCTAACTGTCGTAGTAAGGGAAAATATTATAATTGACTTAAGTAGTGAGCACAGAAAAACGAAGAGATACTTCCTTTCCCACACACCTATGGGGCATAGTGGCACTATAGAACGGGCGGTAAACCTCTGGTGGAACCACATGGACAGGGTGATGAATCATCCTTGCGACGGTGAGCAAGGAGAAGTGTGGAAATGAGTGTAATTTTCCACATTCCTTCCAAGGCCGCACGGGCAGTGTTACAATCACCACTCCAGAAAGTGCTGCAAACACTAGGTACTGAGGACAAGGCCATGGCCAGTTGCTCGCGGTCAGAGCTGCCCGGCAAAATGTTAAAAACCACTCATCTTCAACTCATTGTTATTACAGTTCAAAGTGGCCTGTGAGAAAATGACAGTGATCAATGACTGTGCTGAATGAGCAGTTTTTCTAGTGACAATATTCAGTTCGACCCTCACGAAGGACGAGTCAAAAAAAGTATATCCTGATCGTCTTGAGGCAGCATCAGTCTGACATTCCGTGCTGTTCGAAGAAGGCTTTCATTGAAAAGCATATTCCTTGAATAATAACCGGGTTTACTCTGCTGAAATAACTTTTCTGAGTGAGTGCTGAGTGTTAATTTATCATTAGTGACAAAAACTTCTGTTTTTATGTTCAGTGTTCACATCGTCTCTAGTGTATCTGTCTATTGCTAGATACCTTAATCCCCTAAGGGGTGGCCACAAACAAATCGCCGCCTGTCCCCCGTTATCTCACTGCCCTGTTCCTAGCTCACACCCCCCTCTCGCACATACCTCTCCGCTCCATCCCATCCTTAGCCTCCCTCTCCCTCTCCCTCCCTCCACCTCACTCACATTCTTCTAGTGCTCCTCTCAAATAACTCATTTCCACAGCTCTCACCCTAAAATTTGTTCCTCCAACAACCTTCGAGCTTCACTCCCATACGTTAGAGTTGGTGACACAATATTTTTATGCAGTAACTTTTTCACTTCCATGTTCACTTCTCAGTTTTTTATCACTGATTTCAAGGAACCAGCAACCTTTCTTCCTTGATGTAACATTTCAAGCACTTCACCCTCTAAACTTCCATCCTTACTCATTTAGTCGTTTTTATTGTAGTGCAATAATGTTATGGTAACTAAACGTGAAAACTGTAGCGACTTCTAAATATTAAGCTAGAGAACTGAAATAATGCGGATCCGTTTGATTAATAAAAGGGAATAGAAGCAATTTTTGTTTTTCATACTATCCTATTTTTGATCAAACTAATATATATATATATATATATATATATATATATATATATATATATACTGTAGAGAGAGAGAGAGAGAAAGACTGACAGAGACAGAGAGATGTTTCGTTATATATATATATATATATATACACTGCAGAGAGAGAGAGAGAGAGAAAGACTAACAGAGACAGAGAGATGTTTCGTTCGTGCCCTCGACCTCGAGGCTTAAGGCTGCGGCTTGGTCTGTGCTATGTTGAATATCGTCGTTTGCCAGTAGGAAGAGTTCCATCGTCTAAATGTAGTAACAATCAAGAAAGAAGAAAGATGCTGCCCATGAGAGAGAGAGAGAGAGAGAGAGAGAGAGAGAGAGAGAGAGAGAATTATGTAGCCACTGCAAATAATGAAATAACACGTTGAACTCATGAGCCATAGATGTATGAAATCACTCCACCAATCAGCAGGAAAGTAAGGGGTGGAGACTCCAGGCTTCTTCCTTTAGCAGGCGGTCCTGCTGATTGAAACTGTATGGGCATAGAAATGATTTAAAAAGAAAAAAAAACTGTCGAGACGTAGGACGAATATAATCTACACTCACCGAGCAATGAGATGGATGAGATGACCCCACCAACCAGGGAGATGGCGACAGATAGAGGCGCCATATTCCTTCCACCTAACAAGTACTCCTGGGTGGTGGTGGTGGACCTGCCCTGATGGCCCCTCCTCACCCTCATCCCGCTGTACACCCCAATAGCCACGGACAGGGCGAGCATCAGTCCGAATACAGTGGAGTCAATGGCCGTGAATCCTGCCTGGCCTTCATCACCGTCAGACATTTTGAGGGGCCGTCAGAATCAGTTGCCTTTGTCCGAACGTTTCAGCACCTGGAAAGATTTTGTAAACTCTTCATCATAATCAACCCGACAATATTTCATACTAACAATAAAAGTAAAACATATCTTTCAAATTATTCAATGAAAGAAGGTAACCCTTCCTCGCCATTATGCATTGTGTGCAGTCAGTAATCCACCAGAGGACACTCAGGCCAAAAATGTGAAATAAATAAATAATTAAATAAACACAGGTTGATATAGACAGATAAGCAGAAAGATATATAGGCAGATACACATGCATCGGTATGAAGAGTTTCTATTTTTTTTATATCTGTCTATAGCCAACCACCTCAACTCAAGGAAGAGGTGGCCATAAATCGCTTCCAACTCATTCTCTCCTTATTCATATGCCACTCTATCTCAAGCCTCTGTCTCGTCCCCAGGGCCCCGCTTCTTTTCTCCCCTTCATCTATTTTATACACACTCTCTTTGTCAGTCTGTCATTCTTTATTCTCTCCAGATGGCTAGACCATCTCAAGGTACCTTTCCTAATGCTCTCCAGTACATCAATATCACGACCACAATGTCCTTCACTTCCTCATTTGTGTGTCTGTCTCTCCACTTAACTCTACAAGTTTCTCTCAAATTACCTGTTTCCCTTCATGTAATATTATCATATTATCATAAATACGTATATCGGTGGGTGCGTCCAGCTATACAGTGCAGTGAGTTATATTTTTTGAGCCTTCCACACAAGCCTGTACCTCGTGTGCCACCCACGGGGCCATTTTTTTGACCTACGAATTCAAATCCTTTCTTATAGAACTATGGGGTAATATTTGGCGCACCTGCCCGTGGGTGTTGTAGTGTCCTAATGTTTCTTTGCATCACCCATAATCGACAAATATTTCATCTATTGTAACTACATATTGTGGGATTCAAGGCGTGCATATTATCTAATTGGATTGAGGTTCTTCAGTCTTTAGGGGGTAAGCGAGTTAATTACCACTGGGGATAGGACAAGTAGAATTAATTACCTCCAGGATAGGGATAAGATGTTAGAACTGTTCATTGGGCAAGAGGAGTTTGTTATACCTAATGAAAGGGTTTAATTACTCCTAAAGTTAGTTACCCTCGGGGATAAGTAGGACTTTATTAGCCCCGGCTGAAAGGGGGGGGGGGAAGAGAGCGTCTGGGAGATATGAAAGTTACCTCTTACAAATAATGTTATTATTTGTCTAAAGTCCGTGCTAAATGGACGACGCCTTTTCTCACACTCGTTGTTGTCCACGGTTGCTACTGGCACTTAAGGGTATTTTTTTTTTTTTTTTTTTTTTTGGTTCCTTGCGCTTTGTTGCCATGAAATATAGGAGTTGGTTCTCCTTTGGTATAATTTTTTTTCATATACTTGTATAAATACTTCACCTGTTATTTAGTATATATATTTATATCATCAGCCATTGCAAGTCCACTGCAAAACAATGGCCTCCCCTATATATATATATATATATATATATATATATATATATATATATATATATATATTATATATATATATATATATATATATATATATATATATATATATATATATATATATATATATATATATATATATATATATATATATATATATATATATATATATATATATATATATATATATATATATATATATATATATATATATATATATATACCGGGGAGAGAGAGAGAGATTCATCATCAATCAGCCATTGCAAGTCCATTGCAGAACAAAGGCCTCCCCCAACCTTTTCCACAAATCTCTGCCACGTTTTTCCCTGCAAACTTCTCTGTCTCATCGCTCAACCTCTTGTCTGGCCTTTTTCTGCTAGGCTTACAATCTCTTGTACTCCACTCAGTCGGCCCCTTGGTCGATTGGTTATTACATTATTCTTGCCACAAGACCTGTCCATCCCATATCTGTTCTTTTATAACTTCTATAATCTTTGGCTTTAGCCTGTTCTCTTACCGAAGTTGATCTGTCTTTTAAAGATATTCTCAACGATGACCTTTCCATTGCTTTTGCAGAACGGATTAGTTGATTTTCCATCGATTTTGTTAGTTTACAGGTCTCACAACCGTATGTCATAGCTGGGATTATACATTATCTCCGTTTCATACATATTGGCAAGCTACATTTCATGATGCTTCTATGTTTGCCAGAAGCTTTCCATCCATTTGTAATGCATCTTTTTATTTCACTCTCTTGGTCTTTGGTTAGTTTTAGTATTTGGCCCAAGCAACTGTACTCCTCGACTTCTTCAAGAACTTCTTCACTTATTTTGATGACGGCCTTTGGTGTATTTTAATTAAATATTACTTTAGTTTTACTCTGGTTCATCTTTATCCTTATTTGATGCTTTCTCTGTTTAGGTCATTCTACATGTCTTGCAATGTCTCTGTTGTTTCTGAGATTGGAAGGCCATCTACAATCTTAAATGCATTAGGTTTTCTCCAACTACAGTATGTTTATTCCTTTATTTTCCTACTCTAGCTTTCTGAAATACTTTCTAGGCATGCTGAAAATAATTTTTGACGAAATTTTACCTCCCTGACGCGCGCCCTTTTCAATCTTAATTTTTTCTGGGTCTTTATGTAATTTAACTGTAGCAGCAATTTTACAATTTTCTCATTTACTCCTTGTTACCGCAAAGAATTTACAATTGCCATGTGCTCCACTGAGTCGAGAGCCTTTTCGTAAGCGACAAGTCCTAAGTACAGTGGTTTATTATATTCTATATATATATTTTTTTTTAGTTCGGTAATTCATTGTGCGTAGATAATCAATATTCGAATACCCGGCTCGAAATTCTACTTGTTGACGAGGTTGATTTTCTTCCAAATTTATTGTTATTCTGTTTGTATATATTTTAGCGAGGAGTTTGTAAATAAATATAAATATGCAAATTGGTCGATAGTTACTACAATTCTTTGAGTTCTTTCTTGTAAAGCAAAATAGCTCCTGCATAACACCAAGTTTTGGCGATTTTCTTTTTCTTAATAGATTGCGTAAGTAAGTGGGCGATCCTGTTTTGAACTTATACTTTTACATCCGACATTAATTCTGCTACTACTTCATCTTCCCTCGGAGCCTGGCCTCTTTTCATACATTTAAGAGACATTATACATAGCCTGGTGTTACGTATGGTATTTTTCACTAGTGTTAACTGAAATATTAGCTATCAGTACTTTTGTCTTTGATGTATACAGCTTTTTCTGAAATTCCTCAACACTCTTTACCATCATCTGTCTGCATTTAATGACTTTGCCACTTTTGTCTTTCAATGCTGTATGTTGCGTTCATAGTGCAATTTTGCTTCGGACCTGATTCAGACTTTTTCCTTTTTTAATGGTTTCTTTGATGTGATCCATGTTTCCCTTTCGTCTCTCTTCTCTCTGTCTCTTGTTGATAAGCTTTTTCAATTATACTCTTTCTATTTCATCTCTCATTGTTTCCACTTTCATTTCTTTCCTTCTTTTCATGAGCTCGAAGGTTACTTTTTGAATACTTGTAGGCATGGGTTTAGCTTCTCCTACTACCTCCGCTGATTCCCTTAACGCATTTGTTATTACCCGCCAGCTAAGGGTAATGTAATTGTGTGTGTGTGTGTGTGTGTGTGTGTGTGTGTGTGTATTCCCAATATATCTCCAAATGAAATGGGCAAATGGGCAACTTGTATCCAAACTCTGTGGGCAGTACTCCGGGATATATGGCCTGTTTGTTAACTATCTATCTATCTATCTATTGTCAGACGCCTCAATCCCGTTCGGGGTGACCACAAACAAATCGCCTCCACGTCGCCCTGTCCCCCGCCATTTCACTGCCCCGCTCCCAACTTACACCCCCCTCTCTCATATACCTCTCTACCCCATCCCTCCATCTCATCCTTGGCCTCCCCCTCCCTCTTCCTCCATCTCACTCACATACACTCTCTTCGTCAGTCTTTCACCCTCCATCCTCTCCACATGGCCAAACCACCTCAGTGTATTCCTCCTAACGCTTCCTATCACATCCACATCCACAACACAACGCTCGTTTATATTCTCATTTGTCAGCCTGTCTCTCCATGTGACTCCACAGGCTCCTCTTAAATAACTCATTTCCACTGCTCTCACTCTTGACTTGTGTCCTTCCAGCAACGTCCAAGCTTCACTTCCATACGTTAGAGTTGGTATCACAACACTGTCATGTAGTAATCTTTTCACTTCCATGCTCACTTCCCCGCTTCTTATCACTGCTTTCAAGGAACCAGCAACCTTGCTTCCCTGCTGCACCCTTTCAAACACTTCACCCTCCCAACCTCCATCCTTACTCATCACACTACCCAAGTACTTAAACGTACTCACATTTTCCAATTTCTCACCATCCAACCTCGCTGTACATTCACTGACTTCACCTCTCTCAAAGACCATCACTTTACTCTTCCCCACATTCACCTTTAGCTTCCGTTTCTTACACACTCTCCCAAACTCATCCACCAAGCCTTGTAGCTCTCCTTCGTCTTCACTCAACAACACAGTATCATCTGCAAATAACGGTAAAGGGAGATTCCAAATATTACCCTCTCTCACCAGAGCCATTCCAACATCCACTATCCTACCTTGTGCCTCTTTTATTACGCCATCCATCTACAGATTGAACAACCATGGAGACATGACACATCCCTGTTTCAACCCAACCTTCAAAGAGAAAATTCACTCAGTTCACCATCCACACTCACTGCAGCCTTAGTACCATCATACATACTCTTCACAGCATTCAGCAACTTCCAATCTACTCCATATATTCTAAATACGTTCCACAATTCTTGTCTATCCACCCTGTCATATGCTTTCTCCAAATCCATGAAAGCTGCATACAACTTCTTTCCCTTCTCTAGAGACTTTTCCACTAAAGATCTGATCTACACAACCTCTTCCCTTCCTAAAGCCTCCTTGTTTTTCTCCAAGTAATTCCTTTGTTCTTTCTCTAACTCTGTCAATAAGTATCCTACCATACACTTTTCCTATTGTACTAAGAAGACAAATGCCCCTATGATTACCACACACTTCTTTTTCCCCTTTTCCTTTGTACAAGGGAATAATTATACCTGACTTCGAATACCTCCGGGACTCTACCTTCCTCCCAGGCCAAACTGCACATTTTCCACATCCATTCTACTACTATCTCTCCCCCATGCTTCAGCATTTCACCACACACTCCATCAATTCCTGGGGCTTTCCCCAATTTAACTTTCTTCATTGCTTCCACAACTTCTATCCTACTGATTTCTTCCTGTCTTCTCACCTCCCTCCTTCTTCCAGCCATTCCCCACCCACTTATACTCGCATTACTTCCATCCTCTATGTTCAACAATTCCTTAACCCTTACACCGCAGGCATGTTTACCAGTGTTTTGCGTGTCCCGCGGGGTTATTCTGGCTCCGACAGACTCTCAAAAAATATTTGCCAAAAATCAGTTATTAGCTCTCTAGAATATTAAAATTATATATGCTTATGGCACATACCTTCAGCTTTCTCCTGGAATGTTTGTTGAGCCTTCATCGGTTACCGTAGGACTTGTGGAGACCTCTGAAATTGGGTAACGAAGTCTCCACTTTATACTTCCCGACAACCCGTAATATGATTACCACAGCCAGATATTAACACTATAAAACTTCTCTATGATTATCAAGTAGTTTGGGATCCATACTCAAAAAAAAAAAAAAAAACACTGTGAAAGCAATGAAAATTACGAGCGCGTATGACCTTCCCACTTGCGCTAGTTCGTTCTTGGTACTCTGTCATTTATGATTCATAAAACCCCTCATACTTTATATTTCTATTACTATATAACACTTATATATATCTGGAGTTTTTATCCATAAGTTTCATTCAGTAGTATTAGTTTATTGTCACTGAAATCATTCAATTTTTCATTCAGTAAAATACGTAGAGAGCCACGGATTCACTTTCACTGTTATAACATAAAGTATTTGTACTCATATTCTTATATTACTAATTACTTACATTACTATTTACATTTTCTATTGTATTTTCAATATTTACCCTTCTATTTTACTTACACTATGTTATTCACTGTCACTTTCAGTAAGATAAAACTATAATACACTGTTCAATCATATGTACGGAACATCCATTGCTTTCACTTGCTATTTACACATTATTTACACATTATTTTCACATTACTCTCCTTTCCCACTTGCACTTTTAGAACTGCTTCTGGCTGTGGTAATCAAAGAAGCAGGTAACACGGAGGGGAACCTGGCACTCAGCGCACTGCCAAGAGGTGCGTTTGTGCTCAGGTGTGCGTCGGGTGGTATGTGCACAAACCTGGCACCTGCGGATCGCAGCCTTCCTCTTGCCTGTGGCAGGCATTAGCACCAGTCTGTGCCGAATAATATACGCCCTCTGCTCAAGTCGGTCAGGAAGTGTTACTGGATGGTGCTTTGGAGTTGCTGCTGTCACCCTACCATATCTTTCCAGCAGCTGCTGGACACAAGTCCTGGCGAACAACCTCAGGGAGAAGGACTTGGGTGGCTCGACCTTCATTTTGTACAGGATGAAGGCGTTCAGCATCGTCATGTCTATGAGATGCAGAAAAACTTTCCTATACCACCTAGTATTCTTCCTGAGGCAGTCGATCTCACCAATCATCATGTCGGACTTGTCCACCAGCCGCATGTTGATATTGTAGTCTAACACAGCATCAGGTTTCATCACAGGTTCGCCTGTCCTACGGTCGACCTTCCCACTGTCTGTCATTTCCCCCTTATGTACGGTGGTGAGCATGTGCACGACCCTCTTGTCATGCCAGTGTATTGCCAGCATCTTCTCAGACTTGCGTAGGTGCACATCTCCTCGCTGCGAGGTTCCTGCCTCTGGGAATTTAGAGAAGTGGGCACGATTACTTTTGACAGTGCTGCAGGAGCCAATGCCATGCTCTGAAAGGTATTTGGCAAGTTTCGGTGCTGTATAATAGTTGTCTGTATACAGCACATGATTCCCACCAAAATACTTTTCAAGGAGCACTTTCACTACACGGCCTGAGAAGCCAAGGGGGTGTGTTTTATTCAGATCGACAGTGCTGGCTGAATAAATGAAGAAGTCAAGGATGTACTCCGTCTTACAGTCGCACAGTACAAAGAACTTGATTCGAAAGCAATGGCGTTTGCTTGGAATGTACTGTACAAACCAAAGACGTCCTCTGAAAAAAACCAAGGATTCGTCAATGACAACCTTCTGAAAGGGGTGGAAGAATGACATAAACTTATCCGTCGTACTTATTGAAGGTGGGTGAGGGTAGTAAGGGGTCCATGGACCAGTATTCTTCCAACTCATGCTTCTTTGAGTGTGGCATGAGGGCAAAGAACACATACAACTCCTGCACTCCCAGCATGGACCACTGTTGCATCTTGGCTGCACCTGTACCACTTGCAGCACGTTGTGATTCATACCTGTTGGTCTCATCACATATGTGCTGCATGACTTTGTCATCTAGGAAGGCCAAAAGGAAGTCCAAACACCCAGCATCATCGTCAAGAGTGAAGGCAGGCTGTACTCCTGAGGAGCTCTCATCAAAAACTAAATGTTCTGGCACAAAATCGGACACTTCCGTCCACGCGAAGGCGTCCAGGATTCCCTGTCGTGGTGGTGTAGGATGGGCGAGGGTGGTGGGTGGCTGTGAGGGAGATTTACCCCGTTCAAGGTCACTCACACTGACCCTGAGTTGCCGTTCAGCACTAGCAGCCCTTACTCTAGTAGCAACTCTGCTTTTACGGGTCAGGGATTTACCCCTTCCTCTACGGCCTGCCTTCACTGTTGATGCTGGTGGTGACTCCGACAACAAAGACTCCGGAGATAATTCAGCAGAAGAAGAGGAAGAAATGAGTGAAGTGGGGCTTGGGGAACGGGGAGGTGAATCAACTCGGGACTCATGGCGGGCTGGGTCACGCGGGGCCATTGTTTTGGGGCTAACACGCCGCCTTTTCACTCCCTTCCCAAATTCCTTCCCTTGCTGCACTAACAGCTCCTTTCCCTTGGAGCTAGGGATAACTTTCGACACTGAAGCACTCATACTAGTACTTTCTGGCACGATTTCCTCACCCGGCTCATCACACGATTCCCCCGAAGGGTCAAAATCACTATCCATCATTACCATTGACAATTCCGCTAGTTCACGTTCCACTGCAGAGTCACTTAGGCCTTTCCTGCTTCCCTCACGACTTTTTCTGAGTGTAGAGGTCACAAGGCCCTTTGCAATGGGCACAGAAGCAGCATAAATGGCGGGGCGCGAGTGCAACATGTTTTGACCACAGCGGAGGACAAGGAACTAAATACCGCGGCTTATCTGAGAAGGCAAGGGTTGACAATGATAATGAGTATGACAGCTGCTAACTTACATGCTAATAAATTATTGGTAGAAAATCTCGGCAATACATAAAGAAATAGGTAGTTCCAGGTGAATGTACAGTAAATGTCACTTAGGCTTCTCCCTTCCTTTCTGATATATATTTTTATTACAGACATAGATTAGAAGGCATAATTCAAAGGGGAAATTACCGTGGTAATGTAGCGAATGAATGCATGTGAGGTGTTGTCAGGTGATAATTAGCCAATTCCTGGTGTATACCACTATCACTTACCTTATTATTTTTTGGTATATATTATTTTGTATAAGTATAGGGCATAGGACTTATTTCAATGGATGAAATCTGTGGAAAAATCCGGGGGAGATTTGCTTAGCGCAGCGCGGCCTGGGAGGTGAGAGAACCGGGTAATGGAGGGGAGGTAGGGAGGGGAGTCAGGAAGGGGGGAAAATCGCTAAAATGTCAACAATGGATGGGAGTACAGATGAGATTTGGAGTGCTGACTAGTGTTGGACATTGGCAGTACTGATAGATGATACAAGCCACCACTTGAAAGCCCGGGATAATTCAAAATAACACAGAATCACAAAAGTGATGCCCCGTGGTATGATCCATTGCGCCCGAGCGTCACGAAAGTGATGCCCCGCGGTTAAGGGGTTAAAGTGTTCTCTTCATCTGCTCACTTTTTCTCCCTTCTCCACTAGTAATCTACCATTTTTATCTTTCACTCCCCTGCTAACTTCACTTCCACCCTGTCTTACTCTTTTCATCTCGTTCCAGAACATTTTCGTACAGTCCCTCCACTTTACACTCAAGTTCCATCCAAATTCCTCATCCTCTCTCTTCGCACTCTCTCTTACTAATCTTTTCACCTCTTTCTTTCTACATATAGCTCTCTCTTCCACCTCTCAACTTGTTCCACGCCCCTATTTCTCATCCATTCATTGTTTGCTTTCTTCTTTTGTGCCACAGCCTGTCTCACCTCTTCATTCCACCACACTGTTCCTTGTATACCCCTCTGTCTTCTCTTCATCCCACACACCGGATCACATGCTGCACATATTTCTCCTGTGAATATCCTGCACACACCTTCCACGTCCCCCATCTGCTCCAATTCATATTTGCCCAATCGTTCCTCCACTTCTCTCTTATACTTTGCCTTTTTCTCATCCTCTTGTAACCTTTCCACTCTCCTTACAAATACTCCTTGTTCCCGTCCTTCCCTTCTTCTATTTCTCCATCTTAATTGGATCTTGATTCTGGCCACTACCAAATAGTGGTCAGAAAGTCCACTCCCCCAACCTCGATAAGCTCTTGCATCCATTACACATTTTCGCATCTTTTCATCCACACACACATAATCAATCATTGCCTTCCTTTCATTCAGAAGATTTTGCAAGAAAAATTACCCTCTAAAGTTTTCTCTTAACTTTTATTGTTCACCATTTTCTATCATGCTCTTAACAAAGCAAACATCTATTTAGAGGGTAATTGTTAAAATTCTTCAAAAGCATCTTAAATCCAATGACCTACAGCAGCTTAATACCAATGACTTTAAGCTTCTGGATGCAAGTATGATATATAACTTAGCAGAGGGAAACAGTGAAATCCTAAGACTTTTTCGATTTTGAAGAAGCTGCGATAATATGCCTCTGATTGCCAGAGGATTATTGAACTAGTTTTTTGTTGATGGTGGGCGATACGCCTTCGTGGGCGAATGTTTTAGCTTTTATTAGTCTATCATTTAAATCATCAATTTTACAGTCAGGATAACTTAGAACCTGAAATCAGTTCTTTATTTCTAAATGAAAGGAAGCTTTGTTTTTGCTTAATTTTATTGAGCAGATTATACCACTTTGAGTACACCGCTTCCCGTCCGATCAGCGAAGCTAAGCAACGTTGGGTCTGGTTAGTGCTTGGATGGGTGACTGCCTGGGAACACCAGATGCTGTTGGCATAACGTTCTCCCTATGTGTCAAGTGGGGTTGGTGGAGGATTAGTGCCCCTCCATGTAAAACAATGAACTCTAAGCCTTGACCACCCCGTTTGGGATACATGGCGTCTGGCAATGAATGAATGAGATTATTTTTAAGCAGGTTCTTTCTGTCAGTTCTGAAATCGAATCTGTCTGTACAACCTATCATTCTATGTTCACTTCCTATCTTTACTTTGCTGATCGTGTTGTTCTTATCTGGTAAAAGGAAGTTTATTTCATTCTTTGTTTCTCCATTTGGTCTTCTCCAGGTCCATTTTGTCCTTGTTCTTCGGTGAAAGAATGTGTTCATTATTCTTGTATTACACATTTCAGCAAAATTGACCACCATTTTACCTCTGTCATTTCTCTCTCCTAATCCAAATTTTCCCTTAAATACTTTTCTTTTTCGATTTTCCAGCTTTTGCACTGATGTCTTCCATGACTTTTATACTGTATGTCTGTTCTTTTCTTCTTTCCTAATGTGGGAGACATCGTCATCGAATGCTTCTGTTTCTTTATCTGTGTATTGAGATGTGGGTGCAATACATGTAGTACTTTTAGTATCTTTTGCAAAGCTTAATTGCATTCCAGGAGTAGACTGTAGCATCAGTCGAGCAGGGCAGTACTCCCAAAGGAGGATGGAAAGCTGATGACAGGGGGAGCTGGAGCTTCAGTTTCATCAGCCCTTGGGACTAGTTCCTGACCATCCCCCTTTGCGGAACTTTTTTAGTGATTCAGTAACACAGAGAGTAGGCCAGCATGCTCTTCAATACAAGTTTCTCTGTCAGCACTAAACTACATGCACAGTACACACTACACTTCCTTTTCAAAAAAAAAAAAAAAAAATGGCGCACTACCATGCCTCGGAGTCTCCAGAGGGGGGGGGGGACCATAAATGCCCCTATCATCCTCCCTTCTCCTTGTGACGACTCTTTAAGATGCCTGGATCAACTGTCTTACTTCTTCTTCGTTTCTGCCACATTCGCTGCCTTTCCTCTAACTTTCTCTCTGTCGAACACCACCTGTCCTTCAAACCTCACCTTCTCTTCCTTACTGGGACTCAGCTGTCTAAGGCAACTGACAGAAAACCCTATTCTGTATCCTCCTTTTTCTTTTTATGTGTCCGAATCTGGGCATAGGCTTCACAGCTTGCTCTAAAGGCCCAGTAGTCCTCCTACATACCATACAACTTTCTTCATGTCACCACTTCGGCGCTAACACCCACAGTCCATACTGAATACATGCTAGGGCTGTCTCATACAGGACTGGTGTATTGGTATTAGTGGGGGTACGTTTACAACATGTCTGCAGGTCTCCTGGTAGATTAGTAACATCTGATTTCATGAAATTCAAATCCTTAATCTGTTCCCTGCCCCAGCAGGGATTTTAACCTGGGTCCGGTAGGACTGCAGGCCACCTCTCTACCGATTGAGCCACTGCCTTCCCCCTACGTACTCTATACTCATTTTAAAGCTAAAGGTGGCTGTTGTGTATATGTACGCAACAACCTATCTTGCTCTCGTGTTCCTGAACTTGATTCTTCTGAATTCTCAACTCTCTAGCTTCGGCTCTCCTGTTATTCTCTGACTAAATATATCTGCACCAATTACTTATCTCCTAATTCTATTGACTATCAAAAATTACTCTACTATTTTACTTCTACGATGGAACACATTCTATCCATTTCTCCTTGCTCTGAAATCTCCTTTCTAGGAGAATTCAATGTTCACCACCACCTTTGACTCCCCTCTTGTTTCACTGACTCACCTGGTGAGCAAGCCTACATCTTTTCTATCCTTAATAACCTAGAGCAGCTAGTACAGCACCTTACCCTTATCCCTGACTGCCTTGGAGAGAGTTCCAACACACATGACCTCTTCCTCACAACTAATCCTTCTGCTTACACTGTTAATCTTTTCTCTCCGTTGGGCTCCTCCGATCATAACCTTATTTCCTTAACCTGTCCTATCGCTCTAGTATGGCCAGTGGACACTCCAAAGAAACGACGTCTGTGGCATTGTGGAGCTGAGAATTGGGAAGCCCTCAGGCAGTACTTCTTTGATTTTCCCTGGAATGATTATTGCTTCCATGGCTGGGAGCCATCTGAGTGTGCCTTGTGCATTACAGAGGTTATTTTCCTGGGCATGGAAGCATACATTCCTTTCTCATATCCTTTGAGTAATGCAGGAAAGCTTGTTCTAATGCTGTCTGCAACAAGAAGAGGACATATAAAAGGTACCGGAGCCAACCCACCCCTGAATCACATCTTTTTTGTCTCTGCCCGGAATCATCCTAAGTTTGTTTTTCGCTCAACGAAAAATAATTTCATCCGTATTACATGCTTTCAACTCTCCAACTCAAATTCTTTCCGCTCCTTCTGGCACCTTGCCAAAAACCTTTCTAACAATTTTACCTCATCATCCTTCCCTCCCCCTGATCACTGTGTAGCTATTTCTTCTACTGATAAATCAGATCTCTTCGCTCAGACTTTCTCCTCCAGTGCTACCTTAGACGATCCTGGTGCTGTTCCTCCATCAGTTCCCCCATCTGACTTCCTCATGGCTGACATTAAAATTTCTTCAGCTGATGTATTTTTTGCCATCACTGGCCTCAATACAAACAAGGCATATGGGCCTGATGGAGTCCCTCCTGTTGTCCTCAAGAACGGTGCTTCTGTGCTTACACTCTGCCTACGTAAACTCTCGCTTTTGTCTTTTAACTTGTACTTTTCCTTCTTGCCGGATAGGTTCCGTCAGGGACGCTCCACTGGCGATCTTCTCACCTACCTTGCAGACTCCTAGTCATCCTCTTTTCGGGACTTTGACGAAAGTTTTGCCATTGCACATGACATCTCAAAGGCTTTCAATCGAGTCTGGCATAAATTTTTAATATACAAACTGCCCTCTTATGGTTTCTACCTTCCATCTGTACCTTCATCTATTGCTTCCTTTCTGGTCGTTTTATATCTGCTGTTGTAGACAGCTATCGTTCTTCTCCTAGATCTATCAATAATGATGTTCATCAGGGATCTGTCCTATCAGCAACTCTCCTCCTTTTATTCATCAGTGACCTCCTAAGCTGTACATCTAACCTTTTCCACTCGTATGCTGATGATTCCACCCTTCAGCTTTCCATTGGGTTCCCACAACGTCCATCTCAGCGGTTACTTCAGCAAACAAGGGATGAGGCTATGGCACACCTAATGTCTGACTTGGCTCGTATCTCTGGCTGGGGTAAAAATAATCTTGTTTTTAATGCATCAATGACTCAATTTTCACACCTGTCAACCTGGCAAAATCTTCCACAGGAGTACCCACTAATATTTAATAATAACCAGCTTAATCCTCCATCATCCTTGAATATGCTCGGAGTTTCATTCACTCGAGACTTATCTTGGAAAGATCATATTACGTCTCTCTTAAAATCTGCTTCCAAGAGATTAGGTGTGCTAAGCCAACTTCGTTCCTTCTTTGACTCTGCACAGTTGTTGACTTCATACACGGGTTTTATTCGGCCCTGTGTAGTGTAGAGTACAAGTCTCATGTGTGGGGAGGTTTATCACATACAGCTCTTCTCATCAAGCTGGAGTCAAGGGCTTTTCTTATCATTAAGTCTCCTCCACTTACTGGCTCCCTTCAACCTCTGTTTCTTCGCTACACTGTTGCATCTTTATCCCTTTTCTACCGCTACTTCAATGGTCACTGCTCCTCTGAACTGTCTGCTTGCATCCCTTCACCCCTACGACAGGCACGTAGGACCCGTCTAGCAACAAATACTCGTCCCTTTTCTGTCCAACTCTCGAATGCAGGAGTTAACAGTTACTCACAGTCCTTCATTTATGCAACAAGTCAGCTCTGGAACTGTCTCCCTCCGTCTGTATTTCCTACTTCCTATGATCTCAAGCCTTTCAAACGCAGTGTGTCAAGGCATCTGGAAATGAACGGATCTTGAATTTGGCTCTCTTCTTTTTTTTTTTTTCTTGGAAGGAACGGTTTGCAGGCTCCTGGCCTTTGATTCCTTCTTTCTTGCATAAAAAACACATGTTTTACACACACACACACACACACACACACACACACACACACAAACACACATATATATATATATATATATATATATATATATATATATATATGTATATATATATTGGAAAGACACACATAGCAGGTGGGGAGGCGATGGCTCAATCGGTAGAGAGTTGGCCTGCAGTCTTAACGGACCCGGGTTCAAATCCCGCTGGGGCAGGGAACAGTTTAATTATTTGAATTTCATGAAAGCAGACTTTACTGATCTACCAGAAGACCCGCCGACATGTCGTAAAAATACCCCCGCTAATACCAATGCACCAGCTCTGCATGAGACAGCCCTAGCATGTATTCAATATGGATGGTGGGTGTTAGCGCCGAAGTGATGACATGTAGGGGTGTGCGGTACGTAGGAGGACTACTGGGCCTAGAAAGCAGGCTGTGAAGCCTTTGCCCAGAGGCGGTCACATAAAGAATATATATATATATCCTGAATTTTTTGACAAACCAGGTAAATCCATTATGGGAGGATATATTTCTATCACATTAGGATTATTGCTCAGCTCCCCGCAACTTGGCAAGTAACAGAGCAGTTTTAATCTATTCCGAACACAACTTGTCTTTATATGTTGGAGATACACATTACACGCGTGTGTAATTTTTTTTTTCTTTAACTCTCCTGACTGGGGATCGAACCCCAGACCTCTAGACAGAAGTCAGGCACTGATGCCTTTCCACAACGGAGCGATAAGAGCTGAGTCACCTGAATTTTTTTTGACGAACCAGGTATATCCATAATGGGAGGATATATTTCAGTCACAACACATGAGGATTACTGTTCAGCCCCACGCATCTCGGCCAGCAACAGAGCAGTTTCAGCCTATCCCAGACACAACACGACCGTCTTTATATGTTGGAGAGACACGTTACACGCGTGTGTACAAATGTTTTACATATATATATATATATATATATATATATATATATATATATATCATCCATTATAAGTCCACTGCTGAACAAATGCCTCCCTCAACCTTCTCCACGAATACCTTGACTGAGCCAATCTCTGCCAAGTTTTCCCTGCAAAATTATCTATCTCATCTCTGCACCTCCTGTCCGGCCTTTTTCTGCTACGCCTACAATCTCTTGGTGTTTAGTTAGTCAGCCTCTTGCTCCATTAATTATCTCTTATTCTTGTGACATGGCCTGACCCACTCCAATTTTGTTCTTTTATAACTTTAGTCTGCTCTCTACCCTAGTTGATCTTTTCCCGTCTCTTAAAAATATTCCCAGCACCGACCTTTCCATTGCTTTCTGAGAACGGATACATTTGTTATATACTTTTCGTTTCATACATATTGGCAAGCAACTTTTCTTATTGTCTCTATTTTTACCAAAAGCGTTCCAATTGTAATGCGTCTTTTTATTTCGCTATCGTGGTTTCTCATTAATTTTAGTTTTGTCCCAAGTAATTGTACTCCTCGACTTCTTCAAGATTTTCCTCGCTTATTCTGATGACTCTCTTTGGTAAATGTAGATTAAACATTACTTGTTCTCCGGTTCATCTTTACCCCTATTTTGAGATTTCTCTGTTCAGGTCATTTAACATTTTTTGCAATGTCTCTGTTGTTATTGAGATCAGGACAACGTCATCTGCAAATCTTAAATGGTTTAGCTTTTCGCCATCTATGATGAATCCTTTCTTCTCCGAGTCTAGCTTTCTGGAAACGCTTTCTAGATATGATGTGAATAAGTTTGGTGAAATTGTATCTCCCTGACGCATGCCCTTCTCAATCTAAATTTTCCCCGAGTCTTTATGTAATTTAACTGTGGCAGATCCCACTTTATATATGGTTTCAAGCAGTTTTACAGTGTTTTCAGTTATTCCTTGTTCTCGAAGTGAATTTATAATTGCTATGTGCTCCAGTGAGTCAGAAACCTTTGCTTAATCAACAAAACCAAAGTATAGTGGTTTATTATATTCTATGGTTTTCTCAATTAGCTGAGACATTGTGTGTAGATGTTCATTAATCGAATACCCGCTTCGGAATCCTGGCTGTTCATGAGGTTGGTTTTCTTCCAGATTGTTTGTTATTCTGTTCATAAGGACTTTACTGAAATGTTTATAAACGACTGATAATAACCTAATGGGTTGATAGTTATTAAGATCTTTTGAGTCGCCTTTTTTGTAAAGTAAAATAACTATTGAATTACACCATGTTTTGGGATTTTTTTTTTTAATACATTGAGTAAATAAAGAGGCGAGCCTGTTTTGTACTTCCACTCCAGCATTCAACAGTAAATTTGCTATTATTCCGTCTTCTCCTTGGACCTTCCCACTTTTCATGTTTTTAAGAGAAATGTTTACTTCGTTTGGTGTTCCATCAGGTATTTTACTTGTATCAGCTAAAAGTTAGCCGTTGATACTACTACGTTTGATGCTTACAGTTCTTTGTAAAATTCTTCAACTCTCATCACCATTAGATTTTATCTCTGCATTTAATGACTTCACTGTTGTTGTCTTTCGGTGATATAATATCTTAGTGACATATTACTTTTTCCGTTTTTGGTGGTTTCTTTGATCTGACCCATGTTTCTGTTTATATTTTCTTTGTTTCTTATTGATAAGCTTCTTTATTTCTGCTCGTTCTGTTTCGTCTTTGTTTTTACTTTCATTCCATTTCTTTTTTTCCTGAGCTCGAGTGTCTTCCGAATACTTCTTGCTTTTGGTTGTATTAGGTTTCTCTTTTACCTCCGCTGATTCTCTTAGCACTTTTGTTAGTCTGTCATTCAACTCATCAGTGTCACATTCAGCATTACTAAGAGCCTGAAATCTGTTCATTATTACCAACTGAAAGGCTGCTTTGTTTTTGTTTACTTTTATTGAGCATATCTATTCGTTTTTAATCATATGCTTTCTTTCATTTCTGAAATTGAATCTGACTGTGCTACGAACCATTCTATTGTCATTTCCTATATATACTTGTTGATCCTGTGACATATGTGATAAGTGTTATTCTTATCTGCTATAACGAAGTCGATATCATTTTTGTTCCCCCATATAAATATAATAATATATATATATATACATATATATATATATATATATATATATATATATATATTATATATATATATATATATATATATATATATATATATATATATATATATATATATATATATATATATATATATATATATATATATATATATATATATATATATATATATATATATATATATATATATATATATATATATATATATATATATATATATATATATATATATATATATATAGTTATGTATTTCAAAAGTTTTTGAGTCAATTCTCAATAGAAAAATTTTAAGGCAACTTTCCTATCACAACCTTCTTTCCGATCGTCAGTACGGGTTCCGTCAGGGACGCTCCACTGGCGATCTTCTCACCTACCTTTCAGACTCCTGGTCATCCTCCTTTCGGGACTTTGGCGAAAGCTTTGCCATTGCACTTGACATCTCAAAGGCTTTCGATCGAGTCTGGCATAAATCTTTAATTTCCAAACTGCCCTCCTACGGTTTCTATCCTTCTGTCTGTGCCTTCATCGCTAGCTTCCTTTCTGGTCGTTCTATAGCCACTGTTGTAGACGGCCATCGTTCTTCTCCTAGATCTATCAACAGTGGTGTTCCTCAGGGCTCTGCCCTTTCACCAACTCTCTTCCTTTTATTCATCATTGATCTTCTAAGCTGTACATCTAACCTTATCCACTCATCACTGATGACTCCACCCTTCACCTTTCCATTCGGTTCCCGCAACGCCCATCTCAACAGTTACTTCAACAAACAAGGGATGAGGCTATGGCACACCTAATGTCTGACTTGCCTCATATCTCTGATTGGGGTAATAATAATATGGTTGTTTTTAATGCATCTAAGACTCAGTTCTTACACCTATCAACCCAACAAAATCTTCCACAGGTATACCCACTAATGTTTAATAATATTCAGCTTAATCCTTCATCATCCTTGAACATGCTTGGGGTTTCATTTACTCGGGACTTATCTTGGAAAGATCATATTACATCTCTTGTAAAATCTGCTTCCAAGAGATTGGGTGTGCTTGGCCGACTCCGCTCTTTCTTTACCCCTGCACAATTGTTGATTCTATACAGGGGTTTTATCCGCCCCTATGTGGAGTACAATTCTCATGTGTGGGGAGGGTCCTCACTTACAGCTCTTCTCAATAGGGTGGAGTCAAAGGCTTTTCATCTCATTAACTCTCCTCCTCTTACTGACTCCCTTCAACCTCTGTCTCTTCGCCGCACTGTTGCATCTTTATCTCTTTTCTGTCGCTACTTTAATGGTCACTGCTCCTCTGAATTGTCTGCTTGCATTCCTCCACCTCTACGACGGGTGCGTTGCACCCGTCTGGCAGCAAACTCTCATCCCTTTTTTTGTCCAACTCTCTAATGCAAGATTTAACTGTTACTCCCAGTCTTTCATTTATGCAACAGGTCAACTCTGGAACTGTCTCCCTCTGTCTGTATTTCCTGCTGCCTATGATCTCCAGTCTTTCAAACGCAGTGTGTCCAGGCATCTCAAAATGATCAGATCTTGAATTTGGCTCTCTATTGTTTTTTGTTTCTCTCTTGGAGGGAACTGTTACTGTGGTCTCATGGCCTTTGATTCCTTCTTCCTTGCATATATATATATATATATATATATATATATATATATATATGTATATATATATATGTATACCCCATTGGCGTCCAGTGTCCTCAATAGAGGACGGAACTGGGCATTTTCAACTGTTAATAAAGAAGGGAACCCCAGGGTAGGGACCTATGAGCTTCGTGACTATGAGCCTCCAGACGGAGGGCTGTACACCTACCACCCTTCCAGTAAAATTCCTCGCATAGGAAATCTGGGAACAAATGGGTTAAACACTGGCAAATGTATCAGCTTCTTTAAACCATTGACGCCCAGTTTCTTCAATATAGGACGGAACTGGCACTTTCAAATGTTAATAAAGAAGGGAACCTCCGGATAGGGACCTATGAGCTTCGCTGTTATCAACTGCTAGGAGGAGGGAGGTACGCCTACCACCCTTCAGCAAAAGCCCTCGCTCAGGAGACCATGTCTCTCTTATGCTTTTGAAGAGGGATTATAAGGGGTCCAGGCACTTTCTCTTTCAGCTTTCACAGACTTGAGGTAGAGTCACATTGGGCAAATATGCTTAACATGTTAGCCACATTTGCGATCCACTTTCATTTAAACTTACCTCCTGCTCTAATTAATTATTTCATTCACAGTTAACAACATGTTGAAAAATGATGTTTAGCTCATTTGAGTCCTTTTCACAGCAACAAACCTCCTAGCAAGCTGAATCCCACAGACTGTTGGTCATTCGGCTCGCAATAACGGCTAACATGTTTGCCGTTTTCTGCCCAGTATGATCCTGGCTTAACAGACAGTATTTGTGCGCACTTGTATCTGTTTCTGGATCCTCAAAATACCTCCGACCGGTCACCCCAAATGACCTTGCAGGTCAACCTCACACAGCCTATGTTCAACCTGGAGGTCATTTGAGTCTCCATGCCCAAAATTGGACTGCAGAGGTACCAGGCGTTACCCGGGTGAAAAAGGTGAACACTCTACCCGTGACCTCAAATGACCCAGATCTGAATTTTGACCCCAGCTGAATACCATCCTTGGGTCGTCCTGGTTCAGAAAATATATGGGTCACAGGTCTGTGTCCTTTAGCTTGGGCGTGATTGAAGGATAAACAAACAAACACTATGGCTCATTTACAGTATATATAGCTATATATATTTACATGTATGTACTGTATATATGAATATATACATATAAATTAATAAATACACACACACCCACACACACACACACACATATGAATATATACATATAAATTAATAAATACACACACACACACACACACACACACACACACACACGCACACACATTACCGCTCGCTGGTGCAGTGGTAACGTTCCCGCTTGCCAACTGGTGGACGGGAGTTCGCGCCTCGCTCAGGTTGCGAAAAGTTTCACTGACGAAGTGGGTGGTTACTGTCCCACTTGAGCAAGGGGACGGGTGTGTGCATGTGTGAAGGTCACAGCCTTGCCCTTAGATCGGACTATATGAGCTCTCAGCTCCCTTCCGGGAGGGTAAAAGCTGATGATCACGATCATCAAGTGATCCTGACCGACCCGGTGAATTACATATATAAATATATATATATATATATATATATATATACCTAGGCTGCTTCCCCCAAGGAAAGGGAGGTAGCCGAGACAGGACGACACACCCCCCATTTACTCATCCATTCAAACACATTCATTCACATCTTAGCCCCAAAGGGGAGAACGGACAGATCCTCACCGCACCACACCGCACAAGGGTCAACTGCGCAATGCAATCAGTGACATCCGCAGCAGGGCCCGACAGTAGAACTGGTTTACCCCTGCCACATCATAACAGACCCATCCCCTTACCCGCACCTGACCTGACTAGCTGATCAGACCAAATGCGGGAGAATATCCCCTCAGGGCTGCGTCATCACTTATTCATTCAGAATTTCTCTCCATTTATTTCTGACATGCACAGCCACTCTTCCTTGCTCAACAGACATCCCTCTCGCATCCAGCGCTCTCTTCACAGTGTCCATCCATCCTATTCATGGTCTTCCTCTCAGCCTTACACCTCTCACATCAGATCTAGTTATCTTTTTCACCAATCGCTCATTATCCATTCTCTCCATATGCCCAAACCATTGCAACACCCTCTGCTCAACTCTACCAGCCATCTACCGAACAACTCCGGTTCTCCTTCACACTTCATCATTTTGCACCCGATCCATAAGCGTCACTCCACACATACTCCTCAGACACCTCATCTCCATTACCTTCAAACTTTTCCTCTCTGCTACACCCAAATTCCATGTTTCAGCCCCATATAATGCAGTTGGTACCACAACACCCTCATACAGCCTTCTCTTTACATCCATTCTAAGCGAATGACATTTAAACACTTTTTTCATTCCTCCCAGCACCTTTCCTACTTCATTTATTCTAAACTTCACCTCTGCATCTATTCTTCCATCCACAGCAACATGTGACCTAGATATTTAAAACAATCTACCTCCTCAAGCAACTCACCATTCAACACTATATTCATCCCCCTACCATCTATCAACCTTGTACACTTCATCACTTTACTCTTATTCTCATTTACTTTCAATTTCCTCCTTTCACACACCCTTCCAAACTCCTCTACCAACTGTCTCAATCTCTCCTCTGAATCAGCCATCAGTGCAGTATCATCTGCAAACAGCAGTTGCTTCAGATTCCACTCTCCACCAT